>NW_017305525.1:852010-872895 GCF_001594115.1 Trachymyrmex septentrionalis
AATTTATCTCTATACTTTATATATGTCTTGTGTTCTACATTACTCTCTCTCTCTCGCAATTAATGTATTACGTTGACAAAACAAACAAATATAAATGTCAGAATCTCACATATCAATTTAAAAATTGAAAACAATCAAATTCGATAACAAATCTTCGTAATAAGTAAAGAAATTCAGTAAACTAAAAATAACATAATAGTTATAATTTTGCATTCGACAATGTAACTGTTATGTAACATATGTGTTACACTTACATTGTTGAGTGTGAAATTATAACACTGATGTTTCTTTTAATTGGTATTTACTGGAAATATGTTAAAATATTAAAACTTGATTAAAAAACTATAAATTATATCAAATCATATCAAATCGCTATCATAAATCGTTTCTCTTAGATAAGTTACACAGAAAAAGATCTCTCATTATTTATATAAAAAATCCCGGTGAAATGGGTTAGTTTTCACATGTAATGTTTATAATATAATGAAGAAAAGATGTTATAGACACAAGGCTCAATAATTTTAAGCTATGATGCATCAAAGGTACAAAATTGGTGTTCACAAAGCATCTTTGATGTTTGTATTATTAGCTCAAAACGTCTATCTATTATCGAGCCTGTGTCCATGATATCTTTTGTTCACTGCATTATACATAAACATTATGTATGAAAACTAATATTTCACCGGAATCCAATTTTCTATTTAATTAGTGCGGTCAAAAGTAACGGAATGAAAAGGATATATACATACACATATACGTGCGTTCGTGTTCGACCTTACTACTTTTCAGGAAAGTTTATGCACCTCGCGGTAATTACCAACATCTTGATCACAGTCTGCGATCGTGCATACGATGCACTTGCGAAGCGTCGTTCATCGTATCCACGTAGTACCCTTATACGCACGCCACATCCGGTCGCGGGGAGTCGCAACCGACTGTAGTCCCGTAACTACGCATCGTGTCGCGTACGCATTGTGTAGTAAGAGCGTAGTACGCGTAAACGAGGCGAAACTCCACACGGAGGTTTCGTGCACCAAGGACATTTTATCTCCTACATGGCTCTACTCCCACTGACTCCCTCACCGTCTGTTCTACCTTCGTTCTCGCTTCTCTCACAGTCGATCACTTCAAATTGTTCGCCGGAAGCGACCCCACGCTTTTTCACGTACGCTCAAAGAATCTCTAAAATCAGCTAATAACGTAAAAATAGGAGTTTAAGGAATTTTAATAAGATTTATGCTGATACGCGTGTAAAAAATGACGTATAAATTGCTCTTCCAGCCGGATTCATTAAATATTTTGAATTCTATCGCTTCTCGATAATAATATTGATGTATCATATTTGTAATCAACTACAAGAAAAATTATCAGATTTATGATAATATTCTAAATATTAACTATATTTGATGCAAGTTTTTTAATTTAATTTAATTTAATTTAAATTTCATTGTAGCAAAATTACGGGATACATGTTAAGAACTAAGTCATGAAAAAAGCAAAACTTATTTTACTTAAAAAAAAAAAACTTCAAATTTATTAAAAGTAGATACATATATAAATAAAAATTATATTTTTTATCTTTGTTACTCTCTCTTCTTTTTTCTCTGTTTTCCGTTTCTCTTTTCCTCTTTCTTTGAGACTTTTTCATTATTTATAAAATCTGACAAGAATGTCTAAACAATCCGCTTCGAATCTTCTCTATGTTAATGACTCGAAGAGAAAAGAATTTCACTTATTAGGCAAATTTTTCTTTCGAAAGAAGACAAAAGCCAAAGTACAATAAATTTGAGTGTCAATTTCTTGAGTTCAATTTTTAACACCAATAATTTCATTGTTTTAAAATTAAATTAACGATATATTGAATATAGGAATAGTGACATACATTAAAAAAAGTTTTGTTGTATTAAATCGGACTTCTGGTAGATTCATAACCAAAGAAAGTATAAATCGGATATTTATAATTAAATCTATCAAACATTCTAGTTGAGATAACCAGAAATCCAATCACAATAATCAAAATTTTTATTGTGATCATAATTTCTTCTGCTTGTACTTCTTGTTACAACTAGAACATTTTTCGCAACGCAGAAATGACTAAAAATGGTTTAAATTAGATACAGTTTAACATTACAAATTTAACAATGTATACTTATTTCACTTTAAATATAAAAAATATATATCAGTTTAACTGTAAAAACAGACCTAATAAGTCACAACGTCGCCCTAATCTAAAAATGTTAGACTTAGATATCGTCACATTATGTCATTTCCTTCATGATTTTAGGAAAAACATTTTGTTATAAGCTTTCTATAGAGATCTTTAGAGAGTTTTGTCCTTGATAATTCGGGTTCTCATGATCAAGAACGACAACAACGAGAAGCAAGTTCGCCGAGAGCTGAGCTCAGAGAGAGGCTCGTCGGCGAAGAGCAAAACGTGGAGGAGCTCCGATGTCTCGGATGAACGAACGAAAGCGAATGGGACCGAAGTCGGCCGAGCTGCTTCGTTCGTTCAGTGTTGGGCCGTGTACAAACGAGGCCCCAAGGCCGATAGAACCGAGTGTTCAAAAAATACGATATTTAACTTTCTCACGAAGAAAACGCGTAACTTTGTGAATATTTCTATGCCGGAGCTAATGTTGCCCGATTCGCGCGAAATTAATTAAAAATCGATTGCGAAAATTCTAACATATCTAGACTTTCAGGAGACATAAACAGTTTCACAATTTCCTAAAATAACTGTACGTGAAACACTTGATATTAGTATTTTTTTAAATGCTTGAAAAACAGTCAAGATGTTTTTACAAAGAGGAACTATTAATAACAAAGAGCAATTTCTTTGCTTGTCCGATTTTTTTATGAAAAAGTATCAAAAGTATTACAGCTGTGTAATTAAAAATTCTATAAAAAGACACGAGTGATTCTACGATTTGGATTTACCGAGTACTACTGATTTGCCACCGTTAGCAACAGGTTGCTGTATTCTAAGAACACGTGGAGCATTCTGGCAAACTGTCTTTTTACGACACTTTCTCCTTCAACCAAAAAATTGTTATCGTTTCTATTACTTCAGATCTATTATTTGATCTTTATGTTTTCACTTTCACATATCCTTTTTTTTCTTTCGTATTTTCCTCTCTAAGTTTTCATACAGTACATAACTTATTTTATTCGATATATTTCAATAATATTTTTTTTTACTTTATTCGAAACCAAACTTAACATACAAAAAACAAATATTGAAATAAACTACTATTATACTTGTTATTGTTACAATCTCCAATAAAACAATACATGTAATGTATTTACGAATGAAATGGAAAGTTCCTAGTAGACCATTATTACGTATATTTGAATCGCCACGTATAAACGGATGCAATTTCGGCATGTGTAGTCGAAGCTTTTAGATGTCGAACATGAGCGGCTACTTTACACGATGCAGACCTCTAATCCTCCCCGCTGTACCGCTCTTTCTCGACTAAACCGGCGCCACCGGCCACGGTGCGGCCGACGGCCTAATGTGGTGGGGAACGGTTACCGGTTACGTTCCATGTGACACGCTGGCGCCGCGCTGGTGGGGGGAGGGGAGGCTGCCGAGACCGGGTCACGTGATCAGTGGCGCCGCGGGAGTGGGGAGAAATCGTCGGCTACGGCCCTACAGGGCAGCTGTGCAACTAGACTCGCCGGCATTCTGACCTGATAAGTCACCAGTGTCGGATCGTGAGAAAGTGGAGAGGGATTCTCGCGCTCCTCGTATCTCGCAGGACATTTAAATCGTACGCGAACGGACCGGCGACTTCGGCTCGGCGGCACTCCGAATGAGGGAAACCGTTTGTTCCTCGCGCGTCGGTCTGTAAAAAGAACAGAACGAAAAACAAGAACATCATCGTTTCTCGCCTGCGCCGATCGAAGCGCCTTGCCCACCTCTCTCTCTCTCTCTCTTTCTCTCTCTCCCACCTTCTTTTCTCATGAATCCCTCGGGAAACGAAACGTACTAGTCGCCCCGCGAACTTCGACAAACGCGAATCGCGCGACAAAATTACTTATAAGTGGCGCCGATCGGAAAGAAAAAAAAAAAAAACACGCACTACGCTTATTTATTAAGGAACCTCCGAACGCGCGCGCGTCTTCGCAAACGTATTATTTATTACGCTTTTTGTGCTTCGATTCGCGGAATAACACGTGTGGAAAGCAAATATCTCGAAGAGGAGAAAAGAAGAATATCCACGATTTCTTTATCGACCAAGAAAGAAAGCGAAAGAGAGAGAGAAAGTATCTTTCCGGAAAGGTGAAGAAAATGTCTAAGTACGTGAGGAACTAATCGAACGAACGAACGAACGAACAACGCCTCTTTCTCTCTTTCGTTCACTCGCTCACATCATCGTCGCAGTTGCGACTTTGGCCCGTGCACACAAACACGCTCGCGCATACATCCACGCGAGTTGTGCGCAGTCGTCATCGACGTTTCGCGACTCGTCGCGAGGTGAGTGATCAAGCCCGTCTCTGCCTCGTTTCGCTGTGAAAAAGGTGTTGAGTGTCTCCCTTCTGTCTCTCTCTCTCTCTCTCGCTCTCTTCCTCTCTCGTTCTCTCATCCGAGGATCCGTCAGTCTCTGAGATTCTTGGAGGGAGCACGTGGACGGAACACATCCGGTACGTGTCCCGAGGAACCCTAGCAGTACAGTGGGAAGAAGTCGAAGAGAGAAGCAGAGAGAAGCTATATAATAGTTGGTGCGATCTCTCGCCCGTCATGGATCTTCTGTGCTGCGAGACTACAGAGACCGAGTGCCGAGCGTACGCCGATCCTGCTCTCCTGGGCGACGACCGGGTCCTGCAGAATCTCTTACAGACCGAGGAGCGCTACGCGCCGAGCCGGTCATACTTCGAGTGCGTGCAGAGGGACATCTCACCGCTCATGCGCAAAATAGTCGCCGAGTGGATGTTGGAGGTAAGCGAAGAGTCTCTCTCTCTCTCTCTCTCCCTCCCCCCCTTCTCTTTCCCTCTCTCTTTCTCTCTCGCGTCCTACCGCCGCGTCGGTTCCGCGGAACGTGGACAGCCGGCTCGAGGAAACGGCCTGGTACTCTGGTTCTATAAAGCCTGAGATACGATCGTATAGAGGAATAGATTTCGTTGTCTGTACTTTTCGATTATACTCCTCAGGTTTATTAGTCATTGTTGGTATCGTTATATTGTCAGTTAAATAGATATATGATATGTTTAACTCTTGCTTTATCAATAATTTTTCATTTAATTTTCATGTAAAAAATAGTTTTTTTTTTACCGTTACTATTATAAAAATGTTTATCGTATGAAGCAAACGGACATGACGATACATTTATTTTGACACATGTAATATTTCACTATTGAATTGATAGTTTGCGATTCTGATACTATTCGTACCTAATGTACTTACAAATAGATTTCGTATAGAAGTAAGAAGAATTTCTTAATAGAAATATCATTGCATATTTGTATGATAATCTGAAAGTTGCTGATATCTTTACTTGTCATATCATTATAACATCTGAATGCGTGAAATGTCAACTCCGTGATTAATGAATCGCTAAATTAAAATTATTAAGTAGGTTATACTCTCGACATTTTTATATTAAGATTTTTGGCTCAAGCTTTATCTCAGGGACGTTCTTTTAAAAAAGCTGTAAAATAACGATATTGAATTGTTGTTAAGAATCGGAATACTGAGGATTGATTATGTATAAACTTGAAACGGGACTTAAGTCTAAAGCCTGAATTACAATGTTTTCTTTCCTGTTACTTGCTTTTTCTTTCTTTGCGATCATTTTATCGACAATCACGTTTCTTTTCACCTGTTTCTTATTTATCGGGCGACAGAAAATGAAAAAACTAGATAAGAGGCAGAAAGGCAAGAAGTAAGAAATGGTAAAAAGCAAGAAACGGGAAACAAAGAGCACATTATAGATTAGACTTGAGACAATTGAAAAACACAGGTAACAGGAACGGAGAACAACAGATTTTAATCTAACAGAAATCGTGTATTCCAGAATACAATACTGTAGAATGATATCATATGTTTCACCTTTGGATAAGCTATGTGATAATTTATCTAATAAACAAAAGAAAAAGTAAACGAGATAAAGGGCGAGAGTGAAAGCGAAAGAGCAAGCAGCTGAAATTTATCGAAAAAGATGGAACAACTCGACCTATGACTTTATTTGTTACTTATAAGTGAACTTGTAAGTGACGATTGAGCTTAAAATAAATCCTTAAAATACCTATTGTTATATGATGGCAAATTAATATTATTCAGTAATTCAAACAGGCAGAATCATTATCATATATTTTTTTAGAACTTTTAATTACGACTGTGTTTCAAAATTTACACTGTTAGTACTGAAAATTTCTAGTACACATAACTTTGTGAGGGCACTAAACTCTCTCTCTCTCTCTCTCTCTCTCTCTCTCTCTCTCTCTCTCTATATATATATATATATATATATATATATATATATATATATATATATATTCAGCAATGAATTTCGAATAGTTCTGACATTCTATTGTAAAAAATTGAGAGGATAAAGAAGTTTCTCTTTGATATAAAAAACTTTTGAATGTTTCGACTATTTAAAAAGTATTAAATGTTAAATTTCACGTAGCTAAAGTCATGATGACGTTTCTCTTATGTCATTGTAACTTCTGTGTTCTACCTGAGGATTAACCTCACCTTGACAATCGGACTGTGAACGGATCATGCGGCTCGCGGTTGTTCTCTACTAAACTGCTTCAATTCTTTGTCGCGATATAATTAAATGTCAGGCGACGCGTAATGGATGCGCGTCCAGTTCTCTCCCGTTTTTCACATGTCTTTGTTTTTCGCGAATGTGCCTTCCTGAAAGGTAGAATCGCGAACGAGACAATCGAATCGCGATTACATTTGATTTGAATGTTAAAGAAATCGACCTTGAGACAAACGTAACAATTACGTATTTTGACAATTGTCGATTAAAGAGAGAGAAAAAGAGTAGGATGATCTAAAAATAAAACTTACCGGTGACCCTACAGTCTGAGAGACGAATCGATCGATTATTTTCCATTTTTACTGTTTTTCATACTTTTTGTTCAACAACAAATAAAATTGTGAAAAGAGCTATTCTTGATATTATATATGTATACACACTGAAAAGCAAAAGATTTTTATCGTTCGCGGCGTAGTTAAAGATCTTGATTTAATGTTTTGGCTTGTCGTCTGAGAATTTTATTCTTAGACACACGGCCGCGTGACAATAGAACTTTATTGCACGCTTCTAAAACGTAAACGAAGGTGATGCGACCAATTGATGCTTCTAAAGAAGAATGTAATTGAATTAATTTGGATCCAATATATACGTATTTTGTGGGAACGCAGATAAAGATTAAGTTCTCTCGCGCAAGACGTAAAATTTCAGCTCTCACATTCATGTTCTCCCGAGATGCGACTCGATGTGTCACGGGAATGATATCTATATTTTGCGGCATGCAATTTATATTTTATATTATGTCAGGGTTGCCACAGACCTGGAAAACCAGGAAAACCGGGAAAAGTCGGGGGAAAATGTAAAAAAAGTCTGGAATTTTGAAATTTGCTCACAATTTCCTTTAACTGCTCCTATTCCAGATAATTGTTATAATTTTTTAATATTATATCTGACGTTTATAATGAAATACGTTCAAAACTTGCACCGATTTTAATAAAATAATTAAAATTTATATTTTATTCAGTATTTTTATATGAGATCGCTCTTTTTCGTAACTGTATTCTTTTTCCAATACTAATTATTTTTTATTGGCTTGAGTTTGTAATAGTATGCTACTAAGCCTTTTTTACTTTTACTAATATAGGCTAACTTTCCTACAACTTTTGACTTTAAATGTGTTAAAATTTACATATTTTATATTGAAAAGTTTCCCATTTTCATCTGGAAAACTTGGAGAAGTCAAGAAATTGTAAAATTTATTTTCTGTAGCAACCGTGTATGTGCGTGTGTGTATATGTGTGTAATATGAGAATTAAATAAGCTGATTGCTATCAATGTAGATTAATTTTAACTTTACCTTTAATTTACTCTTTAGTTTTTTTAAATTTGGAACTAGGAAAAGATAAAAAGTAAGTTAAATTGATATTATATAAAATAAAGATAAAAATGAATCCAACAATTTAAAGCATGCTAATCGTCGGACTAAGTGTTACTCGTAGCTCTGTGATGATTAAAAATCAATATACACATATATACGCGAGTTCATGACATAAAACCTTGTTAGCATCATATTTAGATTCTTATTTATCGACTTTCCCTCGTGTTATATGAGCTTTTTAAATAATAAAAAGTCATTAAAAATTAATCTCAATTATATTCATTACTCATTACATTCAATTATTCTAAATAGCATTACGAAATTCATTAATCTCAATTTACTCTAAATAATATTACGGAATCGATATCTCGAATTTTTAATTTTTCCGAATAAATTGCCGGGTTTAAGATAATATTGACGCTGAAACACAATTTAATAATACAATTTCATAATTTATACATTAAAATTTTTTATTTTAATTATTTTTTAAAAACATTTGTTTCTTATTGAAATAATTTTTGATCGAAGCTCTAAATTGTCGCCAAGTTTTTGTGATACTTTTAAATACAATATAAAATCTTTAATTTTTTCAATGTAATATTGCTGTATATTGCTGTCCGACGTGACAGAAATTAATCAGGATTAAAGGCGTACGATATAATATTGCAATAGATGCACGATCAGTTCCGCCGAATGCTTCAGTAACGATCGAAAACCTGTTGCCGCATTTCTTTTGTTGCGACAGCATTGTGTTCTCGGTTATACATACACACATACTCGTGCAAAATTGCTTGTTGATTTGCGACGAGGCAAAATCAACATTCTTTATGTTGCGTATAATCGCGTCTTTCATTATCGGTATTCTACATATGAAATTTTAGACATTTAAATTTGATATATGTAAAGTCAAGAATTACCAATTCATCAAAATTTATCTGCTTTTAAATTTAAATGTCTCAGATTGTAAAAAATGAGGAATTTACTCGTAGATTTCTTGAAACCTTGGGTATTTAATATAGCAGGATTATAAAACCAAGATTCTTCGAAAATTCGAACATTGAACAAATGTCTGGTTGAATTAATTGGCATTCTAATTGGAAAATGGACGAATTCGAATTTTCTGATTAAATTTACTAAAATTTTTATTAATATAACCGAAATTCTGATCGATATACTCAAAATTATTTGATTTATCCGATTTCAACCAGACATTTTTCTCAGTAAAGCCTTCGAACTACCATCTAATCAAAGAATGACATAAAAGTTATTTCAAGATACCAATATAAAGATTGATTTTTCTTTGATTTTCGTTACATATATAAAATATATTTGTATATATAATTTATAACGGACCCCAAGTACATTTTTCACTTGTAATCAATTATTTTCTCGAATTATTTTTTGCAAATTTTTTTATATAAGAAAATTAATTTTCTCCTGTAGTGTGTTGATGTTTATTGACGGTAACGACACAGAAATGTGACGTTTTTGACATTTCGCTGTCATTGAGCAGGAAATTCGGGCTGTCGTCGATAAGTCTGCCCCTCCCCCTCCCTCTCTCCTCTTGACTTACGTCGCTGTGCGTTTCCAAAGCTGCCGATAAGAGAATTGTATTCATTGCGATTGACGTCATCCATATTAAATGTTCATCGATTAAAGAACTAGAATCGGCAGCCGATCGATCGAGTGCCTATATGCTATATTACTATCGCGTGCGGTTATCAATTTCTGATCCAAAGTCAGCGATTCCAAACAGAATCCTCCGTGTATTGATACATTAAACGAGATATTGAATACTCGGGAAAACCATGTAGTCTTATTCGCGTTCTCTCTTTCTCTCTCTCTCTCTCTCTCTCTCTCTCGCACGATAACGATATTGCAATATCACGGTTCGCGAGTTATCATGAGTCATTTGTGTCTAGTTTAATTAGGCTCGTCTGAATTAAGTGTACTTTTAGAAAGTCAAGATTAGACAACTCGGTAATAATAATGATTTTGCGACTCGTTTTGAACGAATAGAATAGAACAAATTAGCTATCGATTTATGCCCGTGTCACACTACACATTGAAGACTGAGGATTGCCAATTGAGGATTATAATTCAGTCAATTAAAACGAAACGGTTTAAAATTAAAACTACCTAATTCATTTGAATTTTAATCTTTAATTTGCAAACCTCAATCTCCAATGTGTAGTGTGACACAGGCATTAGTTGACACGACAAATCCAAAACAATAACATTATACATATACGTGGCACAATGTTCTTGCTGAAAATAAAAACAAGAAAATATGTAAGAAACTATATAAGAGGATCCGTTAGATTTTACAAAATAGATTATCAAAAAAGACGAAAGAAATACTCTGTCGCATTAAAGACGTATTTTTTCAACGAAATAAAAAAATTGTGAAAAAAATTAGATTTTTCAAAATATTATATTTGGAAGTCATACAAAAAGTTCGACAGCGATTTAAAAGTTGGATAAAAAAATTATTTCAATAAGAAATAAATGTTTTTTTTTTTAAATAATTTAGATGAAATGAAAAAAAATTGTATTTGAACTATAAAATCATATATATTGTTAAATATTGACTTTATTGAACTGTTTTATTGAATAATATTCATTTTTATACGAAAAGTATAAATTTCCAATTACAGTCAGTTTTTACAGGAACTATACCTCCCTTATATTCTTAATTTTGCCTTTATTGTTTTTTTCTTCGACTTTTTTCTTTATCGGATGACGGGATATAGTAATGATACTAATGATTGAAGTTCCTCCGCTTTCGGACCGAATCAGATCGGATTGCGTTTCTTCTATGTCGCTTTGCGTTCTTTCGCGTCGCTCTAATTTAAAACGAAGTCGAAACGATATCGAGTATATCACACTCCGATAACACGTACCGCTCGATATACGCCCGCTTTTTCTTTCAGCACAAAGGCCAAATTGTTTTCTTTAGCCGTCGAAAAAAGCATCTTTGCGATGGGTATTTGATAAGTTGGTGGTCATTACTTACATACTTTCCGATTTTGAAAGCTTTATCGCTTTATCTGTGTATAATTACAATTATATGTGTGTGTATGTGTGTGTGTGTGTGTGTGTGTATGTATATCTGTTACCTGCTTCTCTTATGCCCTTTTTATCAATGTAGATTAACTTTAATCTCAACTTCTCTTTATCTTTTTCTAGTTCCAAGAATTAGAAGAGCAAGTTGAACTAAGATTAAAGTTAATCTATAATGGTGAAAATGGGCATCAGTGAGTCATACTTGATAAGCAATGATCAAAAACTGCTACAAAATTTATCGATATCGGAAGAATATTGATTATTTTATTATATATGCGTTGCAAGAAACATATTGATTTCTCAATTAATTAACTCTCTCTAATAGTAAAGTGAATTTTCAGAACGTGTTTTGGAAAAGTAGAATTCAATTCGATGTTACGTATTGTTTATTTTTCATCTAATTAAAATGCAAAATGTGTAAAATAATATGAAACTTTTTTTTATTTACTTATAGATGAAAAAATACATCAAAATTTACTAAAATAAATAATTACAGTAAAACAAAGAAATGCTTTGACTGACGAAACCATAGATCGCATCGCATCAAGATTGTCATATCAAAATTTTCGAAATAGAACTTACATGTAAAAAATCCCAGACATTTTGTTTATTCCGTACGGATTTAAAAATGTGTGTAGGTTAGTAAAATTGATCAGAATAGTCAAATACGAATAATTTCACATTTAATTATTCATTAGATTATGTAAGAAATTGACCAATTGTAGTCTATTCTCCTCACGTTCGACTGTGATTGGCCAATTTCTTATAGCTGAAGAATTACTACATCTATTATTAACTAGAACTAACACAGGAGATAGCAGGGAGGATTTAAAGCAGAATATTTACAAAATTTCCTAAAATCACAATTACCTGGGACATCTTTTAAGAAATTCCACGTTCCTAGGATGTCCTAAAAAAAAAGGACTGATGGTAACACTAATTCAACCTCGATCTTACTATTAGACAGTTAATGTGTTATTCTACAGAAGCACAATAATAATACAATGTCTATCATTTATTTTACTACAACAAAAAATTAGATTAAAATTATATTTAAAATTAATATTACCAAATTTTAATGATTCAAAATATTCAATTTATTTTCGGAAAATCTTTGTTTTTTAAGTTATAGTGTCGTTGTTATAGCTGATAACAAATGAAAGTGATATAATTATATAATACATATAATTATGTATAATACGAGTAATTGTTTGACTCGATAGTTATACTCGCAATGCAACATATTTAATGCAATGTAACTTCGATACGGTAGACTTGTTCGAACAAATTTTCGATGTTTGCAACTTTGTTTGCATCGATATCATTCTTTTCTTCGAGCATTTAATTGCTTCTGCGTACTAGACATTTAATCGCAATAACCGAATTCACGCGATGACCTCGACGATGTTGTTTCACGACGAAAGCGAGTCGCCTGGGGAGTCGCACACGCAGCCGCGTATGCGTGTGTGTGTGTTTGTACACGTACGTGTCACAGCAGACACGCATAGCAAGTTCGCATCGAATTCTTCGACATTGCGTTCGTTCAATTCCTTGACATTGCGTTCGTTGATCCAGCCGACGCGATTGACAGATCGTCATATTCGTCGATCGAATATATTCGACTTAAAGCGATTGCAGTTAGCCCTAATCGCGATTCTATATTCCAAGTTTGCATTTTTTTTTTCCTTAGCGATCTTCCAAAATTAGATTCGGAACAAACATTTTTCAGTAATTTGTAACATTTAAGTAATTCCAATATCAGAAGTTTCGACAATTAAGAGAGAACACAGTTTCGTAAACAATGAATTTATTTTAGACACCTATCGGATTAAAAATCATTTTTATTTAATTATCAAAAAGAAAATTAAAGTTGCGTAATTTAGCTTGTTAAATAATACTAATCGAGGTTGAACATTGAGTAACAGCGTAAAATAATTAATAAAGTCAATAATTTGATTTTAACAGAGATAAACATCCAACTCTTGGATGATTCCGTAATCTCAAATTCGATGATTTTTTTTTTTTAGTTTCGCGAATAATTAGAAATATATACAACTTTATTTAATTAATTTTCGTTCAATGTACTCTTTATTGTGACAAGTACATTAACGAGCTTTTAAAGACACAGGACGTGGCACTTCCTTCACTCACATCCCCGATTAATTTTTTTTGCACGTCACTCTGTATATGAACTCGCGCAAATGTTGCTGATAGCGAAAGTGTTGAATTACGAGTCGCGAAAACCGCGTCGCGGGCAATTTAATGCCGGACTTGTACTGGATTTTTCCCCATCAAATTTTGGATTTTTTTATGTGTGCTTTCCGTAAAAACGGACAGGCTGTTAGACGAGCTTTGCCTTATTAATTATTATATCGGTACACGCAAGACATACACCAGTCGCGATCGGCTTTATCGGCGGCAATTCTGCTTAATTGGCGCCGAACTTATAAAAGAGATCGGCGAGCTCGATAGAGTCATGCAGATAAGAATAACAAAGTTCTAAGACGGTTCATTTTCAAAAGGGGGAGACCAGAAATATATCCATTACCGATTAAAAGGCGCGAGCGCGTGTATCGCGAAATATAAACGTAAAACCACGTTTCCGAACGAACGTTTGATAATTGTTTTACTCGGCACTTTAAACAAATGCTTCTAGAAAATATGTATGTAAGCAACACGCATGGACTTGTCCCAGAATTTTAGTTAGGGAGGGGTAAAAAAATTTTTACATATTTAAAAGCAAGTCTCTGAGCATCATCAGACATTTTTACGAATAAGTCATGAATTGGGCAATAAACGTTCAATTTTTCATCGTAAAAATGACTTTTATAATTCATTCATTTTTTTTTTTTATCAAAATTTCGAAGAGGAGCAGCGCCCTCTCCTACTCCCTCCACGGCATTTGTACGATATAAGACCCGCATTCAGTACAAATTAAGTTTCGAAACGCACGTCACTCTGCATGTGACTTGTAATATTAAAAATAGTCTGTTATTATTTAATGAAGTATTCAAGAGTATTATATTACGTTGTAATAAATAACGAATACGGTTATAGTAAATAATGTAAAGCATTACATTTTAAATTAAGGGAAAAAGATTGTGATTCAAAATTAAAAAATGGCATTTATTTTGTATTGACATAATATTAAAGAATAATATTAAAATAGGATATATTGTATAATACCGAATAGTATATTATACAATGTATACCGAAGAATTATAGGAATGCCTTTTCTTGATGACTTGTAGCCTCTTTTCGCCGCTTGTGCATTTTGTGGATTCTCCTTTGCTCCCAACTTAGCTCGCTCAGCTTTCGTCGATGTTTGAACAGATGCAAGATAATCTGTCGAACCGATTTTTCGTTGAAGAATATCGTTGAAGGGTGTGTTCGCTCCTTCGAGATAAATAATTAATATTGACCAAATTAAAAGGAAAGGTTTCGGCGGAAGCGTCCTTTTTAGTAGGAACAATTTTGAAAATTTTCCATGTCAATTTTGTTTCTTTCTTAATTCTCGTCAGAACCAATCTCACATATGACTTTCGATTTGGTGTAGCGCGATTATTTCATTAAGCCCGTGTTGCTAATTGGTGGCGGCGGCGGCGGCGACGGCGGCGGCGGCAGCGGGGTAATTACGAGAGTGTGCGTGCGTGCGTGCGTGCGTGCGTGCGGCAGCGAAGGACTGGCTAGCTGGCTGCGGCGATCGTTGGTCACGCTCAATAAGTTCCTCTCACGCGGCTCGACAACGCACGATCTTACTCGGCCCGGCACCCCGAGGCGCCCGGGCGGAGTTAATTCGCGATCCTACCGCAAATTCAGCGGTCCCCCCCCCCCTCCCGAAACTTCAAAGGCTCTCCGGGGTCCGTCGGCTCTGCGATTTATGTAAACACGCGGTAATAATAAACATGCGGCAATAAATGCGATAACAAAAGAAAAATGCGATTCATTCCGTTGCCGCGATTGCGTTGATGCACGCGATAAATCATCGATAAGATACCGGGAATTCCTTTGTTTTCCAATTTCTTTATTTAAAATCATATTTTAACTCTCTCCACTTGCGGGTCTGGGTTATTCGTTCGATTCAAGTTTTTTGTTTGCTGTTTTTTGTTTCTTGGCTCTTTCAAAAAAAATTTGGAAAAATTCAGTCATTTTTCAATACTTTATTTTATTACTAAAAGTAGAGTTTTTTGTTAACTTAAATGTCAAGACTTCAGTGAAAAGTAAAATTTAAGAGTGAAATTACACTGGTATATATATTATAGCAAAAAAAAAAAAAATAAATTCGTAAGCGTCAAAATCAATGAAATGCAGTTAACTATCTTTATTACACATAGGTCGTCAATCCATTTTCTACGATAGACTTTGTTTCATTAGTCCTTTCATTTCTCCAGGCCCTTTTAAAGAGATCGTTAAATTTTACGGTGAAATTTATCCGATGGAAAATTTCCGAAGTCGAAAAGAATTCTCCGACCTGCGGCCAAGGCGATCGACCTGCAGTCGTAGTGACAGTGTCACGACCGTGCTTGTTAAAATACGATTAAAGGAAATCCGGTGTGATATTCGTGCGTGTCTTTACCTAGGTTTACAGACCATTGTCGTGCGAAAATTTGTTTCTTCTCTCTCCACGTGAATCCTTTGAGCACTATAAAGAAGAATAAATCTTGAAAGCTTCTTGAAAAATGAAAATATGCTGTCCAAATTCTTTTGAGTGGAATCCTATTATATAAAGAGTGAAAATTGAGTTAGTCTTTAAAAAGAGTGACTCATTTTACAATCTTTAACCTATTTTTTCCCATCATATTATTTATAAGACCGCATGTTTTTAATTTTTTTGTTTATATGAATATTCTACACGAAGATTTCTTCAATTTTCTATACATGTAGATTTTATAAGTGTAGATACATATGAAGAAAAAAAAATGAAAACGATATTTTATATATATATATATATATATATATAGAGAGAGAGAGAGAGAGAGAGAGAGAGAGAGAAGAAAATTAAGATGTTCCATAAATAGAATAGTTGGGAAGAAATGTGAGTTAGAATGAGATTTCACTCTAAGAAAAAAGAGTGAAATCTCACTCTTTAAAAGTTTTAAAGAGCAAGAGAATTTTAATCACGAATCTATTGGAATCGCATTCACAAAGTTGGAGAGATTTCGATTGTTATATTAACCCTCTATAACTGTACCACAGATTTTGAGAAAATATCCAGGAAGGTAGAGTTTGATTTGACTCTGTTTTGTCTATTTTTCATCTAATTAATATACAAAATAAAAGAAATTTACTGAAATATAATAAATAAATAAAATTTATCGATTTTAAATAATTACAGTAAATAAAAAACTTCGATTGACGAAGTCGTGGGGCCACCTTAATCCTACCATTATGAACACAAACTTCACAAAGGAAACAGATTTTCTGCTTTCCGACAACCAGTGTCAAGTTTCCTTTAACACTTGTTTACTGTCAAGTCCCTTGCGGTCCAAGGCCGGGATCGCCTTCAATATAAGTCGGCGAATACTAATATATATAATCTAGAAAAATATGTCTACCATGTTCTACTATGTACTGTTTGAAAGCAGAAAATCTGCTTCTTTTTGTTCCTTTGCGTTTTTCCCCTTTTAGAAGGTTAATCGACTTCTGATTTTCCAACACCACGCTCATACGTATAACAATCGTTACGTTCAATCGCAACTGCTGGTGAACTAAATTTGCATTACGAGTTGCGTATCTGGACGTTATCGCGCGACGACTCGCTCCCGATCGGTCCGATCTTGAAACGATTTCTCATTGCGTTATCATGTGACGTGCATGTTACATCAATACGTATAATGTTGTAAATGTATCATTCTGTGCCTGTTGCAGGTATGCGAGGAGCAAAAGTGCCAGGATGAAGTCTTTCCCCTGTCGATGAACTACGTCGACAGGTTCCTCTCGATCTGCCCAATCAGGAAGTCGCAGCTGCAACTGCTCGGCACCGCCTGCCTGCTGCTGGCGTCGAAGCTGCGTGAAACATCGCCGCTCACGGCCGAAGTCCTGGTTTTCTATACCGATAATTCCATCACTCTCGACGATCTGTGGGTAAGTGAGAACACGTGAAACAGAGCACGATTGATCATGATATTCGGTGAAAGAATGAGAGAGAGAGAGAGAGAGAGACACCATCGTTTATTTACTGGTTCGTTTATTTGCTGATTTACGCGCCTCCTTCGATCGATATATTTTGTCTCACAATGTGGCAGCTATGAATTGCGTGTTAATTTTTTGACCCATATAGACGCAAATCGCAGCTTTATCTTATCGCGAAACTGTTAAATGGTCTTTACAACAAGCCAATTATCTGCAAGCGGGAACAATCGCATAACAATAAATTGATAATTTTCAAATGTTCTAAATCTCATAGTTATAGATGCATAAAAAAAAAGTTCCTCATATATCTTTTTATGCTTTAAGTAAGTGTGCTCCACACGTAGTTATCTTAAAAATCTTGTTTGGGAGAAACAAAATAAAAAGTATTGCTCAGATTTCTTAAAATTTGATATTTGTACATTTCTCTCTCTCTCTCTCTCTCTCTCTCTAAGATATAAATAATGTCAATTTAACTCTGTACATTCAATAAAAAAATATATAACTATAAAAATAAATATGAAGAAAAGTTGCGGATCTATTGCAGTCAGTTCTTTATTTCAACTGCTGAAAGTTGCCGAAATGTCCTAATATTTAACAACTATATATAAGTTTCTACGTCGTTTCAATTAATACCTGCAACTTTAATTTACATATCATCTAACTATTAAAAAATTTTATTATATGAAAATTGCGCACTGTTTACCGCATCGACTCTCAATGTATATTTTAATTGTCAATTTTTTGTTACAAAAATGAAAATTTTTTAGGATTTTCTGAGCAGCCCATCTACCTACTTAAAGGTTGCACTCTGTGAAAAGGTCTGGTTATTAAATAACCAAACTTTTCAGAGTATAAGGTTCTCATTCGCGTCAATTTTAAGCAGCAGCTTCTCGTTTTACTTGAACTTGCTAACGCGTTGTACGGACAAAATCGATCGTACTCCGTGGCACGTGCGAACGAACAAAGCACACCGCATGATACCGCTAGATCGCGCGTACTCGTTGTCAGCTCCACTGTATAATTATCCAAATAGACATTCCTAATGTGAGAGATCCATCAGGAGATCTTTCCGCAATGTGGGACGTCAAAGCGATCGATATCGAGAGCGTGATATCTCATACTCCCGTTGTGCAGAATGTAGAGTAACAACCGATGTAAATAGGAACGTGCGAGGAAAAAAATAGCGATGGCGGTGGCCCACCGATCCATTTATGTATCTGGACTATGACGATCGGCAAACGATACTTGCAAACACGAACGTGCATTTGAACTTAGATAAATATACGAATATAAAATTACACTCTCCGATGTGGATCGAGATGGATATTTAAAACGGCACGACAGCTACTCGAAAATCAGTTCTAAATCATAATCGTTGAATTTCAGTTAACACTGAGATGTAATTGACTTTCTCTTTTTCTCCTACTTTTGTGGAACTAATCTTTATATAAAATTTTTGTGGAAGAAATTTTTACGATATGCGATTTGATTAGATAAGAATATAATTCAGAATTGTTATCCCATCTTTTTGCGACTCATGTCTCGGATAAAAGAGCATATTTTTAATAGTTTGAACGGGATATCAAGAAATTTCTTTTTTTTTTTTCGGATTTTTATTTATGCAAAAGTTGTGAATTTTTTTTTTATATTTTAAAAATATAAAATTTTTAGAAAAGAATTTTTTGTTATATACGCCGAAACGTCAGGATTTCTGTAGCTGAATATTTTCTTATAAATATATATTCTAGATTTATCTAACAACTGCTACTTTTCTTTTATTGACGTACTTAGTTGGTGGTTTCCTTCATATTAATACTACTTATCAAACTTTTATGGAAGAAATACGAAGCACGTGTACGATCGAACAGTCGAATTTGTTTTTCAGATTCAAGCAGAATTGCTCAGTGTTGCCGTTTCTTACACAGGCCGTCTTAAAGGGGCAAAAATCACAATATTTGAGGTTCTTTAATTCTGTTTTTGTAGCAGGGATTTGCGTGTAATATAAGAAGAGAAAGCTTGCTGTTTGTTCTTACGAGCGTTGACCCCATCGTACATTAGTTATATACGTATTGAGTGTGTATATGACCTATACAAAGTATTGAAAAGAGCGATTAACCAGCATAATCGACGTATATCGTACTTTGTTTTTAAACTTGTCGAAGGATATATCGCTTGTTCGATAGAAAAGTAATACATCTTTAAATTAGCAATTTTTCAAGAGAACATTTAAAAGATTCTGAACTGAAAAAAAATTATCTTTTCTATGAGCAATTCGTTGTGAATTTGATCAGAGTAGATAGAGGATGAGCGACACTTCTGCTCTCTAGCGTTAAATCGAAGGAATTACAAATGTATCGTGCGTTTTTTCAACAAAAAATTTACATCACACTTTAGAATTGATTTCCTGTCATTAAAAATATTAATTTTTGAATTATATTATTTTCTATCAGATGAGCAATATTTCTGTGATTTCCAAGAAAGTTTGTAATTTAAATAATTCATAAATTTGATAAATTGTTTAATTTAATAATAATATAAATATTTTAATAAAATGAGAATATAATAAATTTGAAAATAATAAAAATATAAGTCCGATTAATATAAATTATAAATTATTCTTTTATAAAAAAACTCAAAGAATAAGTTTGATACTTTCAAAAAATATTTGTGAGTATTTTTAAATTTTAGTCAATATCTTTTAAAAGGTAAAAGACATGCCGAAGAATTAATTTTCTAAAAAAAGATTATTTTTTTGCTATCGAGAATCTAAAAGTAAAGAGATAGAATTATAAACTTACTATAAAAAGCTTAGACATCCATTGTCTTGCGGATTACAAATAATGTAATTCCTCATTTTTTTTTTTTTTTTTTTTTTTTTTTTTCGATATCTCTAACGAGGATCTCGAAGTAAATTTGGGAGGTTGTTTTATTCTCCCTTAAAAAAAAAAAAGCGGATCTAGCCTTCTAAACCGGTTTTGGAGCACACGGATTGAAGACGCGGATTTCGTTAAATGCGCATGTTTGATCGCGATATCTTACCGCTTCTACAATAGTCTCGAGCGGACTACATTATCGTGGCGGTCAGATCGTAGATTAAATACGTATCGACCGGTCCGAGCGACATATTCGTCGCACAAAGTTGCAACGAAGCGTCACGTCAAATCGTGTTCGTTAGGCGAATGATATGGCTTGTCCGGGAGCGCAAATTTCAATACGAGATGGTCCAATCGACACGGTGACGTGGCTCCACGTGAACTATTTTGGGCTGTACCAGGCGGTCTTCGGCGACTTCAGCTATAATAGGATGGCGATCATCTTTCTTCCTTTCTCTTTCTTTCTCCCTTTCTGTCTAACGTCCGCTCTCTGACGTCGCGCGATTTCATTGCGGCCTCGAAAGTCGAATATCTTCTCAACGTGTCTGTCTCGTTTTCACGGAGATACTCGCGCTTGATCGGTGTCGAATCGTTAATATCGCCATCCACCAGACAGATGTAGCAATTAATCGTACATTGATACTTTCTCATTATAATAACCGTCTAAATACCATCTACAGTTATCCCCCCCCCCCTCCCCCCAATATTAATTATATTGACGATGAG
>NW_017305525.1:872995-885510 GCF_001594115.1 Trachymyrmex septentrionalis
GTGACATTTAGCGTTGTCAAAATGGTCACATAAGTTTTTGGGAACTGGGACTTGTGAATGGATTTCTGAATTTAAATGAAGTTTATTCGACTGGAAAAATGAGAGGCGGGTGTATTTTGAAAATGTGCACAGTGTTTATTGTACAAGTTAACGTACGTGATAAATCCTCGTAATTGTAATAGTTATATAGATAAAACATATTTATGCAACAGACATTTATTTATATTTTCAATATGCAAATATGTCTTAATTCAATTTTATGTCAATTCAAATTTGAAGTTAATTTATATTAACTCCCCCAATTTTTTTTTTTTTTTTTTTTTTTTTACATAAACGTCACTGATGTGTTTTTTATACTTTAATTAAAAATCATTATTATTAATTACATGTTACATATTATTGATTGTCCTACTATTTATTAATATTTCAGATCAATATGTACAAAGATTTACTTGATATTTTCTTGAAGAAGGTAAAAAATAAAACATAAGTGTCCTTTTTAAATAAAGAAAACTCTGAGATCGAGCTTTATTTTCTTGCTGCTGATGTAAAAATTACTCCAGGTGTTAAAGCAAATTTTTTAAGTATAGGCTCTAGTCTTTTATTTTAAACTTCTCATTTATTCACCTCTTTTATTAATTTGTTCTTTTAAGTCACGACTTATTAACTTTTGAAAATTGTCGTCTTTTGAAAACTAAAAGAGGCTCTTAATTATCATTTTTATGTAACACAGTATTATTCTATTTATCGTTCTATGAATTTATTCCGATCGGGCACATTCCTCGACGGAACATGAGAATTACATCAGCGTTTGCTCCTCCATTTTACGAGAGTACAAGGATATCTTGTTCAAGCGCTCCTCTATTGGTGGCATGCCAGATAACTCGTCACCAGTAGCGTATCTCCACCGACGCGACTCCGATCCGATCATTATTCCTGTGAATCATCGCCATTTCTTTGCAATCTATTGTGATGTTAATCGCAAAAAAATGCGCACGATATTGGCCTGTCATGCAACGTTTTGCTTCTCTGAAGACTTTTTTATTAAAAAGAAAAAATCAATATTGTAGTACTATTAACCTTGTAACATAAAGTTGCGTATTTCTCCGTAGGAACAAAAAAAAACTCCTTGCTGTACGACGAAAGCAAGAGCCTTTGTCTTTGACGACAATTCTAAATATAACGTCGAAGTACTAATTTTAGATATTTTTAATTTTTTCACAGATATTAAAATTTTTGTTCTTAAATTACATGTTGCCATGGCTAAAAGTTTTTTTTTTTAATTATTCGCAATAGTTACCGATTTGACGAATATTTCAACTACGTTCGGCTCTCCGCGATCTTGCTGTATCCCATTTGTATTCTCGCCACGATAAACCGCGACGAATTGATCCTTTTGCAGAAATTACGATACACCGCGACTTCTGCGGACTACCGTGTGATATGAAACTTAATAATCGTATCCGCGTGTCGGATATCAAAACCATGGCAGAGTCGCGAAAAACGTGACTACTTTCGGTGAAACTTCGTTTAGCTATTCGACTTTTCTTTTTGGGACCTTCAGTTTTTTTTCTCAAAGAAGAGCGGCTTTTGAAGACCACTGTAGTGCCGAGCCATTCCCTTTTTTTTTTTCTGTGAAAGAATCCTTCGGATCCGACCAAAGACATCAGGATGGATACTTCTGACTCATTCCGTACGACGTTTCAGGATGTCACAATGCGCGTTATCGCCTGCTGGCCGAAAAATTCCATTCATAATTTTCATGCCCTGCTTGGAGAGGGACTAATTCATCTTTTGTTCATGTCACCATTTTTCTCTATAAATTATACGATTCCTACAGCTCGTAGGCAAACGAACCGGGCGATCGGGACACGTTGTTGTCTACGCGAAGAAAACAAGCTTCGTAAATTTAAATGCTCTTCAGCATTCGTTTGACACGTGGTGGTCATCTGTGTGTGTGTGTGTGTGTTGTGTGTGTGTGTGCACGGCGACGAATTCTGTCTCTCTTGAGGAACACCGGAGCGAGTGCGTGCAACGCAACTCTCCGTGCTCCCGGGTAAACACGCGATAGCCTGAGCAAGCCTAAATAGATAACAGCTGATACGGGAAACGATTATTTAATTTCCAGCGACTTTCTCACTCTCTTCCTCTCCCTTTCTATCTCTGTCTTTCTATCCTCTCCGCCGCGCCGTTCGATTACGTGTGTGCGAACGCTCGCTTCTCGTTTAAACCGCCGTCAAGGTTACGTGAAATTCTTGCCTCGCCTACTACTGGCTTTTAAAGTCTCTCTCCTCTCCCTTCTCAGGTTGCCATCTCTCTTCCGTTATCGATTGAGATATTCACGTTCGCCGACGTACGAAGTATGTGAGGATATAAAGTTTCAGGGAGGCACAAAACCATTTTCTATAATTATCTGTTTCATTGGAAGTGATAAGAATGATATAAAAGAGGAAATAGTTTGATCAATTATCGTACGCTGCTAAAGCAATGATAAAATTGATATTAATATCTATTTCAATAACCTCGTTAATATACACATACTTTCGTTGATTACGTCTCTTACGAATTTCTATTTTTTTTAATTTTTTTTTTATGATAAATTAATTTATAATAATTAAGTTTAATAAATTATATTTAATAAATTATTTTATTATGATGAAATAATTTATATTGAGCAATGCAGAACAATGCTAAGACTAATCAAATCTAATGATGCGTCTCAATTTTTTTTTATTTAGGAGAAAGAGACGTAGAGTGACTCCAATAGATCTAATCAGATGTAAAAAAAAAAGAACATATAAAGAATAAATTATAGAAATTAGATAAAAGGATATTATATAAGATAGATTGAAAAAGTCCGTCGCGTGCTATTGCGGTTGAGTTGTTAACGAGATGTTAAAGGGAGTGGAACGGTGTTTCGGACACACAGACGCCGTAGCTGCAGGTGCGGGAAAGCGAGAGGGAGATAATCAGCGCGTAAAACAGTCGAAATGTTGGTCGAGGGAGTAATTGCTGTTTTCTTTTTTTTCTTTTTTTCGGGGGCAATTCAACGGGGCTGTAAAAGCACGCGGGTAAAAGCCGCTGCTGATGCTTCACGCCTGGTGCTTTCCGAATCGTGCAACACGTGAAAAAAGTGACTAATCATCAATAAATAAACAGGAAGGTGCCAGGTAAGGGCGTGACGCACCTGCATCACGGTACTGTGCGCACGCCGGTCAAAACACTGTCGGAATGAATAAATTTCCATCGAATCCACAGGTAGCAATTTCGGAAACGCACGTTTATTCGTTCCGTCGCGGTTGAGATTTTCTTTTTTTTTTTAATGGACCATTAGAAAAATCGCAATTTCGATGTAATTAGTCACACTTTCATAATCCGGATGCAGCTAAAAATCACCTCGATAATTCCCGATTCACTTTTCACTCGTCTTTTCAGTTTAAACTCTATTCGAAAACATCTATGCTTATTGTATAAAGATTGAAAGATTGACGATTGGAGACTGAAATATGAGCGTCGTGCTTGATACATGAAAAATTTGTGTAGCACAATGATAATAAGATTTCTCGCGACAATCTACCTGTTGCTTGTGAAATTTATATTGGAGAAGTAGAATGAATCAAAGGCTCGAAAAACGGATGTAATTGGAGAGAGTTCCTTTAAACTTTGTACAGCCGATAATATATCGCGTGGCAATAATTATTACCGTTACTGCATTAACTGGTATTGATTATTTAAAGCCGACCGAAGTTGTTTAGCGTATCAATATCGGGGAAGAAAATTGGAGAGAAAGAAGATTCTTCGTCCTTGCATCTCTCTCTCTCTCTCTCTCTCTCTCTCTCTCTCTCTCTGTGAAGAGAGCCGAAAGTATCGGCTCGCCGATACGACGCGAAATTGCATTTCTGGCGCACGCCTGTACATACACGGTACAATACGAGGCGATGTTAAAGATCCAGGCGGTACGCACGCGGAACATAGGTATCTATACATCCATCGTGCGTGTGCAGCCTCGAGTATTCCGGCCGGGTGGTTGGCGACGTGTTGCGTCCGCCGCTGGAGCGCAGGCATTGAAAAGGGGGAGGGGGGGGAGGGGGAGCAGGTGAGGGCCAGGTGCGCGCCGCGCCGCGGAGTACAGTTCTTTCGAGGGGTGGTGGCACCGGGCCCCGTGGCACAGCGCGACGAGACGCGACGCCCCGCGGCAGCTGCATCTGCCGCGGCGAACCGGTGAGCATGGGTATGCACCCTTTGCCCGTACCCGTGGCCGGGGAATCTCCCCTCCCCTCTCCACCTCTGTTTCTCCCTGTCGCCCCTTCTTCCCCGCGAAGTCCCGGGAAAGCCCCGCGGAAGAAACGGCCGGGGCTCCCGCTTTTCTCTTCACGGAGACCGTCGTCGTCGTCGTCGTCGTCGTCTCCCAGCGTGTAAAACGGGCCCCGCGACACGTGCGAATATTGTGTGTACGCCGCGCATCGCGCATTTGCTCGGAAGTGCACGCGGCGGACACAGGGAGGGGCGAGAGGGGGGGGGGGAGGAGGAGGCGGGAGAAAAGGGAGCACCTTTGACGCAGCTGGTGCCTCTGACCCCTTCCTTCTTTAGAGTCTTTGTTGTGAGAGGCCAGTCCTTCTCGGACCTCACAAGTCCCAGGAAAACGCTGCCTCTTGTAAGATATCTCAGCGATATATCGAATATTGATATATCGCCTCTCTTACAAAGTGTTTACTATCTGAAAAAAAAATTTTGTTTTTTACCTTCGAATATCAAGGGACTTTTCGTGAAAAAATTGTATCAGTACTTAGGAAAAGTTTTTATATCTCTCTTATTTAAATTTTGTCTCTTTTTCCGAAGACACTTTTTTAATTATTTCTTTCTTTATAATGCAAAATGTTGACAATTGATTAACAAGTTACGGCACACATCAGCATATATTCACGTACATACGTTTTTATGTGTCTCGCAAGTTTTGTTTCAAAACTCGGGATGATATAGTAAAAGACAATAATCAGCAGAAGAGTAGCTCACTAATATTATTATATATATTATAGTGAGTCTCCCTATACTATTTTGTAAGCAGATTCACTACAATAATTTGCATTAAAAAATTCTGTTATCTGAAATTTCGAACAAAATTACACGGAAAACCTGGAAATATTTTGCTGTATTTGATTCGAGATTTTAATAAATACTATTATTTAAATTTCAGCTCTGTCTAGAATTGATAATTTTATTTTAGTATCAGGTGGGAACGAATAGATAGGAATCAGTGATATCGTAATTTAGAGTAAAGGTGTCGATAATATCTTAAATACAATTAGTGATAATTTTGCGACATTCTTTACATTATTATGATACGACGATAATATTATTTTTCTCTGTATTAATTTTTATTAAATATTATATTTAAAAAAAGTTTTTATATTGTTTCGTTGGACGTTATATTTTCTTCGAAAAGTCGATAATTGCGAAATTTCGATTTTATTTTAAGGCGATGTCCAATATTATTACTGATATTTGATATGTTAAAAAAATAAAGTCTGGATCTAATTATTTTTTTAACTTATTATTAGACTTATAATTCAACTCATTACAATGAATAATACAGCTGAAGACAATCTAATGTAAATATCGAAACATCTGATGTTTGTACATACTATACTAACATTGAGCCTTTTTATTTTTATTCTGAATCTTTAAAGTTCTGGATCTTTAAAATAATATTCTTAATTTTCTTAGTATTTATCTTATCGAAAACCTTATCAAATATGTCTGAATAACGTAATGTCACACAAAACAGACTTATGACATTTGTGTGTTAGGCATATAGATAAGTCGAAAAAATTGCATCAGAGAATTAATTCGTACCTTTATCTGCATCTGCATTTCTCGCTGTTCACATACCGTCATTATCGAAGACGATCTTATCGTTGCGATAAGAGCGATTAACAAAGAAATGCGGCAGCACGTAAACGCGGAGCTACCATTACCAACGGAGATCTTCATTTCGCTTAATCGGTCGATCTCGCAAAAAAGAAGCCGTAACTGAAAGGAATCGCGTGCACCTGCCCGCTACGATTAGATGCAACAGGCGACGAGTTCATTTGCCCTGCTTTGTCTCGCGCCAGCAGCACGTTCGCGCAACGCGACGGCCGCTGTCTTGTTTTTTCAACTTTTTCAATTCGCTATCCTCAAAAAGCTAGCGGATGGATCCAGGATCGTCCCGAGGCGCTGCACCGAGCTGCAGCTGCCCATCTGCCTCGGTAATTAAGCGAGCACGCGACTTAAGCGCACATGCGCCTCGCGCTAAGAAGACGCTGTGTTGAAATAGAAAAATTATTTTATTATTGTAAACGATATAAACGCATTTTAAAAATGAAGAATTGTATAAAATTAAGAATTGTATGATATATAAATATTTTTAAAAAATTAAAAATCTGAAATTAAATTAAATTACATGAAACATTAGGTTTAATGGAGAGATTAAATTAGTTTTATTTTTTAATAAATTTTGAATTATTTACAAAAGTGAATTATATTTTATTTTTATTCTCTCGATTGAGATCGCCGCGAAAATCTGAAGAAATAAATGGAAAACCGACAACAAGCGTGTGTATCTATAATAATCGTCGGGGTACGCTCAAAGTGTAATTTCCCCGAAAAATATGGAACGTATTGTAAAAGTGTCGGTTTGTGTATTCATCTTTATTTTTGGCTTTGTAACTGAAACTAAGTCGGAAGTTACCACATGTTATTGTAACCTGTTGCGTCCATAACACACCTTGCGGCCTTTAATTCGTCAAAAACCTTTCCCGTACTGTATTTTAAGGTGGATGAACGACAGGTGCGTCGCTTTTTCTGGCGAATTACTTCCGTTCTGGACAAGAAATTAAAGCAGACCGTAATGAGTATCTCGAAGCGATTATTGTCTAGTACAGTACCAGAAGCATTTTACCGTATCGGTGCATCACGAGGAATGCCACTTATGTATTTTTGAATGACTCGAAATACATAAAGTGATCGAATACTACTTGAAATCTTTTATTCGGGAAAGATTTTGTTATTTTCTTTGTACTACGCAAACGAATCTTATTTTACTGGTCGTCCAAAGTTCTCAACGTTAACAAATTTCTTGTCGCCCCCTCTCGGGAATAAAATCAGCATTTTTCATCAGTTTTACTATCCCGCTTATCCCCCGATAGAGGATATCCGGTGGTGCACTCGCGGTATCGCCAGCGTTTCTACAAAGGCATTACCAGCGACCAACCTGTGTGAATCGATAAACCACGGATCACGCGAGGGACAGTCGGCCGAGCAACCGAAGGCGCTACGATAAATCCATTTACGAGCAGCGTGTAACTATGGTCGTTAAGGAAATTTAATGGACGCGCCTCATTAGATGTCGATTTTCACCGCGTATAACCCGCTCGCGAAATGCGCACCTTGCGCACCGATCGCACAACAGACACCCGCGTGCTCCACCACTTTAAGTTGGTTGCCGGGCGACAGGTGCGTTCTGTTCGTTTCTGAATTTCTTTTTTTCTGCCGGAACTCTCGGATGAAAGAGACATGCGAGAGCCAGCTCTCTTTCATTTCTCTTCTTTTTGATTTTCTTCCTCTCCCGCGACGAAGGAAACGCATCCCTTTTTGTCCCCGTGAATTGACGGCTTGACCTCAGTCTCACTTCTCCCCAGTGAAGTATAATATTTAGCCGCTACAAGGATATGGTTTTCCGCCGTGACGATTTATTACGTGACGATATTCTTGCATCCTGTAGTAGGTATGGCATAAATACAAACGTATAGCTTTCAGAAAGATATGTTGAAATATTTATATGTAATATGTAGCAAATGATATTGTTGTATATAGTATATATAACATAAATACTGTTATATGTCACATATAAAAGTATATTGAAATATGCATAATTTTATTATATTATAAAATAGGCAATTGTTACTTTGTTACCTCAAGAGATTTAACTAACTAGTATTTTCAGGGAATTTCTTGTTTACTTTGGAATATCAGAGATTTTTGAATAAAATCTTATCAGTAGTTGAGAACATTTTTGGAATCTTTAAAATTTAAATTCTATCTCTCTGAAAACATTGTTTTTTTATTATTTTTTCTTGATAACGTAAGATGGTGACAATTTCCCAGAGATAAGTATGACATAAGTGTCCGCGTATATTTACGTATTTTTCGTGCGTCTCATAAGTTTTTAATAAAAAAAAAAAAAAAAAAAATCAGAGTGGCAGTAGAACGTAAGACTTAGAAGGGAATAACTTACTGATACTGTATTGTAGTGAGTTTTTCCTATAATTATATCCTATTTCTTATAAAGTCGTGGGATCCCTGTCTTATACTAATTTTCAATACACAGTCTGTTTGTGTTCTGTTTGCTCTTCAATTGATTTCAAAGTTGCATTAAAAAATTCGTTAATCTCTTATCTGGAATTTCGAATAAATCTGAGAGTTTTCCGAGAAGGAAAGATCTTTTTTTTTTACAAAGATTTCGGTAAATACTTCACATATACAAATTACATTTAGTAATTGAGTTACAGAACATCGTTTATCGTAATTATTACGATTAATCGGAAACACGTCTCTCGCTATCTTATCGAAGTGTATTTCATGCGAATATTTTTCAATTCCTATTATTGAGTATTCGCCGAATAAAAATCAGCTCTAAACTCGTCCAGCTATCGTCAATGCCAAAAGGAACCGCGATAGCGCTGACACGCCAGATATACGGCGAATTATCTCTTAACGACTTAGTGCGATGTCGTGAGAACGTTCCGCAGGCGGTTATGCAAAGTAGTGAGAAACGCCAATGCCAGACAGGAGTTTCGCGCACACGTTGCCCCTACGGTGAAACGAAGTAATTTCGTATTCGTTCCGTTAATGGGGGGTAAATCCTGACGTTGTCATATTAATTATTTTTTTATATGATCAGCGGATCTGGTCTTCGAGGAATTAATCGTGTTATTCCCTTCCCGGTAAGAGCGTAACAGTTAATTGTGCGCGAGAAAATTCATTTCTTCTTCTGGCGCGATTTGCGCGAAACCTTTGCGGAATTTTAGCACACGGTAATTCGGCGATTTCCAGCGGCTAAAAGGCGTGCCTTGTCAAAAGACGACGGTTAAAACAACCTCGAGGCGGTCATCGCTCCTACCGATGATGCCCTCACGGTAAAATTATGTCTAATGCCCGCACGAAATACGCCGTGACAATACCACACAATAGTTCGAACGAATGTCGACTTTCAGAGGAGAGTACCTGCGCGCCTATCCAACTTTTCGGTAAGTTAGCCTGAATGCTTCCGGTTTCTTTTTTTTTCTTTTTTTTTTTTTTTTGAGTGAAGTCGGCGGCTAAAAATACTCTGACCAGTACAGTTATTCTGCTGGTTTTTCTATTTTTAAGATTTTGCCACGAAATATCGCGATAAAAATTGCTGCAGCGGTAAAAATTTTAACTTTCTTTGTTAATGTTTTTCTCGTAGTGCTTATTATGTAGAGAATGTTACAAATTTCTCATTGCTCTGTGCGCGTAGATGGAACATGAGACATAATTACTATGCTCATTTCAGTTTCGTCCATTTAATTAGAGAAGAACAAACGCGTGACTGGAATGTGGCTCGATTGCAGACATTCGAGGACGAGCGACTCGCTGCGAGCTGACTTTCTAACTTTGCAAGCTAATAATAGTCGGTTTCGTTCTCTCATCATTCCTGAATATGCAACAGGTAGCGATATATATTAAATTGCGGCAGAGTCTCTATGATATTCGCAATGTCAGTTAATCGCAGGCGCTTTTAACCAACATTATTATAAACAAAGCGATCGTACGGCATAATTATGCAGGAACGATAAATAATAACAATAGTTACGCGGAAACAATACAATATATTAATAGTGAATAATGTCATATCGAGATATTCGTTTCCTCTCGCTGAATATGCGTAAATATTAGTCGAGTCGAGGCCAAGTAATATGTCACGAGTCGCCTTTCTAACTTCTAAACCAACAGGCGGCTGATTCTTTCGCCGTCGCGTCGTGCTGGCCTCGAATGCGGATGTGACGTATTGGTGGCACACGGTATAAGCCAAATCCCACCACATGTACGACGCGAAAAGATCCGAACGAACCAATCTCCCGTCTTCGATTCGCTCCCGAACTCGCGAAATCATCCTGAACCTTTTACCGAATTGCCTTTTCTAATCGAATTTTTAGAGATGTTACACGTCACATTTTCTTAAAAAAAAAAAAAAAAAAAAAAAAAAAATTGCAAGTAGAAGGAAATACTGTAATGTTAAAGAAATATTCCTTTGTGTTAGGAAATGTGATGCTACACAGATTTTTTTTCACGGGATATCGTTGGGATTTTTGTCGGCGCACAGTATATTAATGTCAGCAACATATTAATTGGGATCTCTTATATACGAGACAGAGTCTACTTTATTAATCTCCAATTAGATATGAAATTAAACGTTTAGGTGAATCTCGATTGTTTTTTTTTTTTTTTTTATTTTAGCACCCGATATTTGCTATAACGGTGTTCGCCGTGTGAGACGAGCGCGTTTTGATCATTCTTAATCTCGCTGTAATAAGACGAATTTTTTTTTGGTTTGTTAATTACCATGCGGGTACCCGTACTCCAGGTATACATGCGTATCGATATTTTCCTGGAAAGCTTCTGGTGGGCCTTAATTAAGCCCTGCTTGAGTCACATTATTAAGCGAGTGTCACGGAACAAATGGAGATTTGTGATGTCGTCGTAAATCATATTTGACGCAACAGTCGTAAGTCAAGAACGGATCTATCTCTTCCTTCCGGTAATAGGTTATTTCCGGCAATTAATTTATTTATCCCCTGATTTTTTTATTAATATAATATAACAATTCCTTCTGCCATTTTTAACAATTTTATGATACTGTATATAAATATCTAATTTTATGATATTGGAAATAGAAATATCTCTATATGAATGAACGAACGGATAAAAATAAAACATGATGTATCTCATTTTCTTGTATGATATTCTAAGAACTCACGCTCAGTCTCCATTCTGAATGGACAGTCAGTAGTTACATCCGGTGCTACGTCAGACGAAGGCAAATCGAAACCGGTGTTGTGCCTTTTAAAAGTAGTGAGATATCATCGGTATAATAGTGTTCTAATTTAACTAAATGTATCTTCTTATTATAAATATAAATCTTTTACAAAAGGTATACACATTTATCTATAAAATGAAAGCAGAATTTTTCTAAATTTACGGTACAATAATTGCGTTGACAAAAAAAAAAACAAATAAAATTTGACGATGACTATTTAATGAATCGCGCAGACAGTCGCCGGTGAATTTATGGCTTTAGTAAAAATTAAAAGGCAGATTAGAAACGAGTTATTGATAACAGAGAGGAAAAAGCCTCGCGCAGCTATAATAGCGGTCATAATTCAGAGTCTTGAGAGATCTAAACCGTTCCAAGTCCCAGAAATTCCGATTGAGCTATCGAGTTTTATCGACTGATAGATATATACCTAATTCAATTTTTATTAAACAAAAAAGGTCTAATGAGAGTTGTTTCGCGCAGTTGTTAGTGCGAAAATAAAAATCGTTTATTGTCGAAAAACTATAGTATAATTAATTACGCGTAAACATTTCGGCCTGTTTCCAAAACAAAAAGTGTGTTTTGAATGTTGACCGTCACAATATTCGGAGCGGTTGTAGTGAATGTATATCACTAAATATGAGTAATTTGCGGATCCTTTGTCTTTCGACTTTAATTGATTTTTTTATGTTATCTTTCATGGCTATATGGATTTTTGGACCTAATATTCGTTGCCACTGGAATTGTCAACCATTGCCAATAGAATAAGGAGATTGAGTTGCCACTCTGCCGTTTCGCCATGAAAAAGTGAGAACTTTACAACGTTCAGACATACTGATGACGGTCCGGAAGCAGGCCGAAACGTTTACGCGTAACTAATTATACTATAGTTTTTCGACAATAAACGATTTTTATTTTCGCACTAACAACCGCGCGCAAAAAAAAAACTCTCATTAGCTCTCATTTGTTTTTGTTTTTTGACATTCTCGAGAGTTTGGTTACTCGCTTTACTTCAATTTTTATTGCCTAATCCGCGGCTTAGTATTTCGTTCTTGGACTAATTGCGAATTCATTAAATCGCCGGTGGGCTCTTATGGCTTCTGTGAAAATTAAAATCCCGCCGGTCGCAGGAGAAATAAAAGCACGACGGACGGCGGCCATGGAGCCAGTGTTCCGGTTCCAGTCCGAGGCGAGGAAAGGAAGAAGAGAGGTTTCTTATATGCGAAAAAGGACCCGGGGTATGCTCCGGTAACCGGAGCAGATGTGTCCCGCAAAAGGCGGTTCCTGGAAGTAACCTCGAGAAGAGCCAGCCTCATTGGCGTAGTCAATTAAACCGGATCTCTCCGGGTCTCCTTCGAGGGGGCTCGTAGAGGATACCCGCTTCTCCTTTCTCTCTCTCCCTCTCTCTCTCTCTCTCTCT
>NW_017305525.1:885610-886614 GCF_001594115.1 Trachymyrmex septentrionalis
TTGAATTTTCGGCTATTGGCGGTCCCCATAATTAGCTTTGTGTTGGCGGCGACCACCGAATCTGCGCGATCGACCGCGAGACGCGCGATTAGGTTAAAAGCTGGTAAACGGGGTCGGCGTTAAAATTGTATCTTGCGCAAAGAGCAAGTTTTAAATTACTTAAAACGGTTTTTTTTTTAAATTTGTGCTACATATGAGATATACAATATGATAAAGACATGTACATGAGAATATTTAAATATCACTATTAAAAATTATATATGATTGTCTATAAGATTTATATATATTAATTTATTTCCGTTTTTAATGTAATATTACAATGTAACAGCTATGTTGTGCACTATCATTATTATATATTGATACTTATTTCTTTTATATTATATTCTTTCTTCTATTTACACGCGTACAGTTAAACCTCGACTTAAACCTTTTTGTACACGATATATCATACAATCCTTCTTTTCTTCTTACATCGAATTTAGTCTGGACGTTCTTAGATGATCTTCGACCTACAAAGAAGATACCGTCTATTTATTAATTTATCTACCTGCAGAAAACTAGTCGCAGGTAGAAATGTCACTTATTGCTGGCCTTTTGCCTAATCGCGGCGGCCTAAGTCAAGCCACGCCAATGGCGAGGCTCGAGGAATGCATGGACGGTGATTCTGGTTTTTGTTGCCAGTTATGCCAAGAGGGAATCTGGCCTTTGTACTTTATTTTCGGCCAGAATGGTAAACACCTTGCTCACAGGCGCTGCCCTTCGATCCTGCACCGCCTTGCCGTCTCCTTTCCTTTCAGTTTCCTCCCCCGTTCTCTTTCGGCTCTTTAACCACCTGTGGAATTCCGCGCTAATAGAATTTTTCGAGGCTAGCAATAGGTGCTTCGGAATCGCACAGATAAAATTTTAGTCGAAAATCTAACCGACTTCGATGAAATTTCATTTATCATATCTTATTATTTCTTTTTCTAATTATATTCTTCTGCAAGGTTGGTCAGCTGCGCCTA
>NW_017305525.1:886874-895785 GCF_001594115.1 Trachymyrmex septentrionalis
GTATCTTATTATTTTCTTTTTCTAATTATATTCTTCTCCAAGGTTGGTCAGCTGCGCCTATGTTATCTGAAAGACATTGCGAGGCTGTCATATTAAAACAATTTTTGCAGGCATTTAAAACATTTGGAATGACGGAGAAAAAAATCTGCATGATTCAAAAGATTTCGTTTCCAAAGTAGTTTTCTCGAAATAATTCTCACTAAATTGATATGACAAGCTACATAATTGATACGCTTCATTTAAGAAAATAATGACCAGCTACAATTTCGATGTTGAAACTTTCATCGTGCAATTTTTCATTGAAATAATATAACTTCTAATTACGCTACCTGCGGCTGCACGGCGTCGAAAAAATATCACATGGTAATCCTGCGTCTCTTAAGCCGCTATTCTCGGGCCTTTTGTGGCTCTAGAGCAGTTTCGCTTCGTATCGATCCTTCATTGCGAACCAGATAAATCGGCAGGCCCCTGCTTCTCAGAATCGACCAGGTAGCGCGGTACAACGGGGCCCTACCTCCGCGATCTTTTCCTATTCCCGTTTGATACTCCATTGTTCTCGTACCGCTGTTCTAGGCCGCACTTCTGCAGACAGAACACGGCTAACTCTCGCAATTTTTTTCATTCACCTTCTTACGATCGAAATCCATGGCAATTGTAATTCAAATTCAACCTAATTTAAACTGCATGTGTAAAAAAACAAAGTTGAGACGCGTCGTCCTTTAAATAGGATCGCAAAACGATTTTCTCGCATCCCTTCCGCTACTCTTTTCTCGATCCCTTCGTGCGTTCGCCGACCACCTGTCAGTGATTTCACCACCCACTAGCCGAAACCGGCATCATCTGGACGTCCCGTGAGCCAGATGAAGAAAAAGAAAAAACAAAAAAGAGAGACGACGGACCACATCGACGGAACCACGTGGATATGCGGTAATTACGATTAATCATCATAATTATACGCGTACTCGCTCACGAGGCGTTATCGCGACGTACTATCTCATTTTCACGTGTCACGATATTCGGCGCATCGAATATTACAAAAAACGGAGCGAGTCACATATGTGTCGGGATTATTTTTCTCACGGTCAGAAAAGCGGGACGCCGAGGTGCGCGATTCAAAACCGTGCGAACATGATCGCATGGACGCGCGCGCGCGTGCATGAATGAGACGCATAAATGTACCGCATTTTCCTCGACTATCGATCGATAGTTATTGACCTAGCCGTCGATACCACCATGAATGGAGAACGATCATAAATTTACAGACCGGAAATACAAATGTGAAGCGCCGTGAAGATTTTTTTCCATACTTTTATGGAAAGTAACGGTTATACTTTTATGGTAGGTAACGCAAGACATCTAGCATAATTACACAAGTGTGCATAATATGTACCGTAATTATGCAATATCCATAATTTTCTATCTGATATACTGATTAAGAAATTAAGTTCCGGAAAATGCTATTGAGATATATAAAGATAATCAAACTACTAACGTTATATAAAAAAATTATATTTCTTTTTTTATAGAAAATTTTTTTTTTATTTTTTTTAGAAAAAAATTCTTTTCTACAGAGTATTTATGGATGTATATATACATATATATATATATCATGCACATATTTTTTTTTTCAGGGTGTCCCAGGAATCGCGACTCAAAATACTATAACAAGAAAGTTTTCGAAAAATTAAGTAAAAAAGTTATTTGTAAATTTTTATTTTAAGTAATATTTTTTTAGATTTAATGATTGAAATATGGCCAATTATAAGTTTAAATAATCACCTGTAAGTATTAGTGCACGCTGAAGTGAGCATTCACCAAAAGTCATTAATACTTGCATGTTATGGATAGGTGGTTGTTTAAAATGTAGTCTGTAATTGGCTGTATTTAAACCCTTATTATCTCAAAAATTACTGCTTAAAATAAAAATTTACAAATAATTTTTTTACTTAATTTTCCGAGAACTTTCTTGCCAGAGTATTGTGAATTTTGAGACACCCTGTATAAGATACATTTCTTTCTTTTATTTTTTATATTTTATTATATACATTGAAAATATGATGTATTCTATTTTTAATATTAGTACAAAAATGCAACAAAGAATGAAAAGGGAATCTTATTATAGAGAAAAAAACACTCTTTTCACGCCTTGTGATTATAATACTGATTTTATCGGCACATTACAGAAATAAATTACGAACTTTGTTAAGAATTTTTTATTCTTGCCAATGTTATCGACAAACACTTTTTAATTGCATTATCATACCTTGCATTGTTTCGACTGGAATCTATCATGATTGCAGAAGTGATAAAACAAAGATTATCAAACAGATTAATCATACAATAGCATCGATATGACAAAAAGATAATTTTGTAGTAGTAAATATCTTTAAATTAACTTCATTAAGCTAACTAATTAAATTAACTTAGGTTTAATTAGATTGCCCAGATTTACTTTAGACATCAATTTGTTGAAAATCGCTGTGATGATATTAATACTAGTGTTCGTAATCACGTTTTGGTTTTCATTGATCAGCTTAAGTACCATATCAGAGATCATCTTACTTAATTCAGCATTCTTTTTGTCATCTTTGTAGAGATCCAGCACGTGAAACTATGAACGACAGGAAAGAAAATTTTGTTGAAAGTTGAGAAAAATGAAAATTATAAAATGTAATTACAGTTACATTCCATATATACGGTTACATTCAAACTGATCAAGAAATGAGAGACTTAAATAACGATATGGCTTTCATGAAGTTATTGCATGTAAAATATTGAACTCTGATTTTAGTTGCAAATTTGTTATTTTTCCAATTAAAACAAATTTATCAAAACGTGGAGAATTTAAATCAGTTTTTATCGAAATGATTAAACTAATCGACTTTTCAGTCATAATCAACTTATTTCTTTTTTCAATTTCATAATCTTTTTACCGTTTATATTATTTAAATATATTTAAATAATATTTAAATATATTTTGTTTGCTATATAAATATATACTTATTAATCTTAAAAGTTTATGGAAATTCAATAATAATTTTTTTAGTTAAATAAGTTGTAGATTTTTTTAGTTTTTTCCATAAGTTGTTTGCCAAAGATTCATATCTTTACAAGTCTATGACTGAATTTTATGTGCAAATTGAAGGGTAAAAAACGACGTGATAGTATAATTAATAGCAATTTCCTCGGATAACAACTAATGCAATCTAGAAATTGGTATATTAAATAATATATTACTAATCAACATATTACGAATTTATTAAACTACTTTTCACGATTTTTCAAAATTAAACATGTGTGATTTTCTAGAAAACATTTATAGGTAGTACAAGTTCATATAAGAATTCTTTCGTTTTGAGAGATATATGAAAACCATCAAAAGAAATTTTTTATTTATGTATATTTTGTTTTCGGTCAGAAGTTATTTAAAGATTATTAACGTAAAGTCATTTATTTTATATACAATATTATTTTTGCTACGGCTTAATCGCTGGGCGCGATTCTTGACAATCACGATTACAAAAAGGCAGAAAAGAATTGACAATATGGTAACTTAATATTTACTTACGTCAAATGCTCCCAAGGCAATATTCATTGGTTTGATTTCATTAATTTGGATATGTCCGTTTTCTATTTTAAAATTAATGACAATTTTAAATTTGAAGTCTTGCACGGCTACACTGAAAATTAAATATATCTTTTTTTAATTTCAAATTTTCTCTTACGATCTCTTTAATTAAATTTTTATTTAAAAAAATTATCGATAGAATATGTCCATTTGTAATTTTACACTTAATTATAAAGTAGTATAAGTGATAATAAAATAATTATTTAAAAATTTAAACATAATCACCATTAAAAATCTTCTTTCTGGATCTTGTACTTGTTAAAAAGATTTGTTTAAATATAAATTATTCCATTAATAACAGAATAATAAATTTTCTTAAAATTTAAAATTTTCTTAAATTCAGAAGAAAATTTTATCTTCTAAATTCAAAGCAATCATAAATTGACTGATAATTGACTGGGTGAACCTGATTATCGTAAGAAAACTAAACACTATATAGTTTCTCAAATAAAAGTTAGGACATAGCGTATCGATTTATGATGAATCCGCCATATATAATAAGAAAAAAACATGAGAAGAAGAGAAAAAATAAATTGAGAAAAATGTACTAAATTTTAATAAATAATTATTTGAGAGAGAGAGAGAATAGTACTAATATAACATTCATTTATGGATAATAAATATTTGTTAAATAAAAAATATAATAGTTAAATCAAATTAATAGTTCTTGTATCAAACAAATATATGTTTACATTTAGTACATATTTAACTGGAACTATTCAAATAAATTTTATTAACAATATTAAATACAATATCTTTTGAGACTATTTACACGAATATATAATAAATCAGAAATAAAGTTTTTATTAAAATTTAATGCATTTATTCTCAGTGTAAGTAAAATAACTTGCTGCTTTCTCACTCTATCTCACACGCTCGTTCCCTATTAATGGTGGACGCGCACGAGAGAAGTATAATTCTTATTATTAGGGAAATTCTGAACCGAATTGGCACGTTTCGTATGAAACATATAATTCAGTCACGTTTTAATGAATCTCGTCGCAGTTGGCATCGCCAGATAAAGTCATGAAAGCATTAAATAAAAATCAGCTAATTCATTAGGTCTGTTCTTTCTAAATGAACTTCGGATAATAGAGGCTCACTAACCTTCTCTTTTATCAATGTATTAGTTTTGATAATAAGAACTGACGTTCAGGAAAAACTATAGTCAAGCTCCTGTTATTACGTAGCTTGAGTTCATTTAGAAGGTATAAGTTAATATTGAATACAAATCTGTTCGTATAAATGGAGTACACATAAACGGGAATCTACTGTATCTACATATATAAATGATAATTACAATATTGTATATTATTATAATAATTACATATAAAATTATAATGATTGAAACACTGATATACTTCCGCTGAAGCATAGATTTCTTTTTGTCTTCTACTGACAAATAAATAAAACGCAAAAATTGGCAGCAAGATCCTTTTTCGCGTAGGCATTAGAAAATCACGAATTCATCGAAATATGATAATTAAGTTCTCTCAAATGAATCAAATACTTACTCTATTCCTCCCTTTCCATTAATTTTGGCGTTTTTGTTGTTTTTGATAGAATAATTGGCTCTTGCGGTTATCAATGGCCAGTTTAGGTCGAGGTTGAACTTCAGAGTAAATATACTGAAGTCAGCGTCGTTAACTTCATACGCGGACAAGCCAGTTACATTGACGTTTGACAAAAACCCAAAGCTGAAGACATGAAGGTGTTTATATATTGTTCTTTATATGATATCTAATAATGAACTATCGTTTATAATTCGTTGACTACTCATGCTATACGCGATACACGTTAAATTAAAACATTTTGTTTGGCCAAAAGCTGTACTTTTAAACTATTTTTCTCTTTAAGACAGTGTATATAATCTACTGTATCAATAAAACGACAATAATTTATAACAACGTAAAAGATATTGATTAAAAGCTTTATAATCGTGATAATATCTTTTGTTGGTCCAAGGATGAGTATATTATTAATTTAACGTGTTGACAATGTGTTTCTTTAAAAATTGAACTGACAGTTTATCCGCAATAAACGGATCAAGAACCGGAATTCCAAACGTACTATCTCCATTTTGCATGATGCGCTTTACTTTATTTTCGAGGAAATCTTTTAACGGTGTTCTTTGCTCGTAGGTCCCTCTAGCTAAAACTAAACATATATGTCATATATAACTAGAGCTTAACATACCTATATAAGGAGTTTGAACGATGTTGATATTTAACATTGAATAATAATGATGTTAATAATATTTTTTGGATAAAATATTATTGTATTATTAAAAAAAGATCTTAAAAATTTTTAAAAATTAATGAGATACAGAAAGATTTATGTGCGGAAAGTGACATAAATGCGGAATACACTGCAAAAAAATTGTATATAAAAATTAACTATTATAAATAGATTTATTCAAATATGTGTATAATGTCTAAAATGTCTATTAAATTTCTCCTCGAAAGAGGTACCGTCAAAAACAGACTGAAAAATAGAATGTTGAAAAATAGACGGCTTAAAAGTATGTAGATGATTTAAAAATAGACAGAAATAGAATTTGATATCATTTGAAGACTTTGTTACAACAGTAGGCTAACAATGTAACAATGTGCAAATAAATATACTTTGTGTGTTACTTTAAATTTAGAGATTATTTTCTTTGTGTTTTACTAAATATGAATTTCAATCCACTATTGTCGTAAAATCTTTAAGGAGAAAAGATCTCCTTAAGAGGAGAAAAAAATATATGTATCTACTTACAATTATTGTTGTTTTTATTCGCGCAAACATGGCAACAGATTAAGATAAGTCCGAACGCCACGAAATTCATTTTTCTACACAAAGTAGAAAACAATTGATTTAACAACTGCTTTAGAAGACAAAGCGGTTTAGAATATTTTCCTTAAAATATTCTGACTCGCTTCGCTTTCGAAGAATTTGCCACGAATTTGTCACAATCTGGAACGGTGATTTTTGCGAATTAACTACGTGGTATAATATACATATTAATATCAGAGAATGGAAATCTCAAGGCCGCGATCGCGAATACAGATTTTATAATCGATCGTCGTAGATAATGGATCTAGTTCTACGAAGTTCCAACGGATACGAATATTTAATCCGATGAATCGCGAATTCTTATTGTTTCTGGAGAAGTTCTTTAGAGGCAAGAAAAGCGCTTAACGATAATTAATGGATTGGAACTTACCTGGATATTCTTGGCGAAGAGACTCAGGCGTATTAACGTATAACGAGTTAGTACTGTACATTTGATACTGTAGACTGAATAATGTTGGGTTGTTGAGTAGAAATACCTTGGTGATAATTATATACAAATTATTTGTAAGTTGAGCCATTAGTTAAGTGCCACAATTGTCCTTGCACTTGCATGACTCATATTTTATGATAAAAATTGCGCAAATTGTATTATTATTGAAAAAAAATTATGCCACGACCTTATTATATATAGGTAACGATAATCACGCGACGGCGAGCTATCGGTAGGTCGGTTAATGGTACAAATATCTATAAAATTACGTGCGAAATTGATTCTATAAATGATACGTCGCCCTACCAAATGTCGTATATAATTAAAAAATGTATATAATTTCACCCCTATGTGAAGGTTGTGCACCGATTGTGAAGTACATTTGGGTCATTTGGATTCCCAAGGGCGATTCCCAAAGGTAAAAAAGAAAAAGTGAAAGCGTCATCTAGCTGCCACCTGCTTTCCCATAACCCACGGTATGCTTCGGTATCATCTATTTACCCTTCATCCTGTACCTTTCTCGTTTTTTTTTTTTTTTTTTTCATCTCGATCCGATGTCATTGGAGGCCGAGTATCGATTTATAATGCACACTAATAAGGGAACGGAAATCCCAACACTGCGAACGTGAATATAGATTATCATCGATTGTGCCAAAGATAATGAATCTGGTTCTACGAAACTCCAATGATTTCGGAGAATATAATCGAGCGATGATTCGTGAATTCTTAATGTTTTTCAAGAAGCTTTTCAGAGACACGAAGAGACACCGCGCTTAACGATAATTGATGAATTGACAAAAATCAGATATCGCTAGAGCGTTGCCTGACTTACGTTGCAACTCTTGCAACGTAATGGTAACGCGTGCGTAATATATTTAATAACGCACTTTAACGTAATATGGAAATTAGTACGGTGTATCGCGCATAAAAGGTGGAGGGTGAATACATCGGGCGCCTACTTTATTATCAGAATGACGCGCGACACCGAGCACGCTTATCATCGCCGATCATCGCGTTCGGCAATTATCCTCCTTCGTGAATCATTACGCGTTATTACGTTACACGTACACACGCACATTGTGGGATGCGTGCATGCGTGCACGCGCCGTGAGTGCACTCTGACGAGTGACGGCGGGATGTGCGTCGTCGCGCGGAGCATTTTACATGTATAATATCTGCCAAGCAGATCAAACGACGACGCGTCATAACATATCATAAATATTTATACAAACATTTGTCCCCATGAATTATTGATTATTGACTTTGCAGATGTGACGTGTAACTGCGCCAAATTCTAAGGTACGGAAGACTTTAATGCGGCAGAAAAAGTTGCAATTAACGATGACGAGAATAATTTTATGATACGTATTATAGCTTCCAGTAAATGTAAATTTTTTTTAATAGATATGGATAATACGGAATTATGCAACAAAGGGCTGAATAGAGTGTGTAGGTATTAATTTCGAAGCCAAGGGGGAGAGAGCAACACGACGGAATGTAATGAAAATAATTATACAAGAGAATAATAGTGTCACATGATTTACCTGCTAACGGACAATGGCGCTATTAAAATTGAATAAGGTGCTTCTCGCGAAAGGGAAAAATTGCATCAAGGAAGGAAAGTAGGGCACAATGTGGCGGGACCCATTCTGCCTTCAGCAGAGTAACAGCGCTTTGCACATCGCCGGCTGTCATTACGTCGTCGACTCGCTTATCCTTTCGGTGTGTACGAGCCTTTGTTTCATTCACCGACAACCAACGTACGAGAGAGGAGCCGGCGCGAATGGCGAGCGTACGCACGCACGCACTCGAGCGCGGAACCCCTTCAAGGATGAGAATGAGCCGTGGAGAGGAGAGGAGAGAGAGAGAGAGAGAGAGAGGGACTCCCTCGGTTTGTGTCTTCCCTCGAGCGCACATCCTCTTCCATTTGACGAGGACTTTAATTTGGCTTGCACACGGCAACGGCAACGGCAACGACGGACTGATCACCTTACTTCTGTTTCCCTCGCGCTCAG
>NW_017305525.1:895885-904833 GCF_001594115.1 Trachymyrmex septentrionalis
ATTACGGCAACGACGGACTGATCACCTTACTTCTGTTTCCCTCGCGCTCAGAACGTGATTCTAACACAAATATGCATTCTGTATAATTGATTTTACATTTACAATCGCGTCTTGACATTTGTATGTCTCCTATGTGTAGTTACATAATTAATGAAATAACTAGCTGCCTTTTGTCGTGTACAAGACGGTCAGCTAGTTTATGGCTATGATAATTTTTGCAAAGCTTTATTCGATATATATATATATAGTGAACCTATAATAATAATAATCAATTTATAAATTAGGATGTAATTCTACCTGTTCTTATGTGTGAAATATATATACAAAAAAGTTTGAAGAAGCACGTATACATGTAGAAGATACATATCAAAATACGCGTGTGCGCAGAAACACGGCAATATGAAATTATATTTAGGATTCTATGTTTCAAACTTCTATGAGAATTATAGATCATTCAGGGCTTGCACGAAAACCATATGAATTATTCATTGTAACGCGATCAACATTATTAATACATGCCTTTTAAAATTATGTGAACATTTAATAGTTTCCGCTTCCAGTTGAAGCTCATAGTTCCAGGTTATAAAATTAATTCTGTTTATAATATGTAGGCTATATATTACGTAGGATAATATAACAAGAAGAGAACAAGGAGATTTTTTAATTAAACGAAACTGCGTCAGCATACATGTTTACATTCTCCAATTATTTTGCAAGATAATTTTAACGTCGGAAAATGTTATTACATCAATTTTTTTTTTGTTATTTCATAATTTAATAAAAGTATAGATGAATTCAATAGATATATTATACGCATCTATAATCCCTGCGAGCGAAAGTTGCCGTAGCATAAATTAAAATGCATAATGTATACGCATCCTTAATTACTTGTTAGTGCATATATTACGAATATAATATCTATTATAGTAATGTATATTCTTTATTCTTATCGCTTAAGATTCTTCGCAATATGCTCTCTCGTGCTTGAAACGGAGTCACGTTGCTCGGTTCCGTCACAGCTGAGTGATGGGAGGCGAGCCGGATTCAATGGACTTTTGATCAAGACGAAGGACACGTAGTACTCGTCGTGCGTTACTCCCGCCGTGTAATTTCACGGTCGAAAGAGAACGGGGGTACTACGACGTACTCGAAAGAGCGGACGTAGTAGCCTCGCTAGAGAAAGGATAGACTCTTTGTCTCTCTCTCTCTCTCTCTCTCTCTCTTTTCTTTCTTCCTTCTTTCTTATATTCTACACTCGAGACAGAGATCAAGCCTGAATTTTGACGATGTCGTCACCGTCGTCGTCGCACCTGTATAATTATCGACGATTAAAGATGGTTTAATGCTCTCGCGTTTAAAGGGACTTATTTAAATCAGGCCACGCATTTCTTACTACGATGAAACTGCTCCACTTCTTTTCGTAAAAAAAAAAAAGGAAGATCTAACGGTTCTCCGATGAATCTCTTGCGATTATTCGTAGGTATATACCGACAACCACGTTACTATAATAATACACGCGTCACGTCTGATATTGTAATACGGTACACGTTGTGGGAAACTATGGGAAATAAATAACGCGAACACAATTACTTTCACATAAATATATTCGTAAATGTTTATTTATTACACTAATGTATTCGTTACCGTAATGTTAACGTAAATAAACACATTTATGTGTCTATTAGATTAAACTTCTTCTTGTAATATGATTGAAACTGCATTGATAATTTACGTGAGATAATTTTAGTACCGAGATAGTTGCAATTACTAAATTTTTGTAATAACGAGGAAAATAATGAGCTGATCAGAATTTCGTAACACCTACAGATTGTTGCTCGTGTTGCCATCTCCTTTTATCGCACCTTTCGTGAATAATGTTAATTGCGAGATGTTAATCGAACGACATCTGTCTCGTTTTCATTGCAGAGGTGGGAGCAGCTGGTCGTTTCGAAGCTGAAGTGGGAACTATCCGCGGTGACGCCTGGGGACTTCCTAATGCACATCCTCAGCAGATTGTCGATGCCGCACACCTGTGACACTGTGATGGTCCGGAGGCACGCGCAGACCTTCATCGCTCTCAGCGCCAGAGGTGAGAACAAGAGATTAATGTATACTATCGAGAGAATTGAGGGAATTTAATAGCAGATCGACAACAGGGAATTGTAACAATTCTTATCAGCGTCGCTGTTGTATTAACGAAGGAGCATCTCCCAGTTTCTTTCTTCATTCTTTCTACTCGAGCTCGTAGAGTAATTCTCAGTTTTCTTAATATCGGAACGGTCATCGCAAATATCTTTAATATCCGTTTCTACCATAATGTAAATAGATTAACCTTAATCTCGGTCTATTTACTTCTTTACCTTTATCAATTCTTTATCTCTGTAAATTCTTCAAACTGGAAAAAGATAAAAAGTAAGTTTTAAACAGAGATGAAATTAATCATAGGTAGAGAACACATAAGTGGGAACACGGGGCAAGTGTCCTCTCTAACAATAAGTGCCCTTCGCTGCGCATGTTGTGTCGCACGTTATCGTATATGGTAACGCGGGGCGTTAACAACCGGCTACGTGCGTCGTTAACATACCTACGCATTAATGAACTTTACGCCCCAAACGTGCGTCGTAGAGCGTAGACCGATAGCGGAAGCCGTCACGTAACAGCCACGAATAGCTTTCTTTTTACCTTTCCTCTTTCTTGCTCTCTTTCTTTGTCTTTGTTAAATAGGTCACGCATATACATACAGACGAAGTCGCCAATAAGGCGCGCAGTGGAAATGAGGAGGATAATCCGTTATTATGGTTATTTGTGCACTTCCGTTCTGTTCACGCCCATTAGTTCCGAAGGAGGAGAGGAAGGGCCTGCGCGCGTCCTATAAAAATAAGTAGTATAAGTTTTTCCGTACGACGACACGCGTTATCAGTTTTACTATTGTTGTTCGGCCATCGTTGCGTCGTAGAACCTGGTTCTGCAGTATTTGTGCTGAGAAAATAGATGTATACTTAAATAGTAGTATATATTTGTGATTCTGATAGCCAATAAATATTATTTATATATAAATACATTATTTAAAAAATTTTATAATATGTATTAAAAAATAATATATACTGTACTATATTTTTTACTATATTATATTATAATATATATTATAATTACTATGTTATAATAACCGATAAATACGGGCAACGGTAGTAATAAAACATTATAAAGATTATCATCTCGTCACATGAAGAAATTATTCCCTTTTTCGTTCCTTTTTCATTTCGAAGTTTCTTTAAAGTAAAAAAAATTTAAAAAGGTCCACGCAAAACGGAATGTGATGAATGCGGAAAATGCTACTTTTCTGGAAAAATTTCGATATTCTGCGCCCTGTCAGGTACGAGGGATACTTGAAATGTTTTAAACGTGCGTTTAAATGGGCGTTTAAATGCCCAGTCACGTTAGGCGTGAGACTACGGTTTCTCTGGAATCTGGCGTTGGAATTTTACTGCATTTTCGTTGTCTTCTGCATTTCTAACATCTCTGTCGTGCATCACGGCGCCTTGCAATCTTTTAAATAGACCGCGTTCGGATTAACTAAATTAAATTCATTTAAAAAGAAAACTTGCATAAATTGAAACGACTTGAAGATTTGTATAAAAGAATAAAATAATTCTCCTCGCATTTGCGAATTGCAATTTTTAATTCGACAATCTATAATATCTTTTTATTGGAAAACAAGCTTGAAATGAATCGAGGAATTTGTGTAAAGCTTTATAATTCTAATTATTTTTTAAAGCACATGAAATATAAACGGAAAATTGAATTGCAGCCTTTTTAGTCCTCAAAACATTATTTCTCAAAACGGATGGATTCTTCATGATTCATGTCTATTGTCCTTGATTCGCAACGAGAGAGAAAATCCATCGGGAAGTACGGGACGAGATAGACAGGCTGATAGCGTGAGACTATAAGAAAGATCGAGGATCGGATGCGTTTAAATGGCTGGATGAGTCTGTATGCAGACTGCAGACACATCGGCATAACCCGCGTGTCTTTCCATTCTCTTCGTTCTTCCTCCTCCGACACGCCGGTCGTTCTTTGCGCTCTCCTTCCTCTCTCTCTCTCTCTTTCTCGATTCTTCATCCCGCAAGTCCACATCGGTCGATCGCGGTCGGCCGGTTGTTATTACAACCGCAATGGCAAAAAAGCGGTGGCGTGCGGAGAGGACCTTCGTCCTTCGTCGTTGCTCCTGGTGCTCGTTTTGGATCGCAGACTCCAACGGGTTCGAGACAGAAAACGAGAAAGAGAGAGAGAGAGAGAGAGAAAAAGTAATAGAGGAGGATGAGGTCGCGAATTGTTTCTCACGGACCAAACTAGGCAGAGCCGCTCTCGACACTCCGCGTTTCTTTTTCGAAAGAAAGCGAGACGATAAGCCGTCTTGAATTTTCCGCGAAATCGACAGTCAAGAGAATAAATAATCGACGAAAAATATACGAATCCTCAATAACAATTGCGTACTGGATAGCAGTACAGAGTTGCGCAGTGAAATAGATTATAAAACATTAGAAGCTTGTGTGCAAACAGAAACAGGAAAAATGTCTAAAACATTCTAAATATTTATTGCTTGTTTGTATTACTATTTATTTAGTGCTTTGTTTCATATATTATAGATTGCGCTTTTGAATTAACTTTTCAGAGCTGACGGTGAGTTTATTGAATTCATTCCATTATAAATCTCTTTGTTAAAAATGTCGAACAATTCAATTTCCTCTAAATCACATTTGGAAGTTTGGATTATTCTTATCAAGGCATATTTAATATTCATTCTTCTGTATGAATTATCAGAGATTCCTTAAAATTACGGATCAATTTTAAGCAAAATTAAGGCTTATGACATGTTCTCGTAAGAGAAACTACTTATAAGAACTTACAAGTGTTTATAACTTTATGTAACATATTTACAGACAGTTTCTTGCTAGCTGTAAGATTTACGAAAAATCGTAGATATTTATGAATAATCGTACATACGCATAGAATTACGATATCAATCACAAGTTCTTACAAGTTATACGAGAATAAGTTATACAAGCTTTACGATTCTGTTAAAAATTAACCCATTAATGTGCCTTTTAATCAATATAAATTAAATGATGAATCTCACCAGAGTCAGTAATTGTGTCACAAATTTTGGTATTAATTCCGGAGGATTAGACATCTCTACATTATGCCTACATTTATATAACTGTTCCAATGATAATTATGCGATATTTATATCTTAATCTTATAAGGAAAGAAATTAATTTACAAAGCGAATGTTTCAAACGAGGAGAAAGGAGATTCGTACGGAGAGAGAGAGAGAGAGGATTACCCATCAAAGGGCTCGATGCGGCGACATGTAGCCGTGAATTATTATTTGTTTACACGGTGGCGACGAATACGGTCGCATCATCAAGAGCGACGGGAAGTGACGATACGGCGCGAGGTGTAATAACTTTGATTATGTAAGCTAAACACTCTCGCGAGGATTAAGTTTCGGTATGCACAAGTATACTGTAGTACTGGTGCAACGCGATAATTTCGTCTGATGTTCACATTCCATAGCTATCTCCGCGCCCTGCGTCTCCTCTCGTATACATTCTCCGCGTGTTCTTTATTAAACTGGTTTTACGTATCTGCACGTTGTGCACGCTCTTAATTTCACCAGTTTAATAACCGCGACATTCTCACCACGGACGATTTCATTTGCCGATTAGCTACGATCGTCTCAAGGCGTAACACGAACGGCGTTGACACATCTCGGGCGCGTTTGTATTTCTATTAAGGTAACGTGTGTAGCTTTCTGACAAATCTCACCTAATACATATTATTTTATATATATGTTTATGTTTATGCTTAAATGTGTATAAATTTAATTTCGAACGCTCGAACGCTTTCAGCAACTTTTATAATTAACTGAGTATAGTCATTCTTTAGAAATTGCTAGAATGATATTCAAGCTTAGAATAAAGTGATGAAATTATTAACCAATTTTGAAACAATTTCGTTACAAAATAGACGACGAAAGTCTAGTCAATCTCTGATAAAACAGAGGGCAATGCGCTTTACATAGTAATTGTAAATATGATTATACGCGTGTAGTGTTCAAATAACTCAATAGATCTGTTTTTTTTACTCCTGCATTAGATTACATTAGAACTTCCTTTCTCGCCTTAATCCGATATTTAACATGTATCTATTTTATTTTAATCTCTAAAAGTATGTACTACATATTTCAGCTACAGAAAACAAACCTTATGCATGTAACAGTTTATTGTTACTTAAAACTTTACTTTTCCAATTATTTTCATTGAAATTTACGAGTACTATATAAAACAAATATTATATAAAAATGGTATTGCTGTAACACTATTTTATCTTAGCAGCTCATATGGACATAAATAAAAATATATGAATAAACTTCAGAATGATAATTTTTATTTGCGTCTTTTTAAAATCCTGAATCCGAACTTTAATATCGTACCTTAATTTTATAGCTTAAATTTTAGTATTAATCAATATTATATTTTAAATCCATTTAAATACGTAAATCTTTCTTTTTCTCGGAATACACATGCTCTAAGAAACACAATGTGATTTGCAACTTGGAATTATATCAGGATTATTAAAAATGTATCGATAATAGCTTTGCAACATTGCTGTGAAAATCGTAGAATACCGTTAAAACGGCGGTCAAGAAGATCCCCGTTGGTGCAGATGTTAACGATATCCCGTACGGATCCGTCGAGGATCGTTCGTGCTCACGTTGAAACGTTAGAACTTTCTTCCTGAGAGACGAAAGTAACGTCTTATTGGACAAAGGGGCCATCACGTTCCGCCTGTTCTCGCCTATCATAAATCTGTCACATAATTTCGAGGGCTATCCAAGGAATCTCTACGAAAGTGGTTTTCTTCTCTTCATTGTTTGCTAACCATAACTGGAGTAAATAACGAAGAATGTACTTAAGCGAGATAAATGCTCGTGAGGAAAAGATTATCCTTAAAAAAGATGCATCAAAAGTCGATTTTAGGCAGAAAACCATTATTAATATCGTATATCAAACTTTAATAAGGTAACTACGCCCAGTGTGGTCTATTTGATGTTTATAGATAAATATATGTTGAAAGTGTTTTCATATTTTCAATTAATGTTCACAATGTTTGTTATTGTGAATCTGACCATCCGTTTTCGATGTTAAGCTCAGCAAAAGTTACTACTTAGGTAGACCATATTGGATAAAGTTATCTTATTACTTGTTCAAATATCAATACAAAAAAAAAACTTCGCTTTCTTTCGGATGCACTCACTTCTTTCTTGAGATTTCACTCTATAATTATGCTACATATCGCTGCCATGTGCAACTTTGCGTGTTCTATCTATTATGAATGAAGTGATATCACGTGAATTCTGAATGTACGTGAAACAAATTTATAGGAAATATAAATCTTACGACAATATAAATCTTTCACGCGAGCATGTTTTTTTTTTTTTTTTTAATGAGTAATTTTGCTTTGCAGAGTACAAGTTCTCCATGTACACGCCGAGCATGATTGCAGCCGCAAGTGTAGCGGCGGCGTTACACGGTTTGGATTGGACCGGGAAGAGTGGCTACGGACTAGCCGGTCTCCTGGACGAGCTCACCCGCATCACAGCCATCGAACAGGTGAGTAACGTGCGTATCAGAAGTATGTATGTGTGTGTGGGTGTGTGTGTGTGTGTGTGTGTTGCAGAATAAAGCGAAGAAGATCACGAATTATGCTCCTTTCCCATACAGCACAGAATTTGCAGTAATATTGCTGCAACATGCAATGTTGCAGCAGTGTTGCTGCAACTTTTGTGCTGTAGAGGTTTGTACGGTAAGCGTAGTCATAAGCGTGGTTGTAGCTGTAAAACTTGATCGATCACATTCGAATATTCTCCTCATTTGATTGGTGAACTCTCACAACTACAACAACCGTTTACGGGCCGCGCTTCGCAATTGTAGAATAGGCTTTACGGGCTTTAAAACGAGAGCGCAACGATGAAAGATTTTCAAGTTTTACAATAGGAGATGGAGGAGAGGAGGTCGCGATGCGCGCCGCCCGATGTCTGGGCGTTCGGACTCGTCGAAGAGACAGAAAATCGGCAAGAAACGCCTGGATACTTGCCCTTCGCAAGTCTCGACTGGTGGTTGAGACAGACCTCGCGGGGCGCAAAAAGCGCGGCGGGAAGTGCGCGGGAAGGGGTACAGCAGGTGTCGGGCACATGTTTGCGGGGAAGGAAAAAAAATGGGGACCCGGAGTGTCTGCGCCGAGCACACTGCGGGCCCCGTATGCTCGTCCGTCGAAGACGATGGGCGACGAGGTCGCCGTTCAGTCTCTTTTCCTTTTCCCCCCTTTCCTTTTCTCCTTCCTTTCCTTTCTTTCTCCCTTTTTTTCTTTCTCTATATACGCTTAACGCAAACAAACCGCGCGAATGAATGGAGCTCTGCATGGGGTCCGTGACCCGTAAGCGCAATATTTTCAACGATCAGTTCTCATCTGCCGGTTTGGATCCCAAGAGAGCCAGGAAGATGTCGTCCTCGACGGCATCCGGTCTTCTTGGACTTTCATTCATGACCTCAAAGCTATACAGACTGCTTTTGGACCTTTAAGATCCAAATAAGCCCGATCGGATTAACGCGTAACATTTTAACCTGTTCCGTCGTATGAGTTAAAAGTTAGAATTTGATCGACAATACGAGATTCGTGTTGGACGCGCGAGAATGAACGAGGGATTAAACAAAAAAATACGAATTAGACGCAGTAAAAAAATGTTGTTAATTTTATTATTCAAAAATAATTGTACTGAATAGAACAGCTTTTGAGAAGCATAGATGATAAAATGATTCTATAAAATGGTTTATTCGTTTACGTTTTTTTTTTTTTTTTTTTTTTTTTTTTTTAAAAAAAAA
>NW_017305525.1:904933-907181 GCF_001594115.1 Trachymyrmex septentrionalis
AAACATACAAGATGTTTAAAATAAGAAATAAGCATATTATATAATTCTTAGAATAATTAGAACTTTGTCAATAATAGAATGAGTGATTACAATATGAAATTGTTTCCTTGTTTCAGGATTATTTGCAAGGCTGCCTAGAGCAAATCGAAGAGATGATCTCGCAGGCCGCTCACGTGAGCACCGAAGTCCCCGGAAACGGAAGCGGGCACCAGACAATGAGCACCGGAGTCCCGAGCGTATCGCAGAGGCCGCTGGGGGACCAGAACAACACGAGTCAGGAGAAAATACTGGAACACGAGAAGGCGGGCACGCCAACAGACGTCAGGGATGTACATTTTTGAAAACCGCAGTAGGGGGACACTCCGTAGGGGCCGACACATCGGTGAGTCTGATAGCCGAGGAAAAGTTACCTTCCAGCGAGGAAGAAATGAAAGAGGATAACGACGATGATGATGACGAACAACCGGAGAAGAAGCGGAGGAGAGTTGTGGAAGAACGACAGGATATTCTGGAAGCGAAATGTAACACGGAACCAGCTGATCGTTATTCGGAGCAAAAAACTTCATTCGAAGAATCTCGAGACTGAACTTGATAAATCGATAATTGCGTTTAAAAATTATGACGCAAATTGTAAACCGGGAATATGCGTAGAACGCACATTTTGAATCATGAATACAAGGTTTATTTCGATATAAAATTGACAGGACGTATCTATGCAAGAGAGAATGTTTACATTCTTGGATTTATTTTGAAGATTACATATGTACTATACTATTGGATTAGGGAAAAAATCCTTTTACATATAGCATAATTGAAACATATTTTTTAATTGTTTACATATCTTTTATTAAACTAAATATGTGCCGTTTTGATCGATGACTTTTTGCCATTTTTCGGGTAGAGTCATTATTCTATCGGTGTAAAACTTCTGTGATTTCTCGGTAAAAAAAAAACCGAGATAACTTATAAAAAGAGACTTTTTCCCCAATCCAATATATTTTAGATCAACTAAAACGACGAAGTTTTTAATTTTTTCCATAGTTACGTCTGGTTATATCTTATATATTATATATTTATTGGGCGTATACGTTCATTGTTTATCGGTGATATATATATTCACGCTTTAATCGTATTTTAAAAGTTTATTTTCCACAATTGCTTCAACTTTGTCAGATTAACAAACTGCAAATCGGCAAGTCGAAGAAGAGTTGGTTCATCATTTTTTTCTGATTAATTTTCAATCGAAGAACGATCGATTGATTAAACAAATGTCCGTTTTAATCGCAAAACCATTGTTCGAAATATTAACCAGAAAAATGGATGAGAATAAACAAAAAAAATTTAAGCACGATTAAAAACGTTCTCGAGATAATGCGAAGAAAATGTAAAAGGTTGAGGACCACTGAGCGAGAGAGATCCATTTGTGTCTGAATCTGCGTGTGTCGCCCGTAAAAAAAAGAGAAATAAGGAAAGAAAGAGAGAGAAGAGCGCAAAAATCAGGAAGGCGTGCTGTTTGGGGGAAGGCAATGCAATACGCTTTACGCATTTGTAATTTCGTAATAGAAATACACTTAACTTTTAGGTGATGAGACAAGAAACTACTGAAAAAAAAGACGAAAGAGTATAATGATATAAGTTGAAGGCGAAACTCGTTCTCCGCGTGCGAGCGTTAAAAAGAAAAAAAAATCACTTAGTCATATCCAGAGTCATTTAGCGTTTTGTACATATATAGGCATATAGGCGTACGAATAAATGAATATATATATTATATCGAAAAAATATATATATCTATATATACATGTGTAAACTGATGAAAGAGAAAGGGTGAAAAACAAAGAGAATACACGATAAAAGCAATCGATAGGAAACAGGGAATATTTGGACCGTATTGCTTATGATATTGAATTATATGATGATTAATATAAATTAAATAAATAACCTAGAGTTGAATAATACAATTTACTCAGAAAAAACATGACTTCCGAAATTATTCTGATAATCAAAGGATCGCTTTGTTCTTTTACTTCTACTGAGCCTCTTGTAGGAAAAAAAGAGATATGTAAAGAACATGTGCGGTCGCGAATATTTCATGAACGAATACGTGCAGATATGTTTTAATGGCCAAAGTATTCGTTTTTTTTTTTTTCTAAATGTGAAACGAACAAAATCTGTGATGTACAATGCGAAACAGGTTGTGGTCTCTTGGAATTTTTTATCGCGCGATACGGTCTGATTGCTTTCTAGTTTT
>NW_017305525.1:907281-909313 GCF_001594115.1 Trachymyrmex septentrionalis
CAATGCGAAACAGGTTGTGGTGTCTTGGAATTTTTTATCGCGCGATACGGTCTGATTGCTTTCTAGTTTTGTAGAGTTTCACACTCCGACGAAGATTTATCCAAATGATGAGCGAGACGCGAATCTTTATGCCTGAGGAATTACGACCGTTCGCTTGTCCCGCTCGGTTCCTAAGAAGGGTTGCGCCAACCCCTCCCGCATGTGTGTGTAACGTAATGCAAAATGTAAGAAGAGTGATTCGCGAACTGTATGCGTGTGTCGCTGTTACTGCTATGTGTGTATGTGCGCGCGCGCGCGCGCGTGTTTTGTGTGTGTGTGTGTGTGTGTGTGTGTGTGTGCGCGTTAGCAAAAGGGGCGAGAGTGAAAGAAAACGAAGGAGAGAGAAAAATTAACAAGAGAGAAACGATCGAGCGAAAAACCAAAAAAAGAAACTGACTTCCTCCCCCTTTCGAGAAAATGTCATCGATATATTATACAATTCACGATACATATATCTCAAGATACGTCCATCGTTTTTGAGGACGTATTGAACATCTGTATATACGTATAGGATAGATGTACGATTTAAGAATTAATGCGTTATAGATAATTTAAGGGGAAAAAAAGAAAAAAATAAGGCACAGCTATGATAAATGGATGAAAGCAGACGATATTTTGAGAAACGAATTATACAATTTGATGTCCTGAAAAAAATTTCGTCGAAAACTGCGATGAAAGGCACTCGAAGTATAACAGTTTCTTTGCTGCATCGACTGCATATCGTTTGCAGAAGAATAAGCGAAACCTTTTAGGTTTCCTGTAAAAAAAAATAATTTCGCTGAGACGAAGTCGCACGATCGTTTAATTCTCAAATTATTTTTACACTGGGATATAAATAATCCTGATCGCGCGATATCGTTACAGCGATACTTTACGATTCTAGATATTGTTCGAAATCAACGATTATCGTGCGATTATTATGCGTGTCGATGAAAGAAACAGATCGATATCCAAAAAAAAGTGGAGTTGCTAGTACTTAACGAGAGTCTCGGAGATCTCACGGAGCCGGGATCGGACGAGAGCTTCATCGTTTCGTGCCCGCGAAAATCTTCGCGATTGCGTCCATGAGCGGGGGTTTCGTGAACGGGAACGTTCCGACGCTCTTGGCTTTTGAGATCGCTCGATTTCGCGTGGACAGAATTGTTTTACATCTCCTACGTCTGTGTCGTGCAGTTTTCCATGCATGTGAGAGTCGCGAGTTGGCTCGAGCAGAAACGCAAATGGTGTGCGTATGCCTATACTGTAACATTGAAAAAAAGCGGGCGAAAAACAGAATGTATAGTGTAGCTATAAGGTCTCTCGCTGGATGAGTCGGTTGAGTCGACTCGAGCGGAGACACGAAAAACGTGGACAATAAGATGTTGTCCATGTTGCGCAGTTCTGTAACTTCCAGACAATTCGCGAATCCGTCTAGATTGTCTGGATGCATGTGAATACATGAATCGACTTGGAAACGAAAGGAGAATAGAGACTCTAAAAGACTATGGAGATCGTTGGAGTTCATGCGTGAATTCGAGATTGGAGGATAGATAGTGCCCAACGTGCCACGAAGCTAATTAGGAAGCTAATTAGTTGTGTAACGTCAATTTAACCAAATCCTAGTACAATGTAACCGGAGTCGAGTAATACAAAGATATCATGAGAGATCTGCGCGGCTGATCTTACTCTTTTCATTTTCTTTTCTTCCGCCTACTTCTTGTTTTTGGTACTCTGCGCACGAGTACCGTCAAACATCGTCGACGACGCGCAGCTTTCTCCGAATTTGACGTTAGCATCGTCGTGAAACGGACGCAATTAATCGATTTTAATTTGACAAGAAGAAATCTATTCCCATTTTGTAAAATGAAAATAGATAATACAATTTGAAGAAGATACATTGTATAGTTTTTTTACTCTTTTTGTAAAGTATTGTTGCAAATGAAGAAATATTTGATTACTTGTTTCCATATCAAAAAGATGCTTTTGGTTTAAAAATAATATTTGTAACAAATAA
>NW_017305525.1:909413-916318 GCF_001594115.1 Trachymyrmex septentrionalis
TATATGTATACATACAAATTATTTAATCATATGAAAGAGAGAAGAGAGGATAAAAAATTGCGAATGCAACTTTCTGGAATTTTTGCAAAAATAAGATTTTTCTTTTTTCAAATCAAAGAATTCGTTAATATTGCGGACAATTACTTATTATTATTTGATAATTATTAATTGCGAAATTGTACATTTGAGAGAACAATGGGGATAGCGTTCTACTTTTTATTGTGTTCGTATATGTGTACATAAATGTAACTAATGTAATGCAAAGTGTGTTAAGTAACGATGTATTTGTTTACTATACGCGTAGATTTATTATTGCGCGTCGAGTTTCGCTCGAGCCGAGATGTAATCTCGCGTAATCCGTCATAGGTTCCTAACGAGAGACGGTGGGATTGTCTGATCGCGAAGGAAAAAATGCGGGACACGAGCGTGATGCGTGTGTTTAGCATTTAAGCAACGAGATGTATATAAAAGCGATATATAACGCTATAGAGAAAGACCGAGTTATGGAGCATTGTGTAATTCAATCCATTTTTTCTATTGACTAATCTCATTAACTTCACTTAAACAAGATCTATAATTTTTTTATTTGGTAAAAATGTGATGATACTGGACAAAAATAAGACGTGAGCATCGTCCAAAACTGACGAGATTAGTGATATTTCTGAAAAGTTTAATTGAGGACAGGAGAATAGTGATGAAAAATAGAGTCAAAAAAATTAATCATGGAGTTCGATGTAGATAAAAGCGATAGTGAAGCAGCAGATTAAGTTTCCTTTTTTTTATTTTTATAAGGACGAGAAGATTGTCTGGGAAAAAATTCGAGATCGAGCTTCTCAATAAAGTAAGGAAGTATAACGTCCATGATATGCGTAAATCATGCACGGAAACCATACTCCATAATCGGTGATTCATTTTGCGTTTATAATTATAAATATGTAGACATAAATACACATACGAAACTCGGTTAAATACGTGTACATTTTCCCACATATTTTCACGAAACTTTTCACTGATCTGTCAAGTGTCGAATGGTTTTTTTGTTTATCTCTTCTTCGTTTTTTTTTATTATTAATAGCGCAATAGGAAATACCACATTGATATACCTCAAAACATACTTCGCCCAAAATATTCATCGAATATTGTATCTGATCTACCGTACTTTTTACCGAGTCAGAGAAAAACGGAACATTTAATAATTGCGTTACTTTTAAAGTTAGCACGTAAATTACTTCTTTTAATGCATAGATGAGAATTGTACTATGTAAAATGGTCTGACGTCTGTGTACATACCTTATGCATATTCGCGACATCGCAATCGATTGAAAATAAAGCATCGGTATTTTATACTAGTGTTCCCTGTATTTTTTTTACTCAATTTCCCCCCCACCCCCCAGCTTGCCTGTACAACTTGTATATACTTCCTTCATTAAAACAAAAAATCACACTGAATATATTTTTCTCTGAAGTTTGCGTGTTTTATTGAGCTTAAATAATATCAAATTAAAATTGTAAATATTTCTAAATTAAAATAGTAAATATTTTTAAATATTTGAACTCTTGCTAAAAGTAAAATAATTACATTAATTCTCTAATTAATTCAAATATAAAGTATACCATATACATATATTTTATTCTTAAATAATTTTTTAATTAAGAGAAAAATATTCTAATTTAGTGTTTTTTCCCTCTTATATGTATAAAAAATTACAAATTTAAAAAACTTTATTCGAAACCAGAAAGCAGATTAGAAGTATCTCAAAAAAGTTCAAAAAATTGCTATAAAGTATGTCAAAATATACTCTCAAGAAAGACATCAATAGTTTATAAATGTGAACATATGATGTAGTGCACATTTACATTTAGCATTAAAATCAATATTCTCCATTATATTGCATCTTTTATTTAGATATTTAATATAAATAAAAAACATTGTATATAACATATCATTAGAATATTATTATGAACTGCATATGATTACTAAGTATATTTCATGAACATGTGCGTCTTCGTTGCAATACTTAAAAACGTAAATGCTACCAAGACATTAAGATATTTGTTAATCAGTGATATTTGTGTAGCAGATTATTAAGCAGATATTTAATAATGCGTCTTGAATTATCATTAATTTGAAGTAATTCTGCAAAAAGATGAGCTTGCATCATAATTTATGCACTTATAACAAATATTCTATCAGTCTACAAACTAGTTGTACTTAATAAATTGAGTGCTTAATAAATTCTAAATTTTTCATACGTTTTGGTTTACATTGAGCCATTATCTTTAGTGGTAAAATGAAATAATAACTTGTATAAATAAAGAACAATAAAATTTGGATACGATATAATCACAGTTCTTGATACTTATTGTTAGTCGTTTTTGAAGAATGCAAACTGATGTGATCAGTGAAAGTGCTTATTAATAATTACATTAAATATCTGATCTTGAAATCATCTCTTGACTCAGGAATGCACGACGTTTTATGGAAAATAATGAAAATTTCCATGATTAGAAATTAATAAATTTTTTGCATAATTTATTTTATTATAATATTATTACACATGCATAGAGTGCAGTCATAAATATAATAAATTGTATGTACGAGAGAATAATAAGAAAGAAACTTAACTCATGTCTATATCATAGAAAGTATAAGTTCTAAGTTTGGATCGTTTGATCTTTTCTGTGATATTATGTCCTTAGCTTTCTGACGGTATTGTGCAAAACTGGGAGCAAATTTAAATTTATCTCCTTCCAGTACCACAATGTTATATCTTCTGCATAAGAACAATTTCATCTTCGTAGGAATCGTCGAGTTGTAATAAAATGTTATAGTACGTGTATAGAGTGCGATTAATGAAATATTCGAAGTTGTGTGAGATGTTTCATACATTAAAAGAGCTATAACTATGAGTATTGCAAATGGAGGATCATTTAACATAGGCAAAATCGAAATAATGAAAGGTGCATAGATCATTACAGGTAGATTAAAATCAGAAAAATCAGGAAACAAATGAGAAATATCCGAAAAATTCGCAAAATTATTATGAAGTATATCAAAATATATACTCAAGAAAGACGCCGATATGTTCATAAATGTAATTGTATTTGATTCAGGGTGTGCAAAAGCGTCTATGTTGTACTTGTTTATCATTAAGATCATCATAGCCTTTATTACTTTGTATTTTTTATTTAGGTGTTTATAGAAAATTAAAAGATGTTGTATATAACATATCATTATGATATCACTGCGAAACTGCATATGATTACTGAGTGTAATTTCATGAATATGTACGTCCTCTGTGCGATACGTAAATGTAAATGCTATCAAGGCATTAGGATGTTCGTTAATCAGACTTGTGATATTCATATATCTATTAAACATATATTTAATAATGTGACTTGAAACATTGCCAGTTTGAGGGAAATCCTGCAGAAAAAGGAGCTCGCAAAGATTGTTTGTGCATTTTTGACGCATATTAAGATATTCTTCTAATATCTTGATTTCCTCCAAATCTTCAGTTATATCCATAACAGAGGCGGATCGTCGTAATTTTACCAAACACTCAAGTTTCGTATCAAGTAGTCGCTTATAAAAGCTAGCGTATGTGTTCTACAGTCACCGTAAAATTTTTTCTACTTATTAGGTACAATAATTGAGCTTTTCGAATTATCCACCTTGTATGTCTTGTTCTCAGCTTCTTAGAATATTAATCTTATTTAACTTTGATAAGTTTGCCATAACACTTCCTGTCTTTGTTTTCTTAAATATGTTCCTTCTATGGGAAGAAACTATTATCTTAATGTCAATTCGACAGCAATCTAGTTTTACGCTGTAAAAAAACAAAATATAAAATTGTGTAAATTTTTAGAAAAAAAATCAATACTCCATTGCACAATGTTGTATATGCAAAAATACCGTTTTTAATTACGTTTATAAGAGGTGGAACTTATAGAGGTATAACTTATCCTAAAACTGTTTATATTACCGATTCAGTAGGACTTATCATAACCTGACCGTGTCACATTAATATATCATTATACACTACTCATCAATATCATGCACACACATACATACAAATTTTCTAACTAATTAATCTTTTATATAGATATCTAAGCCTAATTCTAAGAACACATTATTTGTTTATGTAAACCCTAGTCCAAATCAAGAGAAGAGGGAGATTGTTTTATACACTCACACATATACAACGTATAAAACTTATATATAAACCAAATATTATTAATTAGTTGATGTTAGAAGCCAATAACAAAATTATAATCTTCAAACTTTTTTTGTTTGAAGAGAGAGATTGTTTTATACACACACACACATATACAACGTATAAAACTTATATATAAACCAAATATTATTAATTAGTCGATGTTAGAAGCTAATAACAAAATTATAATCTTCAAACTTTTTTTGTTTTTATCATAAACACATTTATAATAAAATTTTTATTATAAAGATATTTAATACCGTAAAATTACCGTCTTTTCATTCCCCACTTACGTCAGATCGACATCGATTCGATGTTTATTAGGTCAGGTCCAGTAGACTTCGGATTTATCTGGAGGTCAAATGAACGTAATTTCGACTAATTTTGCTGCTTGGGTATACATATATATAATTTTCTTTTACTGTGCATGATGGATCGTTTGTCGTGCGGATTAATTTCTATAATTTTTACAAATATACAAAAATTATGAATAAATTCTTATATATATTTTAACATATTTAAAAAATATTTATGAAGTTGTATATTTAAAAAGAAGGAAAAAACGAAAAGAATTATTTAGCCAGGTTTCGAGAATGATTTGCAGTATTTCGAAGAAAAGAAACAAGATACGAATGACTCATCGTGAATACTCTAAGGGTAAAATTGTATTATAATAAAAAAATGATATTGTTTGTAATCTGCATTATATATAATACATATATTTAATTTGTGAGATATGACACAGAAAAAATTTTATTTTAAGAAATTAAATATACTGTAAACATTATATCATATAATCTTTTTTTCACAAGGATATTGGCGTAGAATCTCATCACCACATGCTATACTTAGAAAGTTAGCCCAGATCCTCATACGGGCAACAGCGCTTTGACATCGAATGCTGATTGGTGAAAAATGGGTTATGGGGGTAAATTTTACCCCTACAATCAGCTTTTCACCAATCAGCGCTCTGTGTCAAAGTGCTGTTGTCTGTATGAAGATCCGGGCTTATTGTTAGTCTATATGTGTGAACTGTGATACAATGAAAAAAGGTGTCGTGTGATCGCGTGATTTAGACAACCAATCAGACTGTTAATGTTTCTCTGTTTTCTAACTAAACTTTTACGTAGTTAGAAATAAAGTAACGATAAAAGTAACTAGTGAAATCGTTACCCTTTATCCTAAAAATCTAATTACATCACCTCAAACGTTACTCAGAAGAAAATGTAATTTGTAACGGTAACGACGTTACAAATAACGCGTTACTTGTCAACCCTGCCCAGGCAGAAATGATAATAAAATCGACATTGAATCGACGTCGAGTTGATGCTTTCGACTTTGAATCAACATCGAAGGAATCCGAGCGGCAATTTTTGGTAGACAGATTTCTTGGACACGTATGCTACTCGATGGTTTGCCATTACCTTTCGAAAGGCGCTATGAAAATTTTCGGTTCTTCCGGGGATCGAATCCGGGATAATCTCTAATATAGCAGATCAGTGCGGTGTGTGCTACACCACACTCGCACTCTTGCCTGCGCATAATAAAAGGAATAAGGAATTAAGAATAAAGAATAAACGATTTTAACTTATCAGAAATTGGATACATCGGAATATACAGTTTCTGATAGGTTGAAATTGCATTTATTCTTTATTTCTAAATCCTTATTCCTTCTATTGTGCGCAGGACCTTATTCGCTCTGACAGTCAATCATAAATAATCATAAAAAGTTATAAAAGACACATGTAACTGAAAATAGACTATGCATGTGCATTGAATAAAAGCACTTCACGTACGTACACTAGGCGTCATTGATGCCTTCCTAAACAAGGAATTCTTCCTTCATAAACAAGAAATTCACAGTTCATTTAAAACTACGTGATTTTGAAAAAGCCAACAATTGTTAAAGACATGACATTTTGATTTTATTTGTATTAAAGCTTATATAATTTAATACTTGGCTCTATCAAAGCAGATAATAACTTTCTCAAAACGTAGTTTTAAATGAGCTAAATTTTTTATTTATGAAAAATAGTGATTAAATCTTATAATGACTAAATATTATTTTTCTGTTAAATGGATCTTATAGATAAATGAGTACACTTAAACAAAACGGTTACATTTGTTTAATATCAGATTCAATTTCTTTTTCATATTTTGAAAAAAAAATAGCTCTTTCATGTCTACTTTCTTCTATCTTTAGATTACTTAGGATTTCCTATTATAGATTATCTAAGATTACCTGAGAATGCTAAAGATTATTTAGATTTTAATCCAAAAATTATCTTGGGTTACACAAAATTTCATTTAAATTACCGCTGAATTACCTAGCTTTTGTATAAAAATTACCTCCGTGACCACACAACCCGTCGATTGTAAGATATAAAACACCTCTGATGCTTATACTATAACTTACATATCTTTACTTTTAAAAATATCCAATAAATTTTTTTATAATTTTAAATGGTTAAAGATACAACCGGTCAAAGAAACATCATTTTCCCCTACACACACGGAAGAATATACACTTAAAACGAAAATTGTTTATCCTTGCAGTAACTCATGTATATAATTTAGATATCGAAAATTCTATACCACATTTAGAAACGAGTTTTTTCGAGGAATTGTTTCCGACTGGGTACTGATATTAGTCTGTATTACGCAATATAATGGCATAATTAATATGTT
>NW_017305525.1:916418-921387 GCF_001594115.1 Trachymyrmex septentrionalis
AGCTAGTAGACTTTGTAACATATATCAGGTAAATATTTTAAAAATCAAAATGTTTAATATGTGAATGTTTAACATATTTTAATGTGTAATAATTTCACTCTATTTCTTATGATTTATATCAGAAAAACAAGGAAAGACACTGAAAGGAATCCCTATAACAATGGCCTCCTTTTAAAATATGTTGTAAGATTTTTAGTAATTGTTGTTCAACTATTGCAATTTCTGCATGTTAATTTATTAAAAAAGTTCCTTTATCTTTATAATTTCATGAAGTTTCCTTACAACTTATTCCTATCTCTGTCGAAATATTCTCTTTCTTGATATCTATAATTAATACTTGATATCCCTTTCCCAATCAATCGAGGAGGAGAGTATTTCAAAGGCTATTTTTGACATGGCTGAATAAATTACAAGTAAGATCTAGAAAATTATAAAGGCTAAACTAAAAATTTTTTTGCATATAGCCCTGGTACTTCGAAATAACTACGATCTGTGTACTAAAAATTTCAGATCGTATTTTTCTTACTAATGGAAATAATACTAGCACAGATGTTAACTAATTAGTTAATTAAGTTTCTTACGTATATGTATAATAAAGAACTTATATAAAAGGATTATTAAATCACACATTATGTATATTAGAATAAACATAAGATAATAAGTAAAACATAAATTTATTAAATATGATAATCTACAATGAATGCTAATTGTAATTAATTAATTTCCATAAGAGCACTATAAATAGAAAGATTATGTATAAAACATTTGTCACATTTGTAATTTCATGATCGCATTTATGATTCTAGTTACACAACATATCATATAAAATATAATCATAAGAGATACACATTTACAAAAAGAGACATGTTACAAAGAAGTAATTTGGATGGTTCTATCTTCTTAATTAAGAAATAAAATGATTACAATACAGATATACACATATATAATACTTGAGATAACTTATTCATTTACAAAGTAATTTATTGTTTAACTTCAAACATAGCAGTATTTGAAGAAAAAACTATTAATGTCGCGATAAAAAATGTTTATATATAATAAAAAGAAAAATAAATGAATATAATTATATACAAAATATATTCATTTATTCTATTTTTTATAATTTGTGTTTATACATTCATACATAATAAATAATAAAAATTAAAAAATAATTAGAATAATATATGCATTTTCCTTTTTATATAATAAAGTGAAATATGTTAAAATGAAAAAAGTTTCTTACACATGATTATATACAAGTGCTATACAAAATTATATATGTAAATGTATATAAACATAAAGTAATATATAATGTAATTGCAAATTATTACTTGTAAAACAATACAAAAAAAATTTTTTAATAATTTTTAATTACCTTTTTTATTATTTTTGACATGTATAAACAGAGATTATAAAAAAGAAAAAATAGAGTGTTTCCGTATAAGTGGCCACTTCTTTTTATTTTGTAAACTAATAGAGATAGGTCTAACAACTATAATATTAGACTTTATAAAAGTTATGCGTTTCACGGGTTTCCTCCGTGTCCAGATCTATTCTTGAAATGCCAACGTTTGGTGAACCTTGCAGTCCTGATACTGATAGTATCAGGCAGCTTTTCGTCTTAATGAAGTGAACTGCAAGATTCACAAAACGTTGGCATTTTAAGAATGGATCTGGACACGGAGAAAACCCGCGAAACGCATAATTTTTATAAAGAAAGCACCCGCGGAAGCTTCAAGAATATATCGTATATCTTTTTAAAAATTACATTTAAGTAAATCTGTAATAATTATCCAGCAAAATGTATGATTATTATTTAGATGTCAAATCAATGTTAAATCGATATTATCATTTTAATGCGTTAACTCGTAATAAAATTAAATAAATCAATTTAATAAATCATTTCTTGTTGAATAGTGTCATAAAAAAACATTTCAGTTTCAAAAGATTCTCAATTTTATAGGAGAGAAGTATTATGCATGCAACAAATTATTTATATATTTTCTACTTTCAACTAAAAAACTTTTAAAGTAAAAGATATTATTTAAAATTTTATTTAACAAGCTAATTAAAGTATATATATGTGTATGTTTTCTATGTTAATATTATTTTTTTAATAGACATCATATACATTTTCTTGTAATAAATTGCTCCTCCTTAAAGAATTAAAAAAAAAAGAATTAAAGCATAATAAGACTAAAGCAAAATGCAATTGTAATTAAGAAAAAATTTTTATTTTATGTGTACATACTTTCTTATATCAATATAGTTTTTGATTTATATAAATCGCTTTATATTATCTTTTTATGCATAAGTGGAGCCATAAAAAAGTAAAAATTTTGTTTTATATTTAAAAGAAACACAATATTTAAAAAACAATTGTTTTGAATTTCTAATTATTCGTAATATTAAAAACTGTTTCCTAAGAAACAAAGGTCTGACACTAAAGTAATGAAACTAAAAGAAATAATTCTTTTAGAGAAACGTCTTAATTATATTAATTTCATAATAATAATGTCGCGTCGTGCTTGTTATTACCCAAGCCTTCGGCACGTCGAAAAAATCTACTCCTAAACTATTTAGAAATGGATTAAAATTTATTAGATAGTATCACCACTTCTGAACTATTATTGCTGCGATTAATTAACATATTTAATTAATATAATTTATATAATAATAATTGTTACAAAAATTATTGAAACAAATCTTTATCCCTTAAGTATGTTAATTAATCGAAAAAAGTGATTATTACTTCTTTGTTGTTCTGGGAAAAAATAGATATGTTTTATATATAATTATATGTATATATATATATATATATAAAGCAAGTCAATTTTTTATATAAATATATATAATTTTATATTATTATACATAAAACATTCTTTCCCAGGGTGTTATTAATTTTTTTCAGCAATAGAGAATAATTAAACACGTCTATATTTTACAAAGCGTACATTTTATGCTTTTATCATTTACTTTAATAGACGATATTAGCTTTCGAGCTTTTTTACGAAGTTTAGTAAAATATGGAGCAAATGTATACTTATTTTTTTCCTTATATATGATTATACCCAAATGTCTGCAAATCGCTAGTTGTAAACGCAAAGGGAATATTTCGGAAGTGTAGAATGCAAGAATTCGTTGATACAATACGTAAGAAGGTTTGTTATTACTATCTAATACAACAGCTATGGCAAGAAGCAATGCAAGTGGAATTTTAAACTCTGACTTTATTACGGGAATAATTAAAGCTAACCACGGTAAACAAAAGATATTAGTGAGTTTCCATTTACGTAATATTTTACAAGCAGGGGATTTAATTTCATTGTCGATATAATACAGCGCATGTAGAGATATAGTTGGAAAAGAGATTGCTATTTTACTTCCAGTAATTATTTGTGGATCAACGTTACGTGGATCAGATATATGATATTTATTTCTCATAATTGCAATTAAATCCTTCATTGCAGGCTCGAAGTGATCAACTTGAGTCATTTCCATATTACTCAAAAAACATATTGTCATGACATCAATATAAAACGGCATGTTATTGGAAAAAACGTATTCCTCTTCATTTTCGCCAGAATTGTACTTATAAACAAGCTTAGTTAGATAATCAGGGTTTTTTAAAATAGCTGTCGTACATTCTGCATGAATCTTCATCATGCTTTCAATAATCACTCTTGGTTGGCATGGCATTAAGGGAACATCGTCAATCAAGGATAATTCCTTTAAAAACTGTATCTCAAGCAAAACAGGCGGTTGTTCAGAATTATTTTTCAACATTGTTACTAATTTGCGTAAAAATGGATAATCATCCCTTCGTGTGATTTCATTGATTTTTTCACTATTTGATTTATCCATTTTTAATAAATTAGAGTGACATACATCTATATAATTCTTGTAATCAGCCTTCAAATTTTGCCAATTTTGCAGTGCTGGTCAGCCTTCTAATTGTAAGCTGATTCCCAAGTGTTTTTATATTCGTCCAATATTTTTCTTTTAATGATCCATATAAATTCAACTTCTACATTTCAAAATACATAAAATAAATGTGAGTTTTATAATAATTATTAATGTTTATTTCTAATTCATAATCTAATTGACAATCTTATATGCGCGGGATCGCTCTAGTTAATTTCGGTGTTGAAAACATAATTTAGAACAGTATTTTTCAGAAAAGATTTAACTCATAAATATATACATACGCGCATAACAATATATTAAATACATACCTGAGGTTAATGCAGATGTTCAAAGAATATCTAGTGAATTCCAGACGATATGCTTGTGTGCCTTTGTTTTAGTATTGTCATAACTTATAACGAATAACGATTAGAAAAATGTATCCTAAAGATTCGAGAAGAACGAAAGAAAGCATAAAAGGTCATTAATGTATATAGTCGGACCCAGCACACTATATATTTTTGAATAGTACGTTTGAGAGTATAGATTGAAATAAATATAGAAATAATTTCTTATGACATTGTCATCTTTGTTTGCTGCTACTTTCCCTCTTTCAATACATGTGAATGTCTATGCATTATATGTACAAACCTACAATAGATAAATATAAAGATTTCTAAAAAATTTATCGTTCAATGTTTACTGTTAAAATCGATATACTAACTTTAATTTAAATTGTCTCAAAGATTAATAAATGATTTTGTACATATAATATAATTATTATTTATTGAAATCATAAAAAATGTTTCATTTTCATTATATTTTTATTTTATATAATAATATTACATAATGTCTTGGTAAAAATTTTTATTAAAATTTTTTATATAATTTTTCAGAATTTGTTTATAATTTTTCCAAATTTCTATATAATTTTCTTACATTTTTCATGCAAATTGGAATACTTTTCAGAAAATTTACATCTTTTCTCAGAATTTTTCATATATGTTAATTGAAATATCGTAAAGCTGGTGTTTTATGAGCGGAAATTTATAGCGGAAAGGAACAG
>NW_017305525.1:921487-922181 GCF_001594115.1 Trachymyrmex septentrionalis
TGCTAGCTTAAGATTTATAAGATTTTTTGTAAGTATAATTTCTGGTAAAATGTTAAAAAATCTAAAAAATTTGAAAATACTTTTTAAAAATTATAGAATCAAAATATTTCAGAATTCACTTATATAAAAATTTTTAAGAGAAGAGGTAGACTTTGAATTCACTATTGATTAAATCGAATATGTGCAGCAATCGAGCCTATGTGTGATTTCGATCAAATGCTTCATTATTAAGTAACACTGTTTGGCATCTCGTGTGATTTTGGAGTATTGACAACTTGCATGAGATAAATTGAGCTTCGAGTTATAAATCGAGATCGCAGTTTTACGTCACACCATCACAAATTATTGTTTCATACAAATTTCACAGATTTTTTTTTGCGTGACAAACATTGATTCACCGAAGCACGTAGTCGTTTGAGTAATCGTCATATCTGTCGATTACTGGGACAAGGTGGGCCGAAAAAAATTCTAGTAAATCGCATAATAATGTATTCAAAATTTAAATAAAAAAATAAAATCCATAATTCTTATTATCTAGACGTTCTACAGACCAGTAATCGTCATAGTCGAGTTAATAAATAGATACGCAAGCAAAGAAAGGATCAATCACTGGATCATTTCTGTGTCGATAACTGGTACATCTAGAACAGAGATCGGCACTACTCGAATAAAAACTAATTTTACAATTCTTTTC
>NW_017305525.1:922228-928830 GCF_001594115.1 Trachymyrmex septentrionalis
AATATAATATATATATAATATTATATATAAATTTTTTTTATATCATATATATAATTTTTATATATATATATAATATTTAATATATATGTCCGTGTAACAAATCAAACTAACCAAGACTCCTTCTAAATCAAAGAACTGGAAAGGATAGTAGGAGTCAAGCACGTCGCTCAACTAATATATTGTATTAAAATAATATAATAATGATAAAATATCAATAATAAAATAGTCATAAAAGTAGTTATAGAGATTAAAAATAATACGCGGGTTTAAGCCGGCGTTTCTAAAACCATTAATAAGGTAGAATATAAAGGGGAAAATCGGACGACGTTACAGTATCTCGTCGGTGATAATAGACAATTTATATCAATTGTCGATAATGTCAGTGTTCTTCAATTATCTCCGGAGCCCTTTTTATACCGCCGAAAATTTGTTCAGGGTTGATTTTTAATAGTATCTCATGGATGAAATTATTTCTAATATCATGTGATTTTTCGAATTACGTCATTTAAAAACTCACGTACTAGCTTGGAACAATCCGTTACGTAATTTACATGTTTTAATTGCATAATTTCATTATGTAACGTTTTGACATGATTTTTTTAATAAGGGCGACACACAAGTACTTATTCAAAACACGCTTTTATCGATAAAAGTACGTATTTATTTCTGAATTTCTATAATATGCATAAAGTATAGCACGTTAGCTCACTAACACCATTGTAAGCACGTTCTGAATACTGGCCATAGATTTTAACATAACGCATAACGCATAGTATATAAGAGAATCAATAAATCAAAATTTTTTTTGAAGTGGAAAAATTTTTCTGAATCTTTCATCATCCATTGTTTTTCGCTTTAATTACTACGCTATTTGCTCTCATTAGCCCCAACACTAAATGTTTTTACAATAAATTAATTGTTTAACAATAAATAAACTGTTTAATTGATTCAAATTTTTTATCATTATTATTTGCAGAATCATGTTATCCAAAAATTGAAAGAGATAAATCGGTTATTTTCACAATCCATCGTGACTCATGTACTTCCATCTCCTGGTCTCTCTATATAATTTCGCATGATCTAGACAGCAACAGTTAGTGTTATCTCAAATTGTAAACCGTTACAAGCTATAGGATGGTAGTTTATTTACAAGCTGGCATTCAGTGATACACTGGCAATATCGCCAGTGCACGGTTACATTTTATTGTCATCTGCAATTAGGTATGTCCATTGTATACCAAAATCGAATTGACAATTTTAGAAAGAAGAAAAGTAAATTCTGTAATTTTATTTTGCTAAATATGAAATAAATTGCTTCATCACACATCGATTTATTATTATCAGACAAAAAAGTTACCTACCAAGATGAAGCAGATAGGAAAAGCAAAAAGAATGAATTTTCTAACGTAATTTTTTTCTTTTGATTGTGTGATTACAAAGTGATATTAAATTATATTGATAAATGGTATTAATTACTTTATCTCTTAAATATTTCGTCGGCGTCATATCACGTGTTATAAGTAGATTGTTGGTGTTGGTGCATTGCAATGTGTTTTTGATGTGTGTTTGGCAACGAGCCTCTTAATATCTTAACAATGCATATGTGCGTGCATTCAATTATTCCTGCATTATATGCGCAGGAAAATTGTAATTAAAATTAAAGCAACGTTGATATATCTGTATTCATATTTTCATACTCTATTTCCATCTTACTGCTAAAAGAATATTGTTGAAGATCAAGGATAGCTTTAAATTTTAAAATAAAAGAACGTATTTTAATATACGTTTTTTTTATTGTACACTTTTTCTTGTTTTTTCTACTCCAGTACAGCGAGAGATCGCTTTGAATTTGTTGATGCTAATTATAAACAAAAAATTTTTATTTTGATAATAAATAAAAATAAGGATTATACAGAGTGTCCGGAAAATCGAGGTCAATACTTCGAAAAGATATTCCGGAGCCAAAAAGAAGAAAGAAAAGTTATATAAATATAGGTCCGGAAATAAGTCGTTTTCGAGTTATAACCACTTATATGTTAAAAAATTGAAATTGATTTATTTTTCATAATTGCAATCATAATTTGTTTCACAAGACAGAGAGAAAATGTTTTAACCTAGATAACTATGTGTTATTTTATTTTTAAATTATTTTACTTTTTATTTTTTAATTTTCCGGTATTTGTAAATACGGTTACTGCGTTATTTTTAGATAAATACAAACAGGTTAAATATAATAGAAATTAAATGAAACGTTTAAAATGACCACCTTCAACACGAATTTAGGCTCTTATTCTTTTATCAAAGGAATTCCGAACTCTTCGAAAAATATTTGGATCTCTACTTCTTCAAATCCATATTCTGTGTCTTAAATCAGCAATATTATTAGCCAGAAATCGATTTAAATCGAAATTATAGTCAGAAATGAATAGGGCGTGGAGGTCTGACTACCTGGTCCCCAAGATCACCAGATGAATCCACTTGATTTTTATCTATCACAAAAAGTAAATAATTTACAGAAATGCGCCCAACAATATTGCTGACTTATGATTGTAATTATGAAAATAAATTTCAATTTTTTAACATAAAAGTGATTATAACTCAGAAATGACTTATTTCCGGATGTATGTTTATACAGCTTTTTTTTTTCCTTTTTGGTTTCCGAATCACTTCCCGAAGTATTAACGTCGATTTTCCTGACATCTTGTATAATGAAAATACATTGATGGAGAAATCTGAGAAATCATCGAATTGTACTTTTTTGGTAAATTTCATTTATAAAAGGCGATAAATTAAATTTTACTTCTAATTTTCAAGATAATTTGCATCGTATCATGACGTAATAATATCTACGCATCTCAGCGTGTTGTATTGAAAAATAATTGTCTACATATTGTTGTTTTTCTTTCAATTTTCTTAATTACCTTATTTGATAATGTAACGTATTGCGCATATGTGTCAATATTAATTCTAGCACTGTTTCTCGGATAAACATTTCGGGATTATTTCTTTTTGTTGTATGCACGTTAGTACCGTTACGGAAAAAAATATATAATTATATATAATTTTATATATAAATTTAAATATAATTATACATAAATATATATATAATTATATATGTACAATAATATAATTATAAAATATTTTTTCCCAGGATGAAAGATACGAAAATTATAAACATATATGAGTGAAAAACGCCATTTCCGGTCAAAGCGGTTCTTCGTACCTATAATATTTCTTGTGAATTTATACAATTTGCAGTTTAAGCTACAAATTCACAAGAAATATTAGGCATGAATAAGTTGATCAGTGCCATATTAGCACTAGACTATAGCCTAGAAGCGGCAAGTTCAGGGGGGCGATATTTTTGAAAAAAAGTTTTAAAAAAATAATCATTTTTTGTCACGCGAAAAATTGAGAAAATTTTTCATAGATCACTAGAGATTGCTCGCAACGCATGCTCCTATTATAGCTTCTACTCATTTCAACAAGCGCATTGAATCGAAAACCATATACAGGGTGTTGCAAAAAGATCGGGACACCTGAATATCTTAAAACATATAAGTTTTACAGAAAAGTGCTTCAGACAAAAGTTGCAGGGTTCAAAAAGATCTATTTACTAATCTTATTAGATTGATCTTGGATGGCGTCGCCAAGATTATTTGATTTTTGAAAGTGGCAGATCCCTTTTTTGTAGTATTTGTTTCACCGACGTGGTTGTTCCTCAAACGAGTCCCCTTAAAGGGAAGACGGCAAAAATTCACTGTCTAGACGCGGCAGAAATCTTAATTCGGTAAATCATAAATCTTGAACTTGACTGAAAATTGCGTTTTTTTTTCATATACTTTAATTTCATCGGTCTATCTTTACCTTTCGCGAACCAGATAGGAAATCAACATAGACCATAAATGAGTATATATCTCATACCTCATGCTTCATAATAAATATGCTATAATTTAATATGACTGATAACAACGCGGTCTCCAGTTGCACGAAATCATGCGCGTGATAACTTTTTATAAAGTATAGAAATTCCTCTTGCTGGGATACATGTCACACTCTACCTGGTTCGCGAAGGATAAATATTGTTTATTTACTTCGTCTAAAAGAGACGTTCTAGCTATATATACTAGTTATTGCGATTAATATTATTACGTGTTCCGGTGATCGAATTGGAAGAAAAAGTAATTTCTCAATTGTTCTAATATCAATAAAATTTCATCAAAAATTTAACTTAAACGTATATATTTTATTGTACATCTATATCAAATTTAAATATCTCTTTCTATATACCTTAAGACGGAGTTTTATATAACAGAACATCTTTTCTCTTTTTTTCAGTAAAAATTATTCATAATAATCGATCAACGATTGTTGGATAATGCAATCCTTTGAAATATTATGCGGCATTACTGCCGTTGTTCTTGCTATTTATTATTTCCTTACATCCACTTTTGACTTTTGGAAGTCACGTGGCGTTTCTGGTCCTCGACCAATACCGGGAATGGGAAATTTTAAAGATGTTTTGTTTAATAAAAAATTTACGGGTGATTATGTAAAAGAAATATATGATACTTACAAAAATGAACCATTGATTGGAATATTTATGACGAAGACACCCATTCTTATTGTAAAAGATCTAGATTTAATAAAGAATATTCTTATCAAAGATTTCTCCGACTTTGCTGACAGAGGATATCCCGATCTCAAAAAGGTGAGAATACGCTAAAAGCCATTATAAGAATATACAAAGTAGTATAAGAATATACAAAGTAGTATAAGAATGTACAAAGTGTAAATGAAATACACAGCGCATTACATAGGAATACTTAATTCTATACTTTGTGAGTGGCGAGTCTTATTAAATATAGTGAGATTTATTTTTAAAAGTTTTAATCAAATTCTTTTAAGCTAATTCTATAAAGAAACTAATAAAAATTAATAAAAATTAATTTTGAGTTAAATTTATTTCATTTATGTTTCACGCGCGTTTCTGTTATGTATTGCAGGTCGAACCATTGTCGCAACATCTTTTCGCTTTGGAGCCAAAGAGATGGCGACCGTTGAGAATGCGGTTATCACCTGTTTTTACATCCGGTAAACTAAAGGAGATGTTTTCTTTAATATCAGAATGTGCTGATCACCTGATCCTGTACATGGAAAAGATAGCGAGCAAGAATGAACCAGTAGAATGTCGCGAGTTGATGGCCAAATATATGACTGATGTAATCGGTACCTGTGCCTTCGGTATCGAGATGAACGCATTGTCAAACGAGAACAGCGAATTTCGCAAGATGGGAAGGAAAATATTCAATCCGACATGGACAAATGTGTTACGATTAAGATTGAAACAATTTTGTCCGCAGCTGTACGAAATGCTCGGTTATATCTTATCGGAAACAGAAATTACCAAATTCTTCACACGAGTCATCGTGGAGACCATGAATTATAGAGAAATGAATAATGTTACTAGGCATGATTTTATTGATATCTTACTCGAATTAAAGAAACATCCAAATAAATTGGGTGATGATTTTGGTACGTACTTATGTGATCGTCTTATATACATATATCCAGCAAACACTAAGTAACATGTAACATACATATCTGTTACTTGTTATTTATTTACTCAACAATATAACTGTAATGTGACACTGTTTCGTCCGGGCGACGTTTTCGCGAGTATATGTACATCGCGTGGGCTAAGCCTTGGTTCCAGGCAGTCTGTCCGGAATGGGTCTGACTTAAGAATTTTAATAGCTGCGTCCAGCGGACCGTTGAGTGTGCGCTCGTTTGCAATTAATGTATTCATCCAGATCTAAAATGCTGATTGGATGTTTTAAAAGATTACATCAGTAACAGTGAGCGATTACTCAACTATTGAGCTAAGTCAAGAGAACAGCATAATAATTGAAAACGTAATATATAATGGTCATTCTCAATAAGTAATTAATCATAAATCAGAAGTTAGAAGTTGAAAATTAACGACTGTGATTGGTCAATTTCCAGCTTCTAACTTTTGATTTATGATTAATGACTTATTGTAGAATGCGTGTAATAGTTAGTAGCTAGCGCGAAGCGCGAATTTTATAAATATTAATGCGCATAGCGGGAATCTTATATAAATATTGGAAAGCAACGCGTAAAATCTATTAATATCTCTATTTTTTTCATTTTTTCTTTGCATTATTATTTTATTTTGCCAAAATCTATGTGTATTATTATTATAATACGCACAATTATCTAACCTATGCGCACAATTACCCGACGCGCGAGAAATTTTTTCGCTTTTCCGTTTCCTCCTTTTTCCAAATACAACTTTATTAAATGAAAATCTGTTCGATATGAGAATACGTAATGGTAGAAAAATGTTTATAGTTTCTATTTCCATACTTATATCGCTTTGAATTTAGAAAATCATTCCAGGACAATAAATTTTCCTTAAGTGCGCACAATTCATCCACTTTCCCCTACTATTGCTTATTTAATTTTGTTTAACTATTCGTGTGTCAATTATTACAATATAAAGATCTTTATACATATTTTTTACACTTGCGACTTGTCATTCTATATATTTATATATACGATTTATAAATTAATTACTA
>NW_017305525.1:929574-934445 GCF_001594115.1 Trachymyrmex septentrionalis
ATAATATTTTTATCTCATTTGTAATAACCTGCTTCAATTTAATTATAGTTTTTTTAAATATATTTTTATAATGTAACATTATTCTTAATGCATACAGAAACCTTACGAAAATATCCGCCAGTGACATTTCTTCTGAGACAATCTATGTCGAGTTATACTTTTGATGGTACCAAAGTTAGTATACCGAAAAACCAAAAAGTATGGATTCCTATCTACGCGATTCAGCGAGATTCAGATATTTATCCAAAACCAGATGTCTTTGATCCAGAAAGATTTTGTGATGATGCTGTGCAAAGTAGACATCCGATGACTTATCTACCTTTCGGAGACGGGCCAAGAAATTGTATTGGTAAAGTTAAATAAATTTAAATATCACTTTCTATTTCTTTTTATACTAAAAATATTTTTATTTGAGAATTTTGAGCTATTTTATATCACTGAGCTATATTATGATCACTTTTTATTTTCAGGTGCACGCTTCGGTGTTTACCAGACTAAAATTGGGCTTATAAAGGCATTACGGAATTACAAATTCGAGACTTGCGAGAAAACTCCAATACCGTACGTAAACAATCCTAAAACAGCGTTATTATCACCGAAAGACGGATTACACTTGAAAATAATTAAAATTAACCGAACTTAATTTAAGCTTCTAACTTTCCATGAAAAGCATTCGTAGGGCAGAAATCTGATATTTACAATAATTAGAAATTGTGTTATTATAAAGGTTATAATATATAGAAAAACTTAAAATGTAAGACTTGAGTAGTAAGTGATTCGCCCAGTCATACTACAGATTGTAAAACCGTAACGCGAGCAGTAGCGAATGTAAAACACTAAAGATAGAATTATTTAAGAGTTACACTTGGAAACATTTTAATTTAGAGACTTTTTTTTAACTATTTATGTATTTTTCTCACAAATGATAGTGCTTCACGTCTTATATTCGCATTTAAAGTCAGACCTTATATTTAAGGAAGAATGTTGACGTACATACAAAAAATAAAATATGTAATCAAATTATATTTTAATAACTTTTTTAAATAATTATTTTATATAATAGTTTGCAATATAAATCTCTTGTAAAATAAATGTTTAAAACTGTATAATAAATTTTTAGACATTTTTATACCAAAATTCTTTTAATAAATTCTTAAAAATTACATTTTTTCAAAAAATATACTAATATTTTCAAAAAATATACTAAAATATACTAACAAAATAAAATCATAAGAAAATATTGGCACTAAATATTTCTATAAATAGTACTATCATAAAAAAATGTTTATTTTTATTTTATCTTGTATCTTTAAATTAGACTAAATTATAAAATGATGTGCGGAAAATGCTTATGATGCAAAAATATATATGGTATATCCTTTTAAAAATTACATTTAAGTAAATCTGTAATAATTATCCAGCAAAAATTGACTGTCAATTAGATGTCAAATCAGTGATATCATCATTTTAATGTTAATTCGACAATTTAATAAACTATTTTTTGTTGGGTAGTGTTATCAAAAAATGTTTTAGCTTCAAAAGACTCTCAACTTTAGAAGAGAAGTATTATCCATACAACAAATTATTTATACATTTTCTGGTTTTATATTTAATATACAATATTTTTAAAATAAAAAATATTTAAAACTTTATTTAATAAAATACATCTAAAGCAGGCCATCTGAACAACTCGCTTCCATTTAACAATAGAAAGAAGTTTTGAACAACAATTTTTTGACAATATGGAAAAAGTTTGTTTCGTGGTTTCGAGGAAAACATATATTAATTATGTTGTTTTTTTTTTCTAAATGGAGGCATCAAAAAGACATGAAGGCCACTTTTTAAACGGAATATGATTTTTTTACATAATATGATTCCTCTAACTATTCATATAAAAGTATTAAGATAAACATACAAAAAACTAATAATTTACAAGATATTATATGCTATATTTTGACATATGTAGACATAGTTCAATTTCTCCTAAACTATTAATTTTTTTATAATCGTATATTAATACTTTTATGCGCAAAATAATGAAATGAATCAATTGGTGTAAAAAAAAACATAGTTGCTTTAAAAAATATATGTATGCAAAAAGGATAATTTTTTAAATAAGCAATTATGCGTTTTTTTACACTAATTGATTCATCTCATTATTTTGTACATAAAAATATTAAAGTATGAGTACATAAAAATTTATAGTTTCCGAATTATTTAACATTTTATATCAATATGTGCTAGAATAAAATAAAATACTTCGTAAACTATTGGTTTTTTGATATGTCTGTCTTCATACTTGTATATATAGAATAGTAAGGGGTTGGTAAGGGTAATGGTATTGTGTAAAAAAAAGTGTTTAATTCTATTTAAAGAAATGGAAGTGACCCTCATGTTTTTTAACGCCTCTACCTAAAAGAAAAACAATATGACCAAAAAACCGTCAATATGACCAAAAACCTATTTAAAATTGCTGTCGTATATTCTGCATGAATCTTCATCATGCTTTCAATAATCATTCTTGGTTGGCATGGCGTTAAGGGAACATCGTCAATCAGGGAAAATTCCTTTAAAAACTGTATCTCAAGCAAAACAGGCGGTTGTTCAGAATTATTTTTCAACATTGTTACTAATTTGCGTAAAAATGGATAATCATCCCTTCGTGTGATTTCATTGATTTTTTCACTATTTGATTTATCCATTTTTAATAAATTAGAGTGACATACATCTATATAATTCTTGTAATCAGCCTTCAAATTTTGCCAATTTTGCAGTGCTGGTCAGCCTTCTAATTGTAAGATGATTCCCTAGTGTTTTTATATTCGTCCAATATCTTTCTTTTAATGATCCATATAAATTCAACTTCTACATTTCAAAATACATAAAATAAATGTGAGTTTTATAATAATTATTAATGATTATTTCTAATTCATAATCTAATTGACAATCTTATATACGCAAGATCGCTCTAGTCAATTTCGGTGTTAAAAACATAATTTAGAACAGTATTTTTCAGAAAAGATTTAACTCATAAATATATACATACGCGCATAACAATATATTAAATACATACCTGAGGTTAATGCAGATGTTCAAAGAATATCTAGTGAATTCCAGACGATATGCTTGTGTGCCTTTGTTTTAGTATTGTCATAACTTATAACGAATAACAATTAGAAAAATGTATCCTAAAGATTCGAGAAGAACGAAAGAAAGCATAAAAGGTCATTAATGTATAGTCGGACCCAGCACACTATACATTTTTGTATAATACGTTTGAGAGTATAGATTGAAATAAATATATAAATAATTTCTTATGACATTGTCATCTTTGTTTGCTGCTACTTTCCCTCTTTCAATACATGTAAATGTCTATGCATTATATGTACAAACCTACAATAGATAAATATAAAGATTTCTAAAAAATTTATCGTTCAACGTTTACTGTTAAAATCGATATACTAACTTTAATTTAAATTGTCTCAAAGATTAATAAATGATTTTGTACATATAATATAATTATTATTTATTGAAATCATAAAAAATGTTTCATTTTCATTATATTTTTATTTTATATAATAATATTACATAATGTCTTGGTAAAAATTTTTATTAAAATTTTTTATATAATTTTTCAGAATTTGTTTATAATTTTTCCAAATTTCTATATAATTTTCTTACATTTTTCATGCAAATTGGAATACTTTTCAGAAAATTTACATCTTTTCTCAGAATTTTTCATATATGTTAATTGAAATATCGTAAAGCTGGTGTTTTATGAGCGGAAATTTATAGCGGAAAGGAACAGCGAAACCAATCACAATCGCAGAAAAGAAAGTAGAATAATGACTACAGAGTTGTGATTGGTTGCGCTGTTCACTGTAAATTTCCGCTCCACGTGCTAGCTTAAGATTTATAAGATTTTTTGTAAGTATAATTTCTGGTAAAATGTTAAAAAATTTGAAAATACTTTTTAAAAATTATAGAATCAAAATATTTCAGAATTCACTTATATAAAAAATTTTTAGAGAAGATGTAGACTTTGAATTCACTATTGATTAAATCGAATATGTGCGGCAATCGAGCCTATGTGTAATTTCGATCATATGCTTGATTATTAAGTAACACTCTTTGGCATCTCGTGTGATTTTGGAGTATTGGCAACTTGCATGAGATAAATTGAGCTTCGAGTTATAAATCGAGATCGCAGTTTAGGTCACACCATCACAAATTATTGTTTCATACAAATTTCACAGTTTTTTTTTTACGTGACAAACATTGATTCACCGAAGCACGTAGTCGTTTGAGTAATCGTCATATCTGTCGATTACTGGGACAAGATGGGCCGAAAAAAATTCTAGTAAATCGCATAATAATGTATTCAAAATTTAAATAAAAAAATAAAATCCATAATTCTTATTATCTAGACGTTCTACAGACCAGTAATCGTCATAGTCGAGTTAATAAATAGATACGCAAGCAAAGAAAGGATCAATCACTGGATCATTTCTGTGTCGATAACTGGTACATCTAGAACAGAGATCGGCACTACTCGAATAAAAACTAATTTTACAATTCTTTTCACCATATCGCAAACATTATATAAAAATAATTCAAGAACTGGCTTCTGATAATGTTGGCCAGTCAGTATCAGGCACAGTGAATCATTTTTGTCTTTTAGCTAGTAATTTTCCGAGATAACAGATGGAAAAATGTAACATTAAAATGTTAATCAATTCTAAGAACAACAAAATAATCGATAAACACAGTAAGATTTATTACTGCGTGCGAACGACACTGACTATTATATTGTACATATATTATGTTTTTTATCAAAAATTATAAAATATATAATAAATTATTAAATATAT
>NW_017305525.1:935413-943380 GCF_001594115.1 Trachymyrmex septentrionalis
AATTGTTTAACAATAAATAAACTGTTTAATTGATTCAAATTTTTTATCATTATTATTTGCAGAGTCATGTTATCCAGAAATTGAAAGAGATAAATCGGTTATTTTTACAATTCATCGTGACTCATGTACTTGCATCTCCTGGTCTCTCTATATAATTTCGCATGATCTAGACAGCTGCAGTTAGTGTTATCTCAAATTGTAAACCGTTACAAGCTATAGTACGATAGTAGTTTATTTACAAGCTGGCACTCAGTGATACACTGGCAATATATCGCCAGTGCGCAGTTATATTTTATTGTCATCTGCAATTAGGTATGTCCATTGTATCCAATATCTAATTGACAATTTCAGAAAGAAGAAAAGTAAAATCTGTAATTTTATTTTGCTAAATATGAAATAAATTGCTTCATCACACATTGATTTATTATTATCAGACAAAAAAGTTACCTACCAAGATGGAGTAGATTGGAAAAGCAAAAAGAATGAATTTTCTAACGTAATTTTTTCTTTTGATTGTATGATTACAAAGTGATATTAAATTATATTGATAAATGGTATTAATTACTTTATCTCTTAAATATTTCGTCGGCGTCATATCACGTGTTATAAGTAGATTGTTGGTGCATTGCAATATGTTTTTAACGAGCCTCTCAAATCTTAACAATGCATATGTGCGTGCATTCAATTATTCCTGCATTATATGCGCGGGAAAATTGTAATTAAAATTAAAGCAACGTTGATATATCTGTATCCATATTTTCATACTCTATTTCCATCTTACTGCTAAAAGGGTATTGTTGAAGATCAAGGATAGCTTTAAATTTTAAAGTAAAAGAACATATTTTATTGTACGTTTTTTTCATTGTACACTTTTTCTCGTTTTTTTCTACTCCAGTACAGCGAGAGATCGCTTCGAATTTGTTGATACTAATTATAAACAAAAAATTTTTATTTTGATAATAAATAAAAATAAGGATTATATAGAGTGTCCGGAAAATCGAGGTCAATACTTCGAAAAGAGATTCCGGAGCTAAAAAGAAGAAAAAAAAGTTATATAAATATAGGTACTGAAATAAATCGTTTTCGAGTTATAACCACTTTTATGTTACAAAATTGAAATTGATTTATTTTTCATAATTACAATCATAATTTATTTAACAAGAGAGAGAGAGAGAATGTTTTAACATAAATAACTATGTGTTATTTTATTTTTAAATTATTTTACTTTTTATTTTTTAATTTTCCGGTATTTGTAAATACGGTTAATGCGTTATTTTTAGATAAATACAAACAGGTTAAATATAATAGAAATTAAATGAAACGTTTAAAATGACCACCTTCAACACGAATTTAGGCTCTTATTCTTTTATCAAAGGAATTCCGAACTCTTCGAAAAATATTTGGATCTCTACTTCTTCAAATCCATATTCTGTGTCTTAAATCAGCAATATTATTAGCCAGAAATCGATTTAAATCGAAATTATAGTCAGAAATGAATAGGGCGTGGAGGTCTGACTACCTGGTCCCCAAGATCACCAGATGAATCCACTTGATTTTTATCTATCACAAAAAGTAAATAATTTACAGAAATGCGCCCAACAATATTGCTGACTTATGATTGTAATTATGAAAATAAATTTCAATTTTTTAACATAAAAGTGATTATAACTCAGAAATGACTTATTTCCGGATGTATGTTTATACAGCTTTTTTTTTTCCTTTTTGGTTTCCGAATCACTTCCCGAAGTATTAACGTCGATTTTCCTGACATCTTGTATAATGAAAATACATTGATGGAGAAATCTGAGAAATCATCGAATTGTACTTTTTTGGTAAATTTCATTTATAAAAGGCGATAAATTAAATTTTACTTCTAATTTTCAAGATAATTTGCATCGTATCATGACGTAATAATATCTACGCATCTCAGCGTGTTGTATTGAAAAATAATTGTCTACATATTGTTGTTTTTCTTTCAATTTTCTTAATTACCTTATTTGATAATGTAACGTATTGCGCATATGTGTCAATATTAATTCTAGCACTGTTTCTCGGATAAACATTTCGGGATTATTTCTTTTTGTTGTATGCACGTTAGTACCGTTACGGAAAAAAATATATAATTATATATAATTTTATATATAAATTTAAATATAATTATACATAAATATATATATAATTATATATGTACAATAATATAATTATAAAATATTTTTTCCCAGGATGAAAGATACGAAAATTATAAACATATATGAGTGAAAAACGCCATTTCCGGTCAAAGCGGTTCTTCGTACCTATAATATTTCTTGTGAATTTATACAATTTGCAGTTTAAGCTACAAATTCACAAGAAATATTAGGCATGAATAAGTTGATCAGTGCCATATTAGCACTAGACTATAGCCTAGAAGCGGCAAGTTCAGGGAGGCGATATTTTTGAAAAAAAGTTTTAAAAAAATAATCATTTTTTGTCACTTGAAAAATTGAGAAAATTTTTCATAGATCACTAGAGATTGCTCGCAACGCATGCTCCTATTATAGCTTCTACTCATTTCAACAAGCGCATTGAATCGAAAACCATATACAGGGTGTTGCAAAAAGATCGGGACACCTGAATATCTTAAAACATATAAGTTTTACAGAAAAGTGCTTCAGACAAAAGTTGCAGGGTTCAAAAAGATCTATTTACTAATCTTATTAGTTTGATCTTGGATGGCGTCGCCAAGGTCACATTGATTTTTTAAAGTGGCATATCCTATTTTTTTCCAGAATTTAGTAGCTGGTATCAAGAGCTTTTCAAAACACTGCAATAAAGTTATTTTTCATAATTTTTCATATACTTTTCGAGTTATAAGGCTTGAAAGTTACAGTACCTACCGCTGGCATTAGCATTACGCAAGATGTCCCCGACCGCTAAAACCGGATGACTAAAATCTCTTATTCAAAATCCATGTCCTGGATAACATTTGTTGAGATCAAGGTCATTGAAGATTTTTCTGTTATTTTCATTTTTGCACTGAAAATTCATTTTTATGTAAAAGAAAATAACTCTACGGTTCCTCAATCCCTGTAGATGAGGCAGGGATCCCTTTTTTTTAGTACTTGTTTCACCGACGTGGTTGTTCCTCAAAGGAGTCCTCTGAAAGGGAGGACGGCAAAAATTCACTGTCTAGACGCGGCAGAAATCTTAATTCGGTAAATCATAAACCTTGAACTTGACTGAAAATTGCGTTTTTCTTTCATATACTTTAATTTCATCGGTCTATCTTTACCTTTCGCGAACCAGATGGGAAATCAACATAGACCATATATGAGTATATATCTCATACCTCATGCTTCATAATAAATATGCTATAATTTAATATGACTGATAACAACGCGGTCTCCAGTTGCACGAAATCATGCGCGTGATAACTTTTTATGAAGTATAGAAATTTCTCTTGCTGGGATACATGTCACACTCTACCTGGTTCGCGAAGGATAAATATTGTTTATTTACTTCGTCTAAAAGAGACGTTCTAGCTATATATACTAGTTATTGCGATTAATATTATTACGTGTTCCGGTGATCGAATTGAAAGAAAAAGTGATTTCTCAATTGTTCTAATATCAATAAAATTTCATCAAAAATTTAACTTAAACGTATATATTTTATTGTACATCTATATCAAATTTAAATATCTCTTTCTATATACCTTAAGACGGAGTTTTATATAACAGAACATCTTTTCTCTTTTTTTCAGTAAAAATTATTCATAATAATCGATCAACGATTGTTGGATAATGCAATCCTTTGAAATATTATGCGGCATTACTGCCGTTGTTCTTGCTATTTATTATTTCCTTACATCCACTTTTGACTTTTGGAAGTCACGTGGCGTTTCTGGTCCTCGACCAATACCGGGAATGGGAAATTTTAAAGATGTTTTGTTTAATAAAAAATTTACGGGTGATTATGTAAAAGAAATATATGATACTTACAAAAATGAACCATTGATTGGAATATTTACCACGAAGACACCCATTCTTATTGTAAAAGATCTAGATTTAATTAAGAATATTCTTATCAAAGATTTCTCCAACTTTGCTGACAGAGGATTTCCCGATCTCAAAAAGGTGAGAATACGCTAAAAGCCATTATAAAAATATACAAAGTAGTATAAGAATGTACAAAGAATAAATGAAATACACAGCGCATTACATAGGTATACTTAATTCTGTATTTTGTGAGTGGCGAGACTTATTAAAAATAGTAAGATTTATTTTTAAAAGTTTTAATCAAATTCTTTTAAGCTAATTCTGTAAAGAAACTAATAAAAATTAATAAAAATTAATTTTGAGTTAAATTTATTTGATTTATGTTTCACGCGCGTTTCTGTTATGTATTGCAGGTCGAACCATTGTCGCAACATCTTTTCGCTTTGGAGCCAAAGAGATGGCGACCGTTGAGAATGCGGTTGTCACCTGTTTTTACATCCGGTAAACTAAAGGAGATGTTTTCTTTAATATCAGAATGTGCTGATCACCTGATCCTGTACATGGAAAAGATAGCGAGCAAGAATGAACCAGTAGAATGTCGCGAATTGATGGCCAAATATACGACTGATGTAATCGGTACCTGTGCCTTCGGTATCGAGATGAACGCATTGTCAAACGAGGACAGCGAATTTCGCAAGATGGGAAGAAAAATATTCATTCCGACATGGACAAATATGTTACGATTCAGATTGAGACAATTTTTTCCGCAGCTGTACGAAATGCTCGGTTATATCTTACCGCAAACAGATACTACCAAATTCTTCATACGAGTCATCGTGGAGACCATGAATTACAGAGAAATGAATAATGTTACTAGGCATGATTTTATTGATATGTTACGCGAATTAAAGAAACATCCAAATAAATTGGGTGATGATTTTGGTACGTACTTATGTGATCGTCTTATATACATATATCCAGCAAACACTAAGTAACATGTAACATACATATCTGTTACTTGTTATTTATTTACTCAACAATATAACTGTAATGTGACACTGTTTCGTCCGGGCTACGTTTTCGCGAGTATATGTACATTGCGTGGGCTGAAGCCTTGGCTCCAAGCAGTCTGCCCGGAATAGATCTGGATTAAGAATGTTAATAGCTGCGTCCAGCGGACCGTTGAGTGTGCGCTCGTTTGCAATTGATATATTCTTCCAGATCTAAAATGCTGATTGAATGTTTTAAAAGGTTACATCAGTAACAGTGAGCGCTTACTCAACTATTGAGCTAAGTCAAGAGAACAGCATAATAATTGAAAACGTAATATATAATGGTCATTCTCAATAAGTAATTAATCATAAATCAGAAGTTAGAAGTTGAAAATTAACGACTGTGATTGGTCAATTTCCAGCTTCTAACTTTTGATTTATGACTAATGACTTATTGTAGAATGCGTGTAATAGTTAGTAGCTAGCGCGAAGCGCGAATTTTATAAATATTAATGCGCATAATAGCAGGAATCTTATATAAATATTGGAAAGCAACGCGTAAAATCTATTAATATCTCTATTTTTTTCATTTTTTCTTTGCATTATTATTTTATTTTGTCAAAATCTATGTGTATTATTATTATAATACGCACAATTATCTAACCTATGCGCACAATTACCCGACGCGCGAGAAATTTTTTCGCTTTTCCGTTTCCTCCTTTTTCCAAATACAACTTTATTAAATGAAAATCTGTTCGATATGAGAATACGTAATGGTAGAAAAATGTTTATAGTTTCTATTTCCATACTTATATCGCTTTGAATTTAGAAAATCATTCCAGGACAATAAATTTTCCTTAAGTGCGCACAATTCATCCACTTTCCCCTACTATTGCTTATTTAATTTTGTTTAACTATTCGTGTGTCAATTATTACAATATAAAGATCTTTATACATATTTTTTACACTTGCGACTTGTCATTCTATATATTTATATATACGATTTATAAATTAATTACTAGTTTTGAGATAAAATGAACGCATATGAAATAGATTTATTTATGTAAAAGGATTTGTGATTTGCCAATGCTGCAATTATATTTTGATAAATTGATATAACGCTCGCCGCATAAGACATTCCACGACGTTGACGATATGAGCGCGTGGATACCATGGCTTAGAGCCTGATGCTCACGATACTGATTGTATTCGGTATCTTATAACCTTATATGATTTATTATAGGCACTTTCCCTCTTGTTAATGGCTGACTTATCAACTAATGAATTTTGACAGCCGTTATAGAGAAAGAGACACACATTATGTTACACATTATATTACAGTTATATTATTGAGTAAGAAATTACAACTAACATATATGTATGTTATATGTATAAATATATGTATAAATTGTTAAGTAATTAATTTATGTAATTGAATGAAAATTATATTATTTATAAGATTTATTTATTAGAAAAAAATGACATTTCAGACGTGACAGATAATTTACTAGCTGCTCAAGCATTCGTATTTTTCATTGCTGGCTTCGAAACTTCCTCGTCTACTATTAGCAATGCGCTTTATGAATTAGCACTAAATGAGAAAATACAAAGCAATTTACGTAAAGAAATTAATGAAATCTATGCAAAACATGGTGAAGATTTAACATACGATAATGTAAAAAAAATGGATTATTTAGATAAAGTTTTTAAAGGTACGTCATTTGAAGAAAAAATTAAATAAGGAAGTATATATGCTTACCTTTTTTTTCTTTTTGATAATATTGCAATATAATTTTATTGCTAATAAATTTTAATCTAATTGTTATTAATAGTTTTTTAATGCACATAAATGCATTGAAATTTAATACATCTACGTTATTGTTTTTTTCAGTGAAATTATATAATTATATGTAACAATATAATTATATGTATACATACATAATATTTTTATCTCATTTGTAATAACCTGCTTCAATTTAATTATAGTTTTTTAAAATATATTTTTATAATGTAACACTATTCTTAATGCATACAGAAACCTTACGAAAATATCCACCAGTGACATTTCTTATGAGACAATCTATGTCGAGTTATACTTTTGATGGTACCAAAGTTAGTATACCGAAAAACCAAAAAGTATGGATTCCTATCTACGCGATTCAGCGAGATTCAGATATTTATCCAAAACCAGATGTCTTCGATCCAGAAAGATTTTGTGATGATGCTGTGCAAAGTAGGCATCCGATGACTTATCTACCTTTCGGAGACGGGCCAAGGAATTGTATTGGTAAAATTAAATAAATTTAAATATCACTTTCTATTTCTTTTTATATTAAAAATATTTTTATTTGAGAATTTTGAGCTATTTTATATTATGATCACTTTTTATTTTCAGGTGCACGCTTCGGTGTTTACCAGACTAAAATTGGGCTTATAAAGGCATTACGGAATTACAAATTCGAGACTTGCGAGAAAACTCCAATACCGTACGTAAACAATCCTAAAACAGCGTTATTATCACCGAAAGACGGATTACACTTGAAAATAATTAAAATTAACCGAACTTAATTCAAGCTTCTAACTTTCCATGAAAAGCATTTGTAGGACAGAAATCTGATATTTACAACAATTGTAATATTACTACAGATTGTAAAACCATAACGTGAGCAGTAGCGAATGTAAAACACTAAAGATAGAATTATTTAAAAGTTACACTTGGAAACATTTCGATTTAGAGACTTTTTTTTTAACTATTTATTTAATATTTTTCTCACAAATGATAATACTTCACGTCTTATATCTGTATTTAAAGTCAGACCTTATATTTAAGGAAGAATGTTGACATATATACAAAAAATAAAATATGTAATCAAATTATATTTTAATAACTTTTTTTAATAATTATTTTATATAATAGTGTTTACAATATAAATCTCTTGTAAAATAAATGTTTAAAATTGTATAATATAAATTTTTAGACATTTTATACAAAAATTCT
>NW_017305525.1:943480-948129 GCF_001594115.1 Trachymyrmex septentrionalis
AGACATTTTTATACCAAAATTCTTTTAATAAATTCTTAAAAATTACATTTTTTCAAAAAATATACTAATATTTTCAAAAAATATACTAAAATATACTAACAAAATAAAATCATAAGAAAATATTGGCACTAAATATTTCTATAAATAGTACTATCATAAAAAAATGTTTATTTTTATTTTATCTTGTATCTTTAAATTAGACTAAATTATAAAATGATGTGCGTAAAATGCTTATGATGCAAAAACATATATGGTGTGTCATTTTAAAAATTACATTTAAGTAAATCTGTAATAATTCATCAGCAAAGCTATAACTCATCATCCAGCAAAAAATGACTATTAATTAGATGTCAAATCAGTGTCAAATCGATGATATCATCATTTTAATGTTAATTCGACAATTTAATAAACTATTTTTTGTTGGGTAGTGTTAAAAAAATGTTTTAGCTTCAAAAGACTCTCAACTTTAGAAGAGAAGTATTATCCACAACAAATTGTTTATACATTTTCTGCTTTTATTTAAAATACAATATTTTTAAAATAAAAAATATTTAAAACTCTATTTAATAAAGTACTTCGAAATATACATCTAAAGCAGGCCATCTGAACAACTCGCTTCCATTTAACAATAGAAAGAAGTTTTGAACAACAATTTTTTGACAATATGATTGGAAAAAATTTGTTTCGTGGTTTCGTGGAAAACATATTTTAATTATGTTGTTTTTTTTTTCTAAATGGAGGCATCAAAAAAACATGAAGGCCACTTTTTAAATGGAATATGATTTTTTTACATAATATGATTCCTCTAACTATTCATATAAAAGTATTAAGATAAACATACAAAAAACTAATAATTTACAAGATATTATATGCTATATTTTGACATATGTAGACATAGTTCAATTTCTCCTAAACTATTAATTTTTTTATAATCGTATATTAATACTTTTATGCGCAAAATAATGAGATGAATCAATTGGTGTAAAAAAAACATAGTTGCTTTAAAAAATATATGTATGCAAAAAGAATAATTTTTTAAATAAGCAATTATGCGTTTTTTTACACCAATTGATTCATCTCATTATTCTGTACATAAAAATATTAAAGTATGACTACATAAAAATTTATAGTTTCCAAATTATTTAACATTTGATATCAATATGTGCTAAAATAAAATAAAGTATTTCGTAAACTATTGGTTTTTTTATATGTCTGTCTTCATACTTGTATATATAGAATAGTCAGAGTAATCGTATTGTGTAAAAAAAATTGTTTAATTCTATTTAAAAAAGTGGAGGTGATTTTTAACGCCTCATGTTTTTTAACGCCTCTACCTAAAAGAAGAACAATATGACCAAAAAAACGTCTCTCTCGAAACCATGCAACTTTTGTTTGAAACTTTTCTTTCTATTTTTAAAATCAAGCAAATTATTCAGATAGTCTGTTTTAGATGCCTCATTCTGCATATGTGTAAATGTTTTCTATACCAATATTATTTTTTTATTAGACGCCATATACATTTTCGTCTAATAAATGCCTTCCCCTTAAAGGATTAAAAGATTAATTTAAAGCAAAATACAATTGTAATTAAAAAAAAATGTTTATTTTATATGTACATACTTTCTTATATTAATATAGCCTTTAATTTATATAAATCGCTTCATATCTTTTCATGCATAAAAGTGGAGCCATCAAAAAGTGAAGATTTTAGTTTATATTTAAAACCTAGGAAATATATCTATAACACAATTGTTTTAGATTTTTAACTATTCGTAATATTAAAAATTGTTTCCTGAGAAACAAAGGACACGTAGTGAAACTTAGAGAAATAATCCTTTTAGAGAACTATCTTAATTTAAAATCTGTAATAATAATATCGCATTATGTTTTTTATTATCTAAAACACTTTTGGCACACACTTACATAAAAAAAATCTACTCCTAAATAATTTGGAAACGAATTAAAATTTATTAGACAGTATCACCATTTTTTAATTATTGTTGGTGCAATTAATTAAAATATTTATAATTTATTTCATAATAATTGTTACAAAATTGCATTATTGAAACGAATTTTTGCCTTATATAAATACACTTTGTTAATTAATCAAGGAAAAAAATGTATAAATACACACATTTTTTTATATAATTATATACAATTTTATATAATTACGTATAATTACAAATAATTATATATAAAACATTTTTTCTCGAGATATTATTAATTTTTCCTTTAGCAATACAGAATAATTAAACACATCTATAGTAGAGAAAGCGTATATTTTACGCTTGTATCATTCTTAGAAGAAGATATTACGAGTATACATATAGCTTTCTCACGATGTTTATTGTAGTAAAATATGAAGCAAATCTATATTTATTTCCTTCCCGATATATAAATCCCAAGCATGTGCATATATAGTTTAAAACGCCTAGGAAATACTTCGGAAGTATAGAACGTAAGAATTCGTTGTTACAATACGTAAGAAGGTTGATCGGTATCGTAAATAACAGCCATAGCAAGAAGCAATGCAAGTGGGGTTTTAAACTCTGACTCTATTACGGGAATAATTAAAGCTAACCACGCACACCACGGTAAACCAAAATTGAGATGTGTTATATGAAATATTATATGAAGATCAGGATTAAATATATTATTATAATAATACAAAGGTACAGATACACTTGGATAAGAGATTGCTACATCAGTTTCAGTAATTACTAGTGGATCACAATTATTCGTATAAGATAGACGATATTTATTTCTCATAATTGTGATTAAATCCTTTATTACAGGGTGGACGTAATCAAATTCAGTCAATGCCATAGTATGCAAAAAACATATAGTAATGACATCAATATAAAACGGCATATTATTGGAAAAAACGAATTCCTCTTCTTTTTCGCCAGAATTATACTTATAAATAATTATAGTTAGATAATTAGGGTTTCTTAAAATAGCTGCTGTGTATTTTTCATGCATATTCATCATGCTTTCAATAATCATTTTTGGTTGGCATGTCGATAAGGGAATAACTTCAGTCTGGGAGAATTCCTTTAAAAACTATATCTCAGGCAAAAATAGGAATCCAGAATATGTTTTTAATATTATTATTAATAAGTTTAATAAAATTTCACTGTATTTAATAGCTTCTTCACGATTCATTTTATATATACCCATTTTTAGTAGATTAAACTGATACATTATGACATATACATCTATATTTAATATAAATCTCGTAAAATTAAATAATTGTCAGCTTTTAACTTTGCGATGCTGTTCAGTTTTCTAAGATGATTTTTATATTCGTCAAATAGATTTTATACGTTTCCTTTAATGCCAATTTATATGAATCCAACTTCTGCATATCAAAATATATACCTAAAATGCGTTTTATAATGATTATTAACGGTTATTTCTGATCCACAATCTAATTCACAATCTTATATACGCGAAATTGCTCTAACTAATTTCAATGTTAAAAACATAATTCAAAAGAAGGACAGTACTGTCCAGGAAATATTTAACTTTTAAGTGACATACGCGTATAATATTGTTTTAAATACATACCTGACTATGAGATTAATGTATCGCAGAAATTTGAAGAGTAATTTCGTTAATTTTAAATGATGAACGCTTGTGTATCTTTATTTTAATATTATCATCAAACTCATAACGCGAGTGGTAGCCCTAATGATTCGAAGAATAACGAAAAAAAGCCTGAAAGGTCATAAATGTACATAGTCAGACCCAATACACTGAATATATATTACCCAGTGAGAAATAAAATTGATGATCGATTCGACATCGATTTGATGTCGATTCGATGTCGATTCGATGTCAATTCCATTATCATTTCTCACTGGGTTTTTCTATAGTATGTGTTTAGTGATATAAATAGAAAAAGAGAAATAATTCCTTATGACATTGTCATCTTTGTTTTATTACTACTTTCTCTTTTTCAATACGTATATGTATAATATTTTTTAGGCTTCCACAGAGGCTTTCTATATAAAAATTATGCGTTCCGCGGGTTTTCTCCGTGTCTAGATCCATTTTTGAAATGCCAATGTTTCGTGAATCTTGTAGTCCACTTCATCAGGACGAGGAGCCTGCGCAGTTTCGCAATAATCTTTATACGTATATGTATATATATATACAATAAAAAATTTTATATTAAATTTAACATATTTCACAACATATATCCCAAACGGTTTATTCAAATTTTTGGATTAATTTAACACAAGATGAATATATTATTATTAGACAGTAACACAGATATTATATAAAAAATTAACAAAATAAGCCTAATATGCCTCTGTGATTAACATATGCGATATATAATAGATATTTTTGTTACGAAGAGCAAATAAAACAAAATATTTGTATCTTTTTATACGTATATAAAATAACTAGCTTTAAAAATAACAGAATATATTTCTTCAATAAAATTAATATTTATAATATATTAAATTAACACATTTTATTCATTTAATGTTTTTTTTAAGTTTTAAAACTACATTATTTTTATGTTATTTGCTTATTTATCTATAAATTATTTTAACAATGAGAAATGTTTAATTTAACATAAAATATTTATAAACAAAATAGCACAATCACATTATGATAAATTATAATTAATGATTATA
>NW_017305525.1:948572-962821 GCF_001594115.1 Trachymyrmex septentrionalis
CAAAAGTCCCGCTACCATTGCAAAATTGCACGTCTACACAACACAACGGTTAAAGCTAAACTGAGCTATACGTCACATAAAAAAATCAAAATGGTAGCGGGACTTTTGCCCCACCCTATATTACGTAAAAATTAATATATATTAATTCTTATGTAATATTTATATTAATTTAAAATCTATAGAAATGATATTATATTGAGTACATATATTGTCTTCAAACAAAAGGATTTTTCCTTTTGTAAATCAGATTTAAAATTAGAAATTGTACAATATATTTTAAACAATGAATTATCTGTTATAAAATATATACTAATTATATACTAATTATATAATAATTATATCTGTTATAAATATATACTAATTATGCCAATCATGTATTATATTTTAATTATATATTATTTGTATAATGTTAATTAAATAATAATACAATTTTGCTTCGTCAATTTTACATTAACAATACAATTTTGCTACGTATATTTTAATTATATATCATTTGTATAATGTTAATTAAATAACAGTACAATTTAAAAAATTGTACTATTATTTTAATAAACAAATTATCATTTTATAAACAGATGTAAATACATTGTTAATTAACTGTACAACATAATTATCAATTTTGATGTAACATTCATTATTTATATATATTTTATGAAAACATATTTATAGCTTCAATAAAAAAAGTCGTTTTTGCATCTGTTCTAAATTTGTTCCATAAATTCTGTCAAATCTTGATGCGTATATCTTGATGATATTTCTTTAAAGTAAGGAGTAAATTTATATTTATTGTCTATTTTGTCTACAATCCCCCACATCTCGCATAGTCGTAATTTCAAATTTGTAGGAAAGACTTCGGAATTGTATAACTCATAGATATAATTCCAGATAGATATCGCAGTTTTTATACCACGTCTTTTTTTGTTATCAACGCAAATAGCAAAAGTCACAAGCAGAGGAAGTGGAGTAAAATCTAACATAGGAATAATTAGAGCGAGCAATGGTGAGTAAAAGATTTTAGGAAGATCATGACCGGAAAATATTAAATGAGAAGGCAAAGAAATTTCGACAAAATTATGATATAAAATCGAGAACGTAATGCTCGGAAAAGAATATGCTATTCTAAACCAAGTGATATTTTCTAAATCCTCATGATCCAAAGTTTTTGGATGATAAATATCATCATATATAATATATTTTTTCCTCATCATGCTGGCTAAAGCAGTCACTATTGAAAATGTGCTATCTTTATATGATTCGCTCATTATTATAGTACAATACAAATAGCATATAATGATAATATCTTCATAAAACATCATCTTATTGGAAAAGACATATTCCTTCTCTTCATTGTCAGAATTGTATTTGTAAACAACTTTGTGAACGTATAAAGGATTTTCAAAAACTATTTCCATAGTTTGTCCATGCATTTCCATCATGTGCTCAATAATTTTTTTTGGACTGAACATTTCTTTAGGGACAAGCTTGTCAGTTTTGGGGAATAAATCTAGTAGTCCGATCTCGAGGATACAAATAGGTTTACCAGTAGATATTTTATTTAGTACGTCTACTAACGAGCGTAATGGACATGTATTCCTCTCGTATTTGCGTATACCTTTAAATACATCTTCTGTATAAGACATTATTTTACCAAAGGTAAAATCAGGTGTGTTAATAAATCGTATTTAATGAATAATTGTTATTCTTCGATTTCACAATGCAGTTCCAGGCAATTCGATCTCTAACTTGTTTAAATTTCCGAAATTTGTTGTATAATGACAGTTCAACACGCATAAATTCAGCATGTACGTTCTAAAATATGTACATTAATTCACACTATTTTCAATTCAATCATTGTATAATAATTACACCGTTCAACAAAAAGTAACTTTTTTTTCGAACACTGACGAAACAAGACTAGACATTTTTTAATAATTTTTTATATGTCGAATGTGTTCGTTATTCAAATTGTTCCATTACGTCACAATTTTAACAAATTTGCAATTTAATTTGTAAAAAAAGGCTGCTATTATATTTTTTACCATATTATAACTGCGATATATGAGATGTACTGGAAATGTTTTATTTCAAAGTTATATATTGTTAGGACTTTCAGCTCCCGAAAGAATTTTTTATAGTGTTGACTACGATTAATAAGATGTTCAGTAGTTAAATATGTAGTCTACTTATACGGAAAAACTGTGAAATCATTGACGATTTAATAAATAGTTTGCGGTCCAATCAGAATCGAGCTAATTTGACTCTGATTAGATCGCAAAACTTGCGACTCGTTTGCGACTAATGTAAAGCTTTATACATGATAAAAAAAACGACAACATAACAATAACCGAATTATCGTTAAGAATTATAAAATCGAAGTACAGCACATCATATATTGTTATAGTATAGATAAATATGTAAAAATAATTCGTTTTGGATTTTTAAACGTTGATTTCTCAAAGTTATGACAGAATAATTTAAAAGCTGGATTCGTATATGACCAAAAGACAATTTCGTTCTGTTTTTTCTTGTTGAACAGTGATATTAATACATAAATACAATTGGTTTAATAATTTAATATATCTACTCATATTTTATTTTGCTCAATGGTGATTATGAAAAGATATAAAATATATATAAGAAAAATTACATTATTTTACATAGATTTAACTTTTGCACTTTAAATAGATTTAACTTTGAAATACTTATGATAAATATTCAAAATATATATATATATTTGAACAATTAATGCGTTGCAGAAAAATATCATTAAAACTGAAATCGCCTTATTTTATCATCATTAAATCATTGGTAACTCACCTTTATATCTTCAAAGAAGTTATGTCCGTTCTAATAAGTTACAAAAGAGTTTTCTCGGTAAAAGACTGAGAAATAAAAGTCAGAAAAGAACATAAACAAATACAATAATTCAAGTAAATATACATGCTAACTATATATTTAGCTTAGTGCTTGTTGGATTTTATGGAATTATAAAAATTATATAAATGTTTTCTTATAATAACGCGCGCGATATTGATAAAAAATAACTTAACTTTGTTTGCTGCTTTCCCATTTTTATTCCTGTATATATGTATGCGTGAAAACATATACATACTCTTTATAATTTATTGTAAATATATAATAAACTTTATCATTAGTACTTCGAGGTGCAAAAATTAAATCCATTTAAAATTAATATAATTTTTTTTACGAAAATGTTTTTTCGCCATTATCAGTAATATATTGATTGATCAATTAGAATATTATTTTTGTTAAAAAAAGAGTACTTTAAATAATTACTAAATTTTTTGTTTAAATAATATCTGAGTAAAGCAAAAAAGAAAAAAATCAGAACTGTGTGTTAAATAATATATTAATATATTAATGAAATTTGAGAAACAAAAAATGCTGTCCTAAATATAAATATATATATTATCTAAATATATTATTTTTTATGTTTCCTCATTATTATTTTTAAAGAAAGAAGGATGTATGAAATATGTACAAATTTTATATATAATTATATATGTTTGATATATGAATATTTATACATGTTTATGTATGTTTATACATACTTATATATATTTATGAAACATTTTATAGGGAAATATATAAGCACTTTATTCTTTACAATTTTGTACTCTATGCAAATTATATTTATACGTTATATATATTTCACTGTATATGTTGTTATATAATATTTCACAAGGTATATGTGTAATGTAATACGCTAATGATGATACATTCCTGGTTTAAAAAATTCCATAAATATGCTATCTGAACAAAATTAAACACCTCATTCGACCCTGTAAAAATAAGCAAATTTTAAAATAGAAGAACTTCGTCAAAAATCATTGTATTGAGATGTTTAAAAAAGCATTTTACAGCTTGAAATTTGTTCTTGCCAGATCCTTGAAAAAATTATTTTACTGACATTTTATGAAATTGGACAAGCAATGTTCAACTGATCAAAAAGTATGTATATTTCATGCATGTTAAATTAAATATTGAAAAGAACATATCCTTCTATTTAACTTATAATCCGCTTTAATAAAAATATGACAACTTAAATATGATTACGTCATTATACAAATGTATAATACAAACATAAATGAAGATGCATCAAATCTCAAAGTTTTTTACGAAATTGCTAAGTCCCACAGCGTGAATTAAAAATTGCACACAAACACGGTTTACAGCATTCGAAAGAATGAGTTTTTACCCTTAATTTGCATTTTCCTTGCTCTGTACAATTTTTTTTTCATCGAATTATTCAACATTGAAGCAAAAAAAACGTCATTTTGCTTCAATTTTAAATAATTTTAAATAATTAAAGATTAAAAAAAATTGTTAAAGCTTAAAGCCTAATTTAAAATACTTGTATATTAAATTTTGTCTGATAATGTTTCATCAAATTACAGTGTTTTAAAGTAAGACAAAAATATTGCAAAAAATATCAATATTCAATTTTATGTAATTTTAGAAATAAAATGTACAAAAATTTTGAATGTAACTTTAAAGTCCTATCTTTGCACTTTAGAACACATGGTTCTCTATTTTTTTTTTATCGAAATATTTAACTTTTTACAAAATGTGAAAAAATCGCAAATATTTCCAAATTTTTGGAGATGTATATACATATATGTATAATAAAATATATATACACATACATACGGATTAAAAATAAATTAGGAAAATAATTTAAAACAACAATTGTATTAAATTATAAATTTATTACATTAAAAGTAACGCTCATATATCACGTTAAATTGTCAAAGACTTTTCAAACAAAACTGTATATATCTAAATCAAAATTTTGAATGAATACACATAAGATAATCATAATCTCATATTTGGCCATAATATCGAGAGATTCGCAACACAATGCGCATAACATCGTGAAATTAAGTATTGCAAAAGATATCAAACGGTTCTTAGATTTATTTATTCAATGAGAAACACTCGACTGTACTTTGGGAATTATTTTTTACAGTGTACAGTTTTATCTTATTATCTTATTCCATTTTTTATATATATATACTTACAAAAACTAGCTGAGTATATCAAATTTGTACCGATCAAATTTGTAACGATATCATTACCTTTTGATCGGAGCAATGTCCAACTGATCAAAAAGTATGTATATTTCATGCATGTTAAATTAAATATTGAAAAGAACATATCCTTCTATTTAACTTATAATCCGCTTTAATAAAAATATGACAACTTAAATATGATTACGTCATTTGGTCCATTTGCGATACAATTCAGTAACAATTTTTGCCCTCTTATATTTCAATTATAATTAAAACGCCATCTCTATATAAGTCTGTGGATTAAAATATACACATAATAAATTTAATATACATAAAAAATTAATTTCATTAACTTAATGATAATTTTCTGAAGTATAAATCTGGCAAGATTTATACTTTATATTATTTAGATTTATTATTTACGATCTACATTCAGAGGGCAAAAGTAGTTACTTTAATAAAATATGAGACTTTGTATGTACGTACAATTCTTGGAACATAACTTAATGTTTGCTGTAATAATTATACATATGTAACATAAAATTGTCATGTTAGTACTCACGTTCAACATAAGTTATATTCGATTTCAAGTATCGAAGCACAGCCATTAAAAAAATAATCCTTCTCTGACTTTTCTGTCTTAAAAATTATTGTCCGAGACTCATCAGATTATTTGCGAATATTTTGATAATTCTTTATATTCGGAAAATATCGTCGCGTTGAATCAAAAATCGCACGTACTATTAATCCACATGTACAGATATAAAAATTATTTCAAAAGATATTTTACATTTGATAAAAATATATCGACGTAAAATAATAAAGAAACTTAACATCTATAACAGCAATGATAATGTAAAATGATATTAATTAAATGGGATCACATCTTTGGTACAATTTGTCATTAGTATCAATATGTCAACGAACACCACCTTTATTGTGCTAATAGCTATGGCAAGATGGGGCCAAATATATTCTGATTATATATTAATTTCTTATCATCGACGATAATGTCGTAAGCCTCTGAAACAGAACGAGATTTATGTTCTCCTTATTTAACATTATATTTAATAAATCTCGTGTTAATCTCTAATTTGTTATTCATAAAAGCATATTGTACAGCTACATCTCCATAACAGTCTTCAGTTTTAATATATACGTATTAAATCCTTCTAGTCTCTTTTTTAATAATGAAATTTTCCAAGTATATATTTTTATTATCCCACGTAATAACAATCAAATTCATCATTTGTTTAGTAAATCCGTTTTCTTAATATTTCTAACCATGAAAAGCTTGTTCCAATTTCGTCAATATAATTAAAAACATTATAATAACAGTTAAATTGTTATTAATAAAATTGAAAAGCCGGACGTATAATTTTTTAAATTAGAAATATTTCGTGATTAGCGATATTTATCAAAAAAGAAATTGCAACAAATTAATGTACATCGATACGTTTTGACAAATATTAACATATACTCGAAATTCCATGGGTCAAACTCTTTTCGAGGACAATGTGGAATTCGCTCAACGGTTCAAGAATATGAATAAGAAAAGTCAGTAATGTGGGATTTCTCAAAAACGAATTCTCCTCATACATATCCATCGTAGAACGCGCATCGCTCATCGGCCGCAACATTGGATGAAGAAGTTGTTCTCTGAAAATTACATTGTGTGAATGAATATAAATAACAACATAAAACGAATTGAGAGTGAATAATCGCGTCAAAATTTTCACAAACTTACCTCGCCGCTAAACAAATAAATAATTGGAATTTTCCATCTTTTCCTAAAGTTTGACTGAACATATTGATCTGATCGATCAGATGACAATAACATCTCAAGATCGTAAATCTTTGACTGCTTTGTGTGTATACTCTTCTATCGCGATTGAGCCTTTGAGAATATTCGTCCATTTCCTCCAACAGGGAAATCTCAAAATTTTCTTTTATGCGTACTACAATAGTTTCAATTATACATTTTTCTAAAATTAATTTTCTAATATCACTGAATATGATTAAATTTTTACTTACAAAGATAATCCCATACGTAAAAGTTCCTCCCAAATATCCTCTGATTTTTAAAGCCAAATAAAAATATTTGTTCTAAGGACGGTACAAGACCTCCTTCTCCGCATAATAGTGCCGTCAAGGAACCATCTTGACATTCTCTTCTGTAGTGATATTTGACTATGGCATTTACAGCTTCGCCTGTAATATTATATTTAATATCATTTTAATTAATTTCTAATAATCTAATAATTTCAAATTCATTTTATTAAGAATTTTTTATCATCTTTTATTCTCTGTTATGCTATATAAATTTGTTATTTGTATATTAATAATATAATAACAAGCTCTTTCTACTTTCCTAAATAATGTAATTTTCTATACTACAAACAATTTGATGGAGGAAAATCGCCATAATACTGACATAAGTTTTCTAAAGAAATATTCCCTTATTCTTAGGAAATATAAGTATTGTACTTTACTCATACTGATAAAAAAAACACGATCTGTTTAGATAATTATTATAATATTTGTAATTTGTTTTTATATAAAGTCAGCTAAAACCAAATTTTACAAATGCAAAAATCTAACGATTTTTTTTACAAATTGTATAGTTTAAATAGTAATTATATTATTGGTATATATCATTTTATTTAGTTTCATAAATATTTTATTTATATTTTTCTCCGAGTTTTTTCTCTTTCTTATTTTTCTCATAACACAGTATTTGAATATAAAATCAGTTTCTAAGACGTGCATACCTAACTTAATCTTTATATAGTATTATAGTGTCAAATAACTGTATTGGAACTGAAAGCAATCTTGTATTTACGGGAAAATTCTTCAAAAAAATTGTAGTGTTACATATTTGCAAAACAGCATAAAATGTGCATATAAATCAATAAATAACGTTTAATATCAAAGTGAAAAGATTCTAGAAATTCTCTTATACATTTATTTTAATTGTAATTATTTTCTACAGATGATTCCTAGAAAGAAAAAGAATAAGAATGGCATTAATGCCTACTGTATCAGTTTAGAACCCATTTTGACAGCTCATTTCTGCTAATTTTATGAAAAAATTAATTATTGCAAAATTATAAAAATATTAAAAAAACTGCTATCATCCGATAGAAGAAACTTTCTAGTTTGTATTTATGTTTTTAAAGATTTATTTTTACCTTTAACTCAAGAAATATTGTCCAAAAACAAAATGGTATGATGATAAAATCAACGATCTTCCTCTAATATTACATTTTGCCAAAATATTAAAATAATTTAAATTAATATTAGAAATTTATTCTAAAGAAATGTACAAACAAATATAATACATAGATAAACAATAATAATTATAATATTAATTTACCTAGCATATGTTGCAGTTCAACTTGCGAGAATATAGGACGCCTAGGTATACTTGGAGATCTACATCTTGGAGGCGTAGAACATGACTCCACCAACTCCTCGCTATCAATACTTCGAGGTACTAAAGCACCCACTAATAAACGCTCAGTAGACCCGTCATCTATTCCTCTGCCAAGCCAACGACCACAGGGAAACTTAAATGTGTGTCCAGTTACTTCGTTTCTCACTACAACGTGCTCCACCATCCATTTTGGCGACAACCCGGTATTGTCATGTCCAATCCGTAACGTAGACAATACGCCTAAATTTTTATGCTAAAAAATATATAACAAGAGATGATTAAAATGTACTTAATAAAATCTATTACACGGTACTGTGTTTAGAAAAAATTTTACTTATAAAATATTAAAAATAAACATTTACTATTATGTAATTTTTACATATAATGGAAATAAATTTCAAGCAGATACATTAAAAATATTTGATATTATCAATGAAAATAAAGTGTGTAGCTTAAATACAAGTAACTTAAATTTAATTCACATTAAATTTCATGTAAATTCACATAGAATTTAATGAAAAATGCATTATATTTCATAAAATTTTATGAAAAGTACTCTAAATTTCATGTAATGTACACAAATATACTTTTCAGTTACAGACACATTAAATTTAATTTAATGTCAGGGAATTGAATTTAAATTGTGCAATCTTTTAAAAGTATATTAAATTTTATAACATATTTTTAACAATAAAACTAAAATACTCACATGAAATAAAAATTCGAGTGCTCCTTTTGGTATGGGTACGGGATTAGTTTCGCAGAGTGTGCCAGAAATAGCAATCCAACTATTAGCCGAAGTAGTAGCGGCACTTGCTTTTCGACTGGGAAATATCACAACTCGGTATGGTAACTTCGTTGTTGGATAGTTATTCGTGAAACAAAAGTAATCGACGGCGTTCAATGTTAAAAGATGATACAAGAATTGCTCTTTCTCTTCTTCACAGCGTAAAAATGCTGATCGTTTGTACTGGGTCCTAATAAATCATAAATAGTGAATTCGGTTGGACGTATTAGTGCGCACTAGTATTAGCAAGCAATTAGTGTACAAAGCTGTTGTACACTAATTGTAGAAAAATAAAATGCAAATATTTCGAATTATAAAATATAGATTTTACTTAACAGAACAATAAAATGTATTAATTTCACAGTTTAATTCGTTTATATATTTGTATTAAACATATATGTTTACGACAATTTGTGTACGACGGCAGTGCGTATTAGTTTACTTAGTATTACTAGTGCACATTAAAGCATCTAATCAAATTCGCTAATTAATACATCTAATACATCTAATTAAATTCGCTAAAAACATTACCAATTATATTAATGTAAAAAGATCATTATTTAATATAGTATAAATTTTAATAACATCTAATAACATTACTAAATATCGCTACTAATATCATTATCAGTATTAATTAGCTATTGTGTCAATGCTATCGAATATGCATATTGACTGTAATAAATTTAATTATTTCCAAAATGCACCTTAATAAAGCATTATCCGACAATAATGTCTTCAAATGACGTGACAACAATTTCTTTTCAAGCGCTAGCCGCACCCACGCTCTGGCATATCCAATGTGTGTTTTAATATCAGTCATCGCTTGAACGTTGCGGATGTCGAAGATTAAAGAATCCGGGAGAGGTCTCAAGTGTTCAGGACCAATGGTTTTCCTCTCACTAGAAGATTTGTGCTTATCCGTGCCTCTTGTGGGTGAAACGTCCGTCTCCAATTGTAAATTTGACAAATCTATATGTAATTTCAATCATAATGTAAAATATTTTAGATACAGACATTTCTCAAGTTATAAGCCAAGGCAAACAAAATACACATAAAAACAATATTCTTCTTGATGGAACATTCATCTAATTATACTTAATACATATTTGCATACATTAATAAACACATGCAAAGTAGCACATTCAGTAGCATGCTTTGTATAAACATTCGGAAAGACGTATATACACTATACACACTCACATACACGCATGCATGCACGCACGCATGCATGCACGCACGCACGCACGCACGCACGCACACACTTTATACATAATTTACGTAAAAATACGCACATATATCATCCTAGTACATGAAATTGAATTAAAATGGATTAAAATTTTAATCCATTTAAATCATCCAAATGCGTACTTTAATAGTATTGTATGACCCATTTTCACTTTTTTTTAGATTTAATTGGATTAAAAAACTGTATTTCTTCTATATAGAATTTTGAATTGAATAGTATTCACGCGATGCACTTGAAAAAAATCTTTTTTAGATGAAAGGCATAGAAATGTGCTCATGCAATTCCAGTATAAATAAATAAAAATCCATTGGAACTGAAAAGGATTTATTTCAACGTTCGCGAATGCGTACTTCTGAATCCATTTCAATCCATTCTTGTTTACTGACACAGCAATCTGGCATGCAGTCCATTCAATAAAAGACATTTTTTATTTGTAAATTTTTTAAAAATCATAATATTAAAATAATATATATTTAATAAATGTATAACTATGATAAATGATTTGTTATTAAGTTGATCGGGCATTCAAGAGTTTTAAGAAAGCCGCTATACTTAATAAAATTAGTTCATAAAACTATCTTTTTGTGGCAAGCCAATATCAAGGCTTACCATTAAAATTGTCCTTGATGTAAGAAGCAATTTCAATAATACTTTTGCCTCTCAAAGATGAAACCAAACGATCCGGTATTCCAAAAAACTTATTCGGAGATTTCTTAGCTAGTTACAACAAAAAATAAAATAAAAGAAAGAAAAATTAAACATAATGATTAACAAAATAATAAAATCGCTTACATTATTGTTTCTCAATCAACAGACAAGGTTCTTAGAATATATTTTTAATATTTATTTGATATATAAAACATTAAAAATATATTTTTTAAATATTGTCTGCTGATTGGATTAATTTAGACTTTATGCGCGTTAATTCTACTTTTCGTTATTGAATATTCGAAGATACTAAAATAATACGTGCGGTGAAGCGTAAACATATAATATAACTATTGTTTGGTGGATCACTTACAAAACTAACAGTGCAGAGTATCTACGTACGAAGAGAACACTAATCTCTACTTTATAATATGTACTTTATCTTATTGCAAACGGACACGTACAATCGAGTCGCTTCCGCAGCACGGACCACGCTAGCGCTGCATTTCCACAAAATAGTAATGATTTAATGTAATTTATAATTAAATAATTATTTTCTCTCTTGTACATATACGTATCATATCTAAGCGCATGATTATCAAATAAAAGATATAAAAATATAATAGTATATAATATATACTATAATATATATATACAATAATATATTAATATATATATTTAAATATATTAAACTGCAATATTTATATGATATTAAACCATGCATATCTTACCAGGAGAAAGAAAGTTGGAGTCTATAGATTTAGTCGCGTCATTACATTCCTCTGATTCCTGATACATAGTCAAGTGCGACCAAAGAGCGCTTTTGCCCTGCTTATTTTGCAATCCATGGCTCCATACTCGTTCCAACAGATCACAGAGACTAGCGACCAGAGTATTCTCCTCAACGTCAGACAGAGACTCGCCCCCGTGACCAAGCGCAACGGCTTCCGATCCCATTTTTTCTACTAACATTCTCTTCGTCTTGGACTTACAATCCTTATTATAAAAATAATTTTATAATTATAAATGTTAAAAATAATTATTATTATATTAAATTTTAATTTATAATTTATATGAAATAAATGTAACTATATAAAATTAATGTTCCCTTCAAATAAAACTTTTTTGAATTTTACACATTTTACATAATAAATATATAGTTTAAGTATAAAAATAACTCTAAGAAATAGAAAAATAAATTATTTCTTTGTCAGATGTTTTTAACATAGCGGTTTTAGAGAAACGATTGATATGATATTTTGATTACGAATTTTAAGAAAGAATGGATAATAGTAATAGTGATTCAATATTCTTCCCTAAAAAAATGTCATGATGTTGATATTAGTCATGTGTATAAAAACATTAGTCTAGTTATTTTGTTACAAAAATAGATTTGCAAAATATTTTGTGTAAATAAAAAATTTATTTTTTTTTCATATTTAAATTGTTTTTGACATTATAGTTTTAATAAATATATAAAGATTTTACATATATTTAAAATTTTTAAGTGTTTTATATCATCTTTTTCATTTCATTCAAAATTTACATTTACGGTATGCAGATACATATTTCACGAAATACTCGAAATTGTAGGAGAAACTACTTCAAAATAGAAAAACTAATTGTGCCTTATATGACAAACTGATAGCGAGAAGCATCATAATATTATTTTACAGACTATGCCGTACAATATAAAAAATAATTTTATTTTTTTTGTGTCTTTGTACTCACAAATGGAATTTAATAATTAATCCGCCATAAAACTAATTATATTTTTTCAGAAAAATATATATATTTTTGTATTCATAAAAATCTATATTCCCGGGTGCTCAAATAATTCAACTTTTTAGAGCCAACATTATTTACTATTTTTTTCCGAAGTACTCCCAAGCATTATAATTTAAAAAGATTTTTTCGTCACTCATATGAAAGTCATGAATAATATTTCAATTAACATCACATTTTTTCAATACTCTTATTCCAACTTAAATCTACAAAAATAAGTAAAATGCAATCCGACTTTTATGATTACTATTTAAATAATATGAAGAGACTGTTAGACCGATATAATATTTATTTATAAATTTTAACTTTTCCAGCAATAGGGATTTTTGGGAGCAAATTTTTTTATGTTCCGGATTACATAAAAATCTGAAAAAATTATGATATATATTTGTTGAAATTTTAATAATGTCTTTTTACTATCATAAAAGTCGGATTGCATTTTACTTATTTTCGTATTTTCAAATTTTAATTAAAAAGAATCCTATATTCCTATATAAGCGGATCTAATGCTTAAATACATATTTATCTTAACAAGTGATATTACTATTCTGGTTATGTTCATAAATAAGTTTTAAATCCGAAAAAACATTTCGGATTCGCATGAATGTAGAATTAGAAAATATATAAATTCACAAAAGAAATATATATATATATATTTAAGAATTAAGATTTCGCTTCCGAAATATATGGTAATCGAATATAAGATTCTTATTTAAAATTTAATTAATATTTAAATTATAAAAATTCTAAATAATAAATGTACAACTAAAAAATTGCAACACTTTCTTCACAATGGGTTTCGAAGTACAGTTTGCTCACCGAATTATTGGTTCTTATTTATGAATCCATAAGTAAAAATCAATCGCTCGATGAGTAGGTTGCATTACAAAACCCATTAAAAAAATGTTACAATCTTTTAATTGCTGACTGTAAAATTTCAATTATGTTAAATAATATTCATAAAATAAAAGTACCTTGAGCAATTTTTCTACGAATGTCCAATTAGCTTGCGCTATTAAAGCGGGGCTCATGTCTGCCGAAAGTTTAGTTTGAGGTCGGGGTGACTGAGATTCTTGGGGTATTGGCGGCTTTCCGTTCGTATCCATAGATTTCATCTTGTATTTCCATTGTGTCTGCCCTCTTCTACTACTGTACAAGCAAAACGAATCAATTAATTATATATTTACGTTACTAATCCCTGATAAAAATTTTTCTCAGAATTTTTCATATATTTTTTCAGAATTTCTATGTAATTTTTCAGAATTTCTATATAATTTTATAATTTTCTCATATTTTTTATACGGATTAGAACAT
>NW_017305525.1:962924-978082 GCF_001594115.1 Trachymyrmex septentrionalis
ATAGAATGAGAAATTTCAGAATATTTCAGAATTTACTTGTATAAAAAGTTCTGAGAGAAGATATAAACTTTCCGAATATTTCTGAGTATTTCTGGAAAATGTTCCAATTCATATAAAAATTATGAGAAAAATTTTTACCAGGGGTAATTTATTATTTAATTTATTATTATATTTTTGAAAGGCTTAGAGCAAAATAAATCAAATATATATACTCTACTATAAGCCCCTTATTTTATTCTGTTTATTTTAAATGTGGTTTCTTACCGAAGTATACTATATAGGAAGCACAAAATAGAATAGCAGACATTAATAAATTTAAAAATAGAAGATTATATTGTTTAAATAAAAATATTACGAATAACATACCTTTGAGCAGGTTCCTTATTCAACGCGACGTTATCCAACAACGGAAAACTCCGAAAATATGCGGCTCTATGAGGAAGAATCTCCGCAGGCGGATTTGTTTCAAAATCTATGTTATTTAATCTCTGTTCGAGTATTTGTTGCGTATCTGCGATACTCGTACAAGACTCGTATCGCATTGATCGTATAATACTTTCTCCGACTTTTTTCCTAAAATATAATATAGATCAAACGTGGATTAAAAAATGTATTTTTAACCTTATTTGTCTAAGTAGAAGTCGTTTAAAAAAAGTAAAAAGAGCATTATATCATTATTATGACTTACTTTAAAGCGGAGATCCTTTGGTCGAAAACTTTAATGTTACAATCGAGTTCACTCCACGTCGACATGACTTTACTGTCGACAAGAGAAGCGAACATCTGTGTTTCCAGGAATCTCGACAAAAATGGCAGATGCTGTGTCGGCTGATCAGATAAAAACGTAGCTTTGTCAAAAACATGCATACTATCCCTATTATTTATCCATTCATCCTTGTCCTACAATGTAAAATTTATTATAACTTTATTATAATTACAAGAGGCAGGTTCTAATTTTGTAGAAGCGTAGTATGCCCGTACCTGACTTGGATGAATAACAAAATGTTCATAACTAGAAAACATTTGTACAAAACGATTCAAAAAAATCTCTCTAATAGCATTATTAAAGATAAGAGTCTCTTGATATTCTTCTTGTGGCGTGAGTATTTTTTCCGTGATATCCTCTATAGGATCAATGTCATCCATGTTTACTGTAAGCAGAGAAAAATTAAAAATTTGGAAATAATCCTGATAATAATATTTCACTTTATATATCAAGAAATCGTCTTACCTGATCTCTTAACAATATCCACTGTTCTTTGCAGATTGTCTGACTGTGGTCCTGGTTCCGGCCGATCCCAATCTAACACATCGTGTAAAGAATGTTTTCTGCGAGGAAGATGAAAACCAGAACCGGGAAGTGTCAGGCTACTGGTCATGATGTCACCATTATAATAGTTAATAACCATATTATCAGTCCTATAAAGATTTTGCTCGATTTAGACAGTAACAATCGAATTTCTATCTCGATCTAAAAACAAGTAACTCACTTTCCTGAATGTGGTATTTTGTACTTGTTTAGAAGCGCTCTGATCTCATTAATAAATTGCATTTTATGAGGAAACACGGGTAATTCTTCCGGAAATTGGCTACTTTGCTTATCTATATCTACATAACAAAGATTTGCCTGTAATCAAACACGATTGATATTACTCATAATTAATAATACACAATTGCTCATTTTTCATAAAATATTTTTCTCGAATTTAATAAAAGAATGAAATATAAAAGAAAGATTTAAGCAAACATACTTCGCTAGCGATTTTCAATACACCACCCTCATTGTGCGCATGTAAACCCATTATGAAGGGCACAGGTGCATCTAAGAAGTGATGCAGACTGGCGGGTAATATTGGTACGTAAACGTGTTGCCACGAGAAAGGAAACAAGAGCGCCGTTATGCATTCAGACACCACCATCAGCTTGTGAAAATCAGCGCTTCTCAACAGAACTTGATTCTCCAACAGCACGCATGTGAACAATTGGATTAGGCAATCTGCACCCAACCACGTGAACACATCCTTGAGAGCATAGTCCAACATCGGTAACTCCAGTGATGGAGACGGCTGATGGATAACCAATTCTAATGGCGATTTTGCCGGTTCATCGTTAGGTACAAAAAACTTCAACGATTTGCCAGGTAACGGTACTGGTACGTTATATAGAAGATTATACACGTAAGATTCTAAGCTAAGACCAGGTCCGGGATGTCTAGGAACACATCTAAAAAAATTAATTCAATTATTTCATAATTTTTAATAATATACATTTATAATAATATACATAAGTTATAAGTTATTGTGCATAAATTCTGCCAAACAGAATGTCTATTACTTCTAAAAAAAATCTAACTTTTTAAATGATATCTAAACAGCATATGAAAAATTAATAATCAATTTCTCCATCTCTAGATAACTTTCTCCATAAGATATATTATAAATAAAGTTGTCGACAACTTATCTAGAGATGAAGAAATTAGTCATAAGACATTTTTATTATCATTGTTCAAATATCTCGAAATTGTATAAATATTTCAAATAATTAGTGAACTAAAGACAGCAGTATTACATATTGCGAAAGTTTTAATTTGATCTATAACAATAGATACATAAAAAACATTTCTATATTTAATAAAGATTGTATATTTGCACTGCATCAGTAATTTACAGAATTTCGTGCTGGAGATACAAGCTTAAACATATTTAAGCAGCACATCTAACAAAAATTAAAAGTGATAAGATAAGCAAACTAAAAAAATCCTAATTAACAAATCTTTTTTAAAAAATTAAATTCCTATCTTTTATATTTATTAACAAACAGAATTGATGCAGCGCTCTGACATTATATTATAACTTGTACTTTTAAGTACTCTTACGAAGCATAGCATAAATGTAGTTATGTAAGAAGAATAGAGCTGTGTCAACTCGTTTCAATGGAGCTTTATAAGACTCGCAAGATATCTTACTTATAGAGATTAGTGAGGAACGTCTTTGTCGCATGGAGGTAAGGTTGTTGGCATAGCAAGGATATTGATTTAGTCACTAGCAACTTGTCTTTGGTAGAATCATAATATCCTAACGCGGCACCAGGTGAATGAGCCGACAATTTAAAATGACGAGGCAGCGATCTCGTGTTATGTCCATCCTGACCCTTCCTCGCACTGTAAAAATCATGAAATATGTTTTATAAATTTAAAAATATATATAAGACAATAGACAAAGAAATTTTAATAATATATGCAAGAAAAGAACACTTTGCATGCATTTTCACGTTTTTCAGTTATATGTATTCAAAATCATGATTTTTATAGTTTATCAAATTCTTAATTTTTAATAAATTTCACACAAGTAAATTTTACTTCAACAAGAAGGAAAAACAAGCATTTCCAAGTTATCAAGAAATTTGACACTGACAATGAGGAGAAAACAAACATACGTAGGAGGCGTGCCGTTTTGACCGCTGCTGAGCTCCGTGATGTGCATCGCCTGTAGTGTTTGCATAGCGCAGCATATTTTGCGATTGCGACACTCCTCGTAGAAAACGAGACTGAATCCGTATGTTCTGTGACCATCTTCTTTCGTGAGGACGAAAGAGTGGAAGGTTGGCTCCACCGAATGTTTTTGTGTACGAAATCGCAAACCGCTTGGCAGACAAAGCTATTATCAACGTAATCAATAAGTTACTCCCCTCGACTGCGTGAGACGCAAATGTTCCCTAAATCTAATTAGAATTGAAAATACTTCGAAGAAATGACAATTTTCTACGTGACGTAAAAAAAAAACTTCTATATTTTATATTATTAATTTAATTAATTAACTTTAGTTAGTCATATAACAAATACCCATACAAATTTATTAATGGATATTAATAAATGAATGTTATAAATAAATTCAATTATTGAATTCTCTCCGCTTATAAATTATATAATGCAAACAAATTTATATTCATTACTAACTTATAACACGCGACGGAATTGTAATTAGCAATTAATTATCACACGTACCATGCAAACAGCGTGTTCGTCGAAGGGATTCCATGGTACCGAGTCTGGATAATGTCCTAATACTTTGCTTTTATATGCTCGATCCAAGGGTGTGCACTGCAATGAGTCACCTGCAAAAAAACAACAAACAGCCAGACTTAATATCGTAAACATCAAATACCGTTCTCAATAGCTTACGAAAAGAATGGCTTCTTGTAGTCACGAACGATATTTTTTCCGCTCGATTCCACTTAAGAAACAATTAAAGAAACTTTTATACGTTCCTTCCGTCACGAATGTCAAGGCAGAACATCTAGTATGATTTCTTTGCACGAACACGCAGCAATCAAATATTTGCGTTAGAAGAAAATTCAGCGCGTCTCATCTTTGGCGAATGACAAAATTCTGGCTCTCACAGAGAAGAGAGGGATAGAGAGAAACGCTTATCTTACAGCAGAATCAGCAAAGCTGTTATCGAACATGCCACACGGTTCTACAGACACGACGTGAATGAGAGATGGTCCAGAAAGCCTTGGCGCTGCTCCAACTGCTCCGAAGTATTCCTCGTCAGAATACAAGAGTACTCCTGTACGAAGTTAATCGTTCGTGGTCAAGAGCCAACCACGATAAATCTGTATTTTTGAGATGCAGAAAAGAAAATGATGAATAAACACCAGCGAATTGCGAAACGTTCTTCACAACAAGAGAATTAATCACGATCAATGAATCAATCAGTAGATCAGTCAATTAAGACTTCATTCTTCTCGATATTAAAGAAAGAAAAATAAGAGTGCATTCCTTGGAAATATATACATAAATTTTATTTCAAAATTCATGACATACCTATATACATAAAAACATATTCAAATTGCCAAAATGTAAATTAAATAGTATAACATAATTATACAATTTACATGAATATATAATATTTATTTATATAATTTGCAATATAATATTAAACGTGTTTTAATCATATAAAATGCATTAATTTGTACTACAATGCTATCAATTATATTACATTTTGAAGAAGTTAATTTTACGATTATGGTACAATAAATATCGCTCTAAATGAAGTTCCTCAAATTTTATCTCAATTGAGATATAAAATCAGAACTAGGAAATGAGATTCAATCTAAGTATTATTTCCCGCGTACTGCGAAAGTCTTCCGTAAAGCTTCATAAGCCATTTGCCAATGTTGAACTTTGCTGGATTAAAGTTGGATAGTACGCACATCCCAAGTTCGTGCTCTGAATTAATCTACATACATTTGAAAATCCATTTTACGTAATAATTCCCGCTGTAGCATAATGCAGTAATTGAATCCTATCTTACACTAGTTCTGTCATATCCCATTACAAAATTTTTCACTTGAATTTGTCACATTATATCTCTTCAAATCTCTTTAAAAAAGCAATGGTTCATAAACAACGATTATTCATACAATACATTCATTAATATCATAATTTAAAAATAGAAACAAAATATACTTTTAACGCACTCGTAAAATTACGCAATATAACACTGATGAAAGTATCAATAAATATTATATTAAAATAGCACTTTCTCTAAATATTTTACAAAAAATTGAAAATATAGTGGTAATATATCTAAAAATAAAAAAATATTACATATAAGACGCGTATGTCTGAATAAATGCATGTAGAATTGATTAAAATCTGAAATCTTAATTGGTGATAAACTGATCTGAGTCAATCTCCGTTTGGAAATGATGTACACGAAGCTGATGATAATCGAATGGACTGATTGGATTGCCGAGTGAGTCGATCATCGCCGAAATCACCAGTTTCCATTAACGGACTGATAACTTTTTCCGATATTTCTCATCTACACATACATGGAATTCCCGAATAATAATAAATCGTTGTACGCTGTACATCAGATCGGTCCAACGAGCTTCTAGAAAAAAAAATGTTTTTTATTTTTAGAAAACTGCGCGTCAGATTTATACAAGTATCTCTGGCTAAATATTGCAGTAACGATGCTGTAAAACATTGTAGCAAGTTTACATAAAATTAATAATTTGTACAAAAAGTTCACATTCACAAATTTTTATTCACAATTACGAATAAAAATGGCAAATGAAAAAATTTTCCACCTGTTCTTCTATTTTATTATTATATGCACTATTTACTATTTACATATGTAGGTACATAATCTTACTATTATATATTTTATTATTTATTATCATTACATAAGTATAAAATTTTTGAAAGTAATATTACAGAGGAAAAAATATAATGTTAATATGAAATATTTTATAATTTCTTCTAGTTTGATTAAAAAATAAAATCATGTGACCAAATTTCTTAATTCTTTTTATGCTTTGAAAAAATCTATTTCAAGGCATATTCTAGTACTAATATTCATATTTTTTAATATATATTTTATTTTATTACATGACCAAGCCTTTCTAATATTTATTTAATTCCAACAGTCAAATTCTATGATGAGCTACATCGATTAGATTTTCAAAAATTGTAAGATGCGCACCGCCATCAAAAAAATACCAATCGCAATCTATCAATTACTGCGCTATAAGTACCAATAGAAGGAGCTCTATTATAAAATTCACATACGTAAAAATAGTAACCTCTCTCCTCAGTACGCGTTTTAATATTAATTTCTCGCAAAATCGATGCTATGTTTAATTGAAAATGATCTCGTGTAAGATATAAATGTTTGTCTTTTTTAATTTTATTATTAAATATATTGCTTAGCTCATAGTTCTTGTTTAAATATTTAATTTAAAAAAAATAAAAATTGATGATATAATAATCTTAAGATATATGTCTAATTATACAGAGAAAGATGAATACAATAAATTTTACTAAATTACAAATCTTTATTTTTTAATGGAAAAAGAATAAATCACAAAATAATCCATATTATATTATAATTTTTCTCGGCAAAACAATTTTTTATTTAATTTCAATGCCTTTTCATGAAAAAAGAACTCAATCAAAATTATTATTATTATAATTCAGTAACCTATGCAATAACACGAGCATTATTATAAAAGTTATCTACTATCTATTCATCTAAAATCATAGCATATCCCCTCGAGTCATCGTGCGGATCTGTCATCGTGTTTAATTGAGCGCAGAGAATTGTTCGCCAATTCTTTTAGTTAAACACTCGCAGCTCATGAGTCTCTCGCGATGATATTTAATAATTTCGTGATATATTTACACGTATCTTACGAGTGCGTACTCGGAGAAAATGTTAATTATTTATAAAATAACTTACTTTCAACATCCTGTAATTATCGTGCAAATACTGTTACGACTATACGGAAATCGCCTGCTAACATTGCATACTCTTACTGCATATCTGCTTCGTTCCAGTTATTACGCGAATATATTGTCCCTAAATCTCCACACATGCATAGATCTCCGTACTTTCTACTCTCGTACACGCATCGTTGCGGAGAGGGTCTTATTACGAGTATACTTCCTAATTACATACCTTACGCGCAACATCAAAGTGCGGTTACTAACGGTAATGGCACGGGTAGTCTAAAAGCAGATGGTTTTGCACCGGTTCTTAATTGCTCTACAAATCTTCCTGTTGCAAATAACAATATAAATTACTTAAAACAATTCTAAGAAAAAAAAATTATTTAAAAAATAATCCAGATTAGAGATAATCAAACGACTGATAAATATTACTTTTGTACGCAAGAGCATTAAAATCCTGTTTTCTAGAAATCTTTGACTGCACAATTATTTCAACTTAAATTTATTTAAATCCATCTCTGTCTTTTCCTCTAGCTTCGCAGTTCATGTCTATAAAATGAAGGCTGTATTATAACGTGTGTACTTTTATTTTTAACATTCTAAAAAATATGTTACTGTAATTAAGAAATAAGTTAGAAATAGTAGGAAATGAGAGTGAAAGGCAAATACGACAAGTCGAGAATATTGCAATAAAATTCCGCAGAGAAGTGCACAAAGAATCGAGGAAGGTCACCAATATCGACTTTGTTTTTAGACAATATTTTTTAAATAAAAGTAAAAAATAAAACTTTATAAACATAAATACAAACCTAAAAGTGTTTTCTATCAGATAATATAGTAGTTATTATAATACTTTTTGCAATTTTGCAATAACTAACTTTTTCGTAAGATAAATATGTTTTTCGTTCATTTATATGCATACTTTATATGCATATAGCTGTGCTGCGAGACATAAACATGTAACGCAACAGTTTCTTTTTATTGGCAAAGCTTTTTCTATAAATACAAGATTGCTTTCAGTTCCAATAGGAACTAATATTTGGCACTATAAAGATTAAATTAACTCATGGTCAGTCTTACAGACAAGTATGCCAGTTTACACATTGTGCGTCTCAATTTTATATTTAAAATCGTATTATAATAAAATAAAAATATATATATAAATAAAAATAATCTTCGGAGTTACAAACATATAAAATGATATAATATTATCAATAATAGAGCCAATATTATTTCAACTACGCAATTTGCAAAAAAAATTACAAGAATTTTATTTCCGCATTTATAGAATTTGTTTTTAGCTAATTTTGTATAAAAATAAGCCACAAATGTATAAATTGTATTTTTATTTCTTTAATAAAAATATAATTAATACATTCTAAACAGATCATGTTTTTATCAGTATTGATGAAGCGCAGTAATTAAAGAAATGTCTCTTTAAGAGATCTTTATTAGTATCGGCAATTGTCCTGTATATTTTATGAAGGAGTGAAAATGTATAATGTCTTATCATATAAAATAAAACAGTATGAAAGACTTGAGCCGTTTAAGCAAGTGTTAAGGAAGTTGTAAGGCAAATGCAATATATTAACAATTACATGAAAAAATTACAAATTATTCTAAATTGCATTTAAAAGTAGTACAAAAAATTAAAGACAGTTGACCATCTAGATCAAAAGTTATTTCAATAAAAAGTAGTATTTTTGTACTCTGATAAAAATATGAAAACGTATTATAAAATAACGATAAAAATCTCGATTTTTTTTTAATATAAATACTTTATGAATTCAAAAATATTTTTGTAAAGTTGGAGATGCAGACATTAATTGTTCAGTAAATAAGCAAAATATTTATTTGTTATAAACTAATTGGTAAATCTCAATAAAACTTTGCATAAGTCATTTTTAGTACTTAAAATATTTATATTAAAAAATTGAGATTTCTCTTATTTTTAAAATTTTTGTTTTTAAAATTTTTAGTTTTATTTTTAACAATAAAACTAATATCAAATAAAATAAATAATTTATAAAAATGTGTTGCTCAATAAAAACAGAATGTTATAAACAACCTTCACAAGTATGTAGTTTGTTTAAAGCGTAAATATTAATATGTGTATTTTATGCCCTTACAACCTCTTTAAAAGAATATATAAGTAGTATTTAATGTTATTTAAATTTGTAAATTTTAGATTAATTTAGTAATTTAGATATAAGATTATTTATATAAGAATTGTATTTTTTTAAATAGCTAAGAAAGCTAATAAAGATTCACTCATTCTCTCTCTTCCGCGTCCGCAACGCTTCTTTCATTTTATATAATATAATATATTATTTCATTAATATATAATATATTAATAAATCATATTTAGAAAAATGATATTGTCAAAGATAAATTACCAAATTTATAATTTTTTTTAAATAAAAATATAGATCCGTAATCAACACATGCATATATTACAGAATGTCAGAAATAAAAGCACATATTTACCAATAAAAGCACTTTCTATGAATACAAATTACAATTAATATTATATAAATAAAGACATAAATACAGTTAGTAATTTATACAATATTTATTATATTGTAGTAGAACTATACGAATATAGTTGATATAACTTCCTATAAAATTATATATTTAAATATAATCGTAAAATTACAATTATTCCGTATACCTTATAATTTTCATCAAAGTCCCTTTTACAGAGATCATTGATCTCGTTTACGAGCAACCCAAGTATTCGCCTCGAAGATAAACATCACGCGGTCAATTTATATACATCCGTGACACGAAGTAAATACAAAATACAAGAGCAGAGTGAAGAGCACGAACGCGACAAGAGAAAGAGAGAATCACGTCCGAAGAAGAAAAAGGGAAGAAAACGAGCAATAAATGAAGGGAATATGCCCCTGTGCCATGGAAAGTATTGATTCGAGAGAATGATGCTCGTACGAGGTGTAGAACAAACGAATATTTTCCGTGAATCCGCCTGTGCGTACACTTGGACACGCACGCCCACGCGTGCTTGTAAATGCTTATATTAGCCGCATGTAACATATCACGCGACAGACAGAAAGGAGTGCAAAGTTTGAAATTTGTATGAAACATGAAATGACGATGAGAAATATATAGATTATAGGTATTATCATCTTTAAAAATAATCCCTTTCTTTTCACTGTTAAAAATTTCTATTGTTGGAAGTTTTTATCCAACAAAAATGTGCTATAAATTTAAACAGCTATATTGTAAAATTACATTAACATTTTGTGTCAAAGGGTATATACCCTAATCTCTAATGCGCATGCGCAGCGCGTAAGTTTTGTTAAATTCACAAGTAAATTTCTATAGTAAATTTGCAAATATTGTAAAATCACAATAAAACATTACACGATTTGTAAATTTATTGCACATTTTTATTGGAAGGATATCATAAATTCACAAAAATATTTCTAACAGTCTTTTCTTTGTAAACAAAGTTTTTAATCGTAACTAATTATCAATTAATCTTGATTATGAATCAATTACGTTGAGAATATTTATAATGAAAGAAAGAACTAAAGTTTTAGAAAATAATTATTCCATAGTATTATATCATATATAGTTGTATTTAATATATAATTGTATTTAAAACAAAATTTAGAAGAGTTATGCTTAATTAAGAGTTTCTGTAAGAAATTAATGTAAAGAAATTAATGTAAAGAAATTAACTTTCTGGAAAATAGAAATTGTTTTAATAATATTAAGGAATATATAATTTATACAATGCTCGTTTTAATAACATTAAGGAGTATATAATTTGCATCTCTTTTGAGATTTACATTAGAAAGCATCATTTGTGGAAGAATCTTATCTGCAGTCATAAAAAATTATCGTTGACCCTAACGCGTATATAACCCGTGATAATCAGGTTAAATATGTAATTTTGATACATTAAACATCTAAATTCCAACATAAAACTACAATATTTTGTATAACATTATAAATTAACAAATTAAAAAATAATCTATTAGACAATAAGAAATTTATTCTAAAGCAGTATTTATTAAATCAATTTCCAATCTCTTCTCAGAAATAATATATATATTTTTAAATCTTATAAGATCGGCTTTCATAAAAGTATCTATGAGAAATCTGATTTTTCTTCTATGTTGATTAGTTAAATAAAAATAAACTAATTATAGCTTATATTAAACAATAATGAAAAAAATGCATATACGTTTAGTAATAAGTTATCTTATTAACAGATGTTCTAGATTCTCTTATATAAAAATACACATTATTAAAACATTATCTAAAAATTTAAAAAAGACAAACGTAAATCTGATTTATGGTTGCGAGAATTGTATTTTTTTGTTCCATTCTCGTATACTCCGCTTCCGAAAAGTGTCGTATCCGAATAAGTTGCCTCTCCCCTTCTTGCGAACACGTATGATGTCATCGTATATGGGGTCATTTGTACATGAAGGGGCTACTGGCACTTAAGTATGCGTTTAAAAGGCGGAAGAGTGGTTAGGACCAAGTCTCATACGATGCATATGCACGTAAACGTACAATAAATGTTTATGCTCCTTGATAAATAAAAAGAAATAATTTATTTCGCGCAAAACAAGTTTATTAAACGTCTAAAACTTTTAAGCAATAAAGGATTAATTATTTCGGAAATCAAAACTTTTCAAAAATATATTCACTAATACAATTTTTTAACTAAAATTTATCTATAAAACTTTAATTATTTTAAAATTTATTATTATTTAAGTTATCTCTTACAAGTTTTAATTATTCGTATAACAAATTTGCTTGTGTTACATCTGTGGCGTCCCTAAATTAAACGGTTTTCGTTATAATTAACAAGTCTAAATTTAAAACGTATTAGGGTAAAACGTACAAAGAGAGTTTTATAGCACCAATAATATTTCATACCCAAAATCTAATAGACTAAAAATAAGTATTTTAGGAGTAACACGACCCTTCTGCAGACCATTGCTCTTTAGACGTACGCAAAGAAGGGTGAGGCCCTAAATGAAAAGAATGAAGCATGAAAACATGAACGGCTAATATTTGCGAAAAAAAATAAAACCGTAAGGAGATTAGATAAGTCTGTTAAAAATAAACGAAAGAAAAATGAAGCTAGCCGAACAATATGTAATAAACAAGAAGTATTATTAAGAAGTATTATTAAGAAGTATTCCAGTATATGAGATTAAAATGTAACAATAAGATATATCAATTAATTAAACAATACTCTTTAAATTCTTTGGAGTGAAATCTCACTCCAAAAATTCCTTTTAAGGAATGAAAATTGAGTCTTGAAAAAAAGTACCTCAATTTTCAATCTTTAACAGTGAGATTCACTCTATAAATTTTAGAGAGTAGAAAAAATATTCAAGAGATACGATAATATTCAATTAAAAAAAATTATTCTCACTACATATAAAAATATATATACATTTTCTATGTTTAACATACCGTGTACATATAATAAATTTGTACGAACAAGAAAAAATATTTTTAGATTTATATGTTTAACGAATATAAAATACTTTTAACATTGAGAATCTCTCGTTCGCTCGCTCGCTAATTAACCGAGTTATTGGATTTCATATTTGAAGCATAAAATGAAGAACTGCCATAAAACTGAATAAAGTATTGACAGTTATTGATATACACAATTTTATGAAAAAATTAGCTTAACAGTAATTTAAAAAATACAAGAAAAAAGCGAAGAAAGCAATATAAATTAAGAAATTATTTTAAAAATAAAGAAATTATTTTGTCTGTTACTAAATTTTTAATAAATTTTTAATAAATTCGTCGGACAACGTATATTAATATTAAATATTTAAAGCTATATTACTACAAAAATTATAGAGGAAAGATGTAATATGGACTTGTATTTTGTTTTTTTTATGTATTTTTTATTTATTTTCAAATCAATGATATCACAAACAATAATCTATTAATGTAAGTTTAATATAAAACACATTTAAAAAATAATTAAGACAGTATACAAAATGGAAAAAATTATTTAAATAAAAAAAGATATAATGTAACTATCTAAATGTGATGATAAAATGAACTTCCTATATTTTTACGGAATATAATTTCTTCAGATTTATTTAAACTTGCAAATTCAATAGATTGAATTTATAAAAAAAAATTCGGACGATATTGACAACGAGAAATTAACTACAATACCCTTGTTATTTAATTATATCTCAGCAAAAATATAATTATTCAAGCTTTTTTACTTACTCAAAATAGAAGAATAGCATCTTAAGAATTAATATGATATAAACTCGTTACTTAAGAACTTAAACCATATTAAACTTGATACTGAAAATTATACGAAATAATTTTGATTTATCTCGTAATAGATAAATATTAATTGTCAATAAAAATTATACCAGTCATGACTGCAATTGTTTCACAACTTCAACACCTATCTAAAAATAAGTTAAAAATATTTTAAAAGAAATGATGTTAATTATAACAGAATTTTAATGTAATCCACGTTACCAGAGCAGACGCCTACATTATAATCACCTTTTTCTCTAATATTTTGATAAAAACTAAAGCTATCCTTTTTTATATATATAATTTAATTTTAATTTAATTTAATTTAGTTTATTGCAAAGCTTTATGAAAAAAATTACATGTTAATAAAGTAATAGATATAAAATATGATACAATAGACAATAGTAGCTTGCAAATGGTTAGGCGTCAGCAAAATCATTACAAAGCCAGTAACAAAACCAGAATAAGACAACAATACAATAAGAGGTAAACCAATTGAAATCATATAGAAGAAATCATGACAGAGAAACATTAGACAAATTTTTTTTGTCTCAAAACTAGACTTCTGTTAAAATATTATAATAGATTTATCTGTTCTATTTTGCCTGAATAATAAAATATGTGCGAACAATCTTATCTTAAAAATTTTTTAGATTTATTAAGGTTGTTATTAATCATGCGAAATTATTCGTTACTTAGAGAATTTTTATAGAATATCCTGTGTAATGTAAAATATCCTGTAGTATAAAGTCTCTCTTGCTCTTTTTCTTCATATGTAAACTTTGACCTTACTCTCAGGCACACAAGTTTTCTTTTTTATGGATATTTTTACGCTACGGATGTTGGCTGCCAATCTCGCTAAGAGTTAATCTTAAAACGCAAATCCGATATATAATTCGATTATATTATAAATATTACATCATATTAAAACAATACATAAATAAATTCGCTATTCGATTGCCAAAAAATATGTACTTTCGTAAAAATCCTAAATATTTACTACTCTAGACTTATTCAAAAAAACTATTCCTGTTTTATCTGCGATTTTCAAGACTAAGGTACTCAAGCAATTTTCAAGACTAAAATCCGTGAACAAGTAAATAATCTCAACGGACCAAAGCTCATAAAACAATGTAGTCTAACAGCTGACAGCAGGACAAGCAACTCGTCACAAGGATACAAGAGCCCTTTTAGTCACGGGAGTTCTCAAGGGAGAATTCTTTCATTGAGACGATTTTTTTCATAGAAAGCCGTCCTGGCGTTTTCTCAGGAGGGTCGTCGTTTGCTGCACATTCACGTATTGTGAGGCTCCCTATTGCAAGGTATCCAGTACGTACAGTAGCCTAACAACAAAAGGCCAAGCGGTCCATTCCGCATGCTGTGAACTCAAATACTCCCGTGAAGAAAAATCAATTGTCAATGTTCCCATTGTCCGTAGGAAAACTGTACTTTTTATACTATGCGTTCTTCGTTCTCTTTCTCACCCGAAAACCTCGTTTTCATTTCGAATGCAGAAAGTTCAAGAAAGTAATTTCAAGAAAGTACTGCTGAGACCCACTTTTTATTTATATGTACACTTAAAACAAAACGCGCGCCTTTCGTTCTGTTAATTCTGCATTGTCTATTT
>NW_017305525.1:978181-996903 GCF_001594115.1 Trachymyrmex septentrionalis
GTGTGTGGGTGTGTGTGTGTGTGTGTGTGTGTGTGTGTGAGATTCGCAAAAATTTTATTAATTCGTAAAATTCAAATATGAATCACACAGGTAGCCTACTCGAGATAAGATGCATTTTAAATTCAATTTGCTCGAAGTACCCTTTGACAAATTAATTAAACTACGAGTAATACTGTCCAATTACATTATTGCGAATGAAATTTTTCATTAAACTTGTGAACAGTACAGTAATTGAAATTTTCGCCAGACACACATCGTGAAGACATAATTGCTCCTATCGTAGTCAGAATTATTGTTGACATTGAAACAATTGTCGCTCTAAATAAGTCTCTGATGCTTATCAAAAGTGAATTGATGATTTTGAAACGTACTGTATGCAATAGTCGTACCCTTTAGATAAATTATTGCAATCTTCTAACAGAATTTTGCAGAATAATATCTATTTGCCTAGATTACAAACAGAATGAAGAATCATTTTTAACACCGTCGTTGTACCTTTGACATTTTATCCTTCGCGATTATTGAGCTCTATTTCGATTGTAGAACATTCTGTCCCTCTCACCCTCTTTCTCTCTCGCTTTATTCCATGCCGAGAATAACGAACCACGAGATAGCGATGAGAACGATGATCAGGGCGCAAAAGGAAAACGCGAGTGAGGCAAAAGACTCACCGAAGTACTTGTCCGGTTCAAGACCTGAGTCCTTGTCGAGGCCACATATGACAAAGTAATCCGCGAACCGCTGTGGATGTTGCTCCGGACCGCGCGTTATCCCCAGACTCCCGTTCATCTTTCCCGACTCACGGATTTGCAGCAGCAGCAGTTACAACGCGCTGCCACTCACCGCGGGCCACCTCGACCGTCGCCGCCGCCTTCACGAGATTGATTTCCACATCGTGCACCACACCGATGCGGCACTGTCACTTCACTTCAGCCGAGACAACAGCTGAGCGAGCACGTTGCTCGTGCAACCGCTTACCGCGTCGCGCACAGAACAACGCACAGTGCACACTGTGCGCTACTGCGCTCTGCGGAGCGGAGCAAAACGGCAAGGAACGGTACGGAGCAGAGTGGAGCGGTGCGGAGCGAACTGGCCGCAAATAATTGATCTCTCACCGCGGCGCTTGAAGTTAGCCGCGCGTCGTGCGCGCCGCGTCGGCGCCGCGCGCGGCCAACTTCAGCGCCGCAGTAAGATTTTGGCGCGCAATTTGATTTCAAAACGAAAAATGCTATTTGCTATAATGCTTCATAATAGATGCTTCCTAATTGAAACTTATAGCGTTTTTCATTGGCAGAATTAATGCGCACTCAATGCACATTAAAGCTATTGTACAATATTCTAATCTAAATGTAAAAGTGAGATATATCTCAATTGATAAAATGCTCAATATGTATTTTATCCAATAGCGCAATAAAATGTATTATTTATTTCGCGATATAATTCGTTCCTATATTTTTATTAAACATACATCTTTAATGTCAATTTGTGTACAACGGTTTTAAAGTGCACTGAGTGCGTACTAATTTTGCCAGACATTTTCGTACACACGACAACACAAATTGTATTCCAATTGCCGTAATTGACACTACACATTCGTATTCAGCCCGAGAGCTACTAATCGGTTGTGTAATTAAACTTGTGTTTTCTATAATAACAATTACATATTACTAAATGCGGCGGCCATAAATGAGGTTTCAAGACGTTAGGTAATCGGCATTCTTACTTTTTTCATTTAATACAAACAGAAGAAACTACATTTAGTCTAACTTTTCAAAACAGACAATGTACAGCGAACGCACTCTATTCCATTTAAATCGTGCATTGCTACACTTTATACATTCCTATGTTTGTGTTAAATGTATTAAACAATTGGAAAGCTCCATGTTCCCTCGCGATACGATGAAGTTACCAGACATCCTCCGTTTCCCAAAGGTAATCCTCAGATTTTTATATATTATTAATAGTAATTTGGAAACATTTTTAATTTCGGTTTATATAGTAATAATTTGTTAAACTGCAGAATAAAACAAAAAAATATATATATAAAATAAGTAGATAGAATTCTTCCATAAAAATATTTTAATTGATTTGCGATGGTAGGAGGTCCATGTTAGAAGGAATAAATATATTAGTAGAATAACATAATCACGACTACATACTAAAATGTTTTTTTTTATTTTGATTATGATAGATTCTGTGTTCTTTGCTAGCAAAATTTGTAACAAATCTATACATAATATTTCCTAAATATAAAAATAATAACGATGATCATTTCCGAGAAGCATTCTGTATAATTTTAAATAAAAGGTCTTGAAATAACATAATCAAAGAGAATGAATTAAGGAACAATAACAAATTTGCATATACAATTGCAGTGCGATTACAGTTCATTCAAATAAAATTATTCAAATCGCTTGATCAGCCCACATAGCGAAAGGCCTTCACGAGAAATTTTCTGTAACGACATATTCGCCAATGCAACATTATTAAATTATTCCTTGTTAGTACAGAGAGCCATTAAGTAAAAAGTTCGTGTTGTACACATAACTGTGTTTGACACACATAAATTTTTGAAAGTTTCTGCAGGAACTAAATTTGTATAAATTTAACCGATAATTTCTTTAAATAATTTCCTTATATTGTCGTTTGTATTTTGTGTGAAGTTTTTTTAAAAAGCTAATAAAATTTTACCAAACTAAGACCCACCAGAGCCCACACAAAATCATAAATATCTACATAATTTGAATAAAATATTAAAACTACATGTATATCTTAATAAAATATAGTATGAAACATACGATAGTAACACGATTGCCAGATCTTCAGATTTCGAGATCAATCTTCAGTTTTCCAGCAAACGAAAAAAATCTCCAGTTTTTCGTTCGCGTGGGGTATTTATTAATTGCATATTTAATTACGTGGAAAGTAATAAGAAAGTGATTATGTTCACAGTTTATATTATTTTACAAATAATAATAAAAAGTTTGTAATTGTGTTTGCACTGTATATATGTATGTAATCTACCGGAAAAAACATTAAAAATGTAAAAAAAAGGTGTCAAGTATATTTTGCAGAAAAAAAATAACAAAGATAATGCCATAAAAAAGAAATAAAATTAAAATAATATTTCAAGTATCTTTGTTTAAAAAGTCCCATAGAACACAATTCTCCGAGCGGCATCGTGAAAACATGTGTAGTATATTATGAGAAATTATTCCATACAATACTGTCTTAAAGGTACCCAAAGGATGTCTACATCTTAAGAATGCCTTCAAGATACCGCTCGTAGAACTGTGTTCTATGAGACTTTTTAAATAAAGATATTTGAAATATTATTTTGATTTTACTTCTTTTTTTTGGCATTATCTTATATTCGACGCCTTTTTTTACATTTTTAATGTCTTTTCCGGTAAATTTCACGAATTTTTGCTAAGTATTATTTTCATTATCATTTTCATATATTTACAAAATGATTTGATATAAAGATATTATAAAATATATTTGATGTCTTTTTTTTACATTTTACATATCTTCTAAATTATCTCATTTTAATTGTAAAAATCCATGTTTTTTTCCAGTATATGCATTTTTTATAACAATTTGTTAAACAAAACAATAATTTTTGATTATATAAGCGAATTTCTTCCTGTAAAGGATAGCGTCTCTTTCATGAACATATATTATGTACTATAAAAATATACTTGACGAGAGACGCTACAGCTTATCTTGTAATAATAATAGAAAGATCTCTGTGATTGTGTTGACACTTTATGTTGGTCAAATATTAATAACAAAAAGAAAGTCTGTAATAATGGTCGCAAAACACGAATTAAACCTTGCGCCTTTTTTTCTCTTTTTTTTTTAATGAAACAGTCGACCAGCCTCCAGTCGAAATATGAAATTTCCAGCTCATGGACCTTCGAGCTCCAGTCGTAGTGGAGACAGTGTTCGGGACCTGGGGCTCTATTCTTGAGCATATATGAATAATTTTTTCATGTAAAAATGATAGTTTCTCGAATATGATTGATCGATATTTTCGTATGCGATATTTGTTCAAGAATAGGGCCTCTCCGGCAACCGTGGATAGTAAATCAAAAGCTACATCTTTACCGAATGAAAATAAGGTTATGTTTATTTTTCGAGGTTATAAATATACAAGTTTATGCATGTAAATATCTTTCCAGAATAGTCGCTAACTACTTTTTTGAGACCATTACAAACGTAATTTTTTAAACGCTATTATAATTTCATTTTTAGAGAAGTCTATAAGGTATGATAATAGTATTGTGCAGTTTAGCCAAAGATGCGTCTCTGATCCTTACCTGTCACTAAGTTATATGTTAAAAGTTATACTTTCTATATTTTTAACATTTTTTTCTCTTATTTCATCGTTAACCTACCTTAGAATTTTGCACACGTCAAGCTCATTATATAAAATAATTTAGACATTTAGTAAGTTAGACATTTCTATGATTAATTCGATTTATTAAAGAACTACTAAAGAACCACCTTAAAAAATCATTAATTACCAGCTAACTTTACGCGAATCAAAACTCTGGTGTCAATCATGAAATTTTTTTCTTAGGAAAAGTGAAAAATGAAAAATTTTTCCATTAATTTCAATGGTTAAAATTTTCACTTTTCACTTTTCATCCTAAGGATAAAGTTTCATGATTGATATCCTGAATTCATCCGCTGTCAGAAAATTCGCAAAAATCCCTCCGATTGGCACTATTGGCAGTATTGAAATGTTGTCACGCCACCTGTCAACGAATACACACGTATGTACAGTCCAATGCATTAATTCACTGGGTCATAATAGCGGCTCGACTTATCGAAAATAAGAAAATGCTGTACTAAAAATGTGATGAAAAATTCTGAAAAAATTCTTAGAGAGAATTCTTCTATGAGAAGAAAATTAATGATTTTTGTCTCTTGCAGTTTTTCTGTAAAGTTGATAGTATTTGAATAAAAAACGTCGATAAGTCGGGCCGCTACTATGATCCAGCGAATTAATGCACTGCAGTGCATACATACATACACATACACCTACGCGTTCTGTGCAAATGTCCGCTCGCGAACGCTTGTCACGCTCGCCGGAAGGTTAGATCCCGATGATTAAATCGAGCCGGACCTCATAAACACGCGATACAACGGGGCGGTAGCGGCGCCTCAGAGTTTTCATCTTTTTACGTAGGATGGAGGAGATCGACAATATAATAATTCACTCGTTGCGACAAATAGGCTGGTAAGTGTCCAGCGGCTCCGATCGGTTCGCCACTGATTTTTTTTCTTATAAGCGATAAGGTGGGCGGTGTTTCGGCGATATCCTTGCGAATAGGGATATCGCGCACGTGAGCTCATCCGCACGATCATTTTTTTTAACATCATTGAATCATTGATTTCAAAACAGACGAAAACTATTGAGTGTTAATACTCAGAAAAATATCAATACGAAAAGCCTTATAAAATAAGAATGACATAGATACCTTCTTGCCTTGAAGGAACTCCAAAAGATGCCACAAATCCCGCCTATGACTCCTACATTTCTCAGTTTACGAGATATCTTCTCTATCTTCTTGCCTTAGAGAAATTTTAAATGTGCCACAAGTTGATTGTATGTCTGTTTTTATAACTGAAGTAGAATGAAATACTTTCTGTTTTTTCGCCTTGGATAAATTTTATAATATACCACAAGTCTCTCGAGTGTAAGTCTGTTTTTTTTTATAGCTGACCTAGTAGAACTTTTTTTACTTGAAGTGAAATAGGTATATATTTGGCAAAAGCAAGAAAGAAAATTCTAACGCAGTGATAAAAAACAAACCTCTTGACTCTTGTATTTCTTAGTTCCTTGATTATTACAATATTTGATTATTGAATATTTCTTTTCAGTGACATTGAAGAGAACGTAACGAATCTTAGTAGTTTTAACACTGAATTAGTTGTGGAAGCCACTGTAAGATGCTTAGAAGCAATAAGGCCGGGTTTAGGTTTGTCTACTGTATTACCTGTAAACATGGCAGCGCGCTTTCGACTGGGCGCTACTCTTGCACAAACGTGCATGGTAAATATATTTTGTCTTTTCTTAGACCAAAACATATTCATGTGGTTTTGCTTATTTCCATTAGCTGATCAAAATTATAGGAGCTTGGATACAGAGGTGACATCGGCTATCAGACATTCCTATATAATTCAGAAGCAGATCTGCGAAGAGTATTTATGTTTCTCATTGAAAAACTGCCAAAGGAGAGTGAGAAAACCATAAACGAATCCATCAGTAAAGTCGCTTTATTAGAGAAATCGGTAGCATCTGCAATATCTCAAGGACTCTCCATACCATGGTTACCACATTATTGTCATAAACAGGGATTCAGGAATAGAGGAAGAGCGAATGTTCCTTATGTGTCTGTAAATATCGAAGTACCAATAGCAAATATCGAAGATGGTAATGCAATATTAATATTACTTGGATTACTTTTGCTAGACAATGTTAATGCAATGGCGACCGTTATTATTGCAGATTATAAAGACTATTGTATGCGCTATTTACAACCAGTGCCTGAACAAATGCAAGACATTGCGTGCTTTTTACCTTCAATGATATCGTACAATGCAAAAGCGCTTAATACTTCTCCGACAGATATTATGGAACGCATAAATTGGCTTAGTAGCCAACACTCTGAAAAACCTGCTTATTCTAATGCATATAATATTGTCAAAGAGTTTAGCAAATTCTCATCAGAGAACAAGATACAAACTTCAACAGTAAGCATACAAGATATTCTTATCTTGTTCATATACGTTATAGCTGATTAGTTGCTTTCCGTTTTCATACAAGTGATACTGAATCTAAAGTTATATGAGTACTTTATACTCAGATAATGACATCAGTACTCGCTTACGTTCGTATTTATACCTACATAACAAGACAAGTTTATAATTTCACTTTTATGAGTTAACAAGACTGAATAAAGCACGATTGAACCTCACTTGTCAGAGAATGAAAAGGAACATGCATTCAACTAAGTTATGACATCACAAATAAGAATTATCTAAATTTTGATGTAAATGGAAAATAACTATTATATATCTTACATATTCATTATGATCATTAAATTTTTAGGAATCTCAGGTGAAACCAGAATCTGTAATGCAACCAGTGCTTCCAGATCAAGAAACATTAAGAAATCAGGCAAAACAGGAAGTTGAAACAGAAAAGATGAAAGCAGAATGCGAAAGTCTTAGAATAAATATAGAAGAATTACAAAACGAAATTAAAAAATTGACCACCAGATTAGCTCAAGCAACAATAACTGGTCAAAATGAAGAGAAGGAATTAAAAATCAATGAGGAGCAAAAAAAAATCAAAGCAAAAGCATACGAACTCCTTCAAGATGGGCCAGAGAATGTAAAAAAATTGGAATCTGCAATTGAGGCTAGTACAAGTAAACTGATTAATTTAGCAAATCAGTGGGAAAAACATAGGGTGCCCTTAATCATGAAATATAGGCAAGAAAGAGAGAAGCATTCCACAAAAGCAGTAAGTATACAAAATTAAATAAATTTGAAGGTAACCAAGAGTCATTTATATTTAAAAAATGATTACATTTTTATTATAGAATGCGAGCCAAAAGAAGCTGGATGAGATAAAATTATTAAAAGAGAAGGAAAAAGAACTTCAAGAAGAATGTCGGAATAAGGACCAACAGTATTCACAGTTGGTCGCAGAAGTTCAGAAACTTCCTAAGGAAGTAAATAGATCTGCATACACTCAACGAATTTTAGAAATAATAAATAATGTCAGGAAACAGAGAGATGAGATAAACAAGGTTCTGGCAGATACTCGTGAAATTCAAAAAGAAATCAATACGCTTACCGGGAGATTGGAGAGATCCTTTACCGTCGTAGACGAACTAATATTCAGAGATGCAAGAACAAACGAAGCTTCGCGGAAGGCTTACAAATTATTAGCAACGTTACATTCAGACTGTAATGAACTTGTAAGTTTAGTCGAAGAAACAGGCGCGACAATACGAGAAATTAGAGATTTGGAAGAACAGGTAAGATGCAATGATAGAAGGATTAAGAAAAGTAAATTTATGTAGAAAACTAATCTAACATTTACTCAGATCGATTCCGAATCCGCGAAAAACGTCGGTGCTAATTTGGAAAGAATAACTGCCGATTTAAAACAGATGAAACAAGAAACCGCCGCATTAACCGCACAACTCCAAAGTAAAGCCTCGTGATTGTTGTGTACAGTACAGTGTCATTTTGCGAATTGTAATGTTCAGGACCAGATGGGAGTTTAGTACAGGTATGAAGCTCATTTTTTACAATAATTGTGTAGAGAATGAGAAATATTTAAACATAATTTGTGTGAATTCTCTATAAGATAACCTAAATTATAAAAACATTCTTTTACTGTTTTACAGAATATAAACGAATCGAATGCATTAAAGACCAAACGTTTTTTAGCTATGCAACCAGCAGAATATAACACGATATTGCCCGTGAGAGTCTCCACGAATCTACTAAGTTAACTGCTAAACAAACGTGCCTTGGCCTGGAGTCGTCAGGCATTAGGCTTTTATTAGCCTCGGGCCAAGTGTATAAAACATGCTATTGACATCAATGCTCAAAGAGACATTATTTATTATAAAGCCTAATAATTTTTTAGCATCGAGTTCAACTTTCGTATCTCTCGCAACTTGAAGATCTGACTTGCGGCTGTAAATAAAATAACTGCTAAAATATCACTTTCAAACAAAGAACATGTACAAAATATAAAATGTATAAGGGTAAAATCAACGTTTAATATTTTATACATACTCTCCTTGAAAATTATTTTCTTAAGATAAATATATATGAGACACACACACACACACACACACATAATATCAAAGTACAATGAGACAACGGTTCCGACTTTTTTTTGTTCTAATCTTCTATACATATGTGTATATGACCTTTTTTTTATACAGCACACTTTTATTTCTTACTTTTAACATCTGGTGGTATGTAAGACTCTGCAGTAATTAACTTTCTTAAATGCTTTGCACTATTATGCATAGCACGAACACGTTCATCTTGTTTGCGTTCTTTTTCCTGTATCTGTTCTATTTTCAATTCAATTTCTTCCTCTTTATCAAAGAATGTCAAGAATTGTTCTCTTTTTTCTAAATCCTCCTTTATTTTCTTGATATTATCAATTCTTCTTTCTCTGTCTATTTCTTTCATTTGCGCTTCTAATACTGAAGTTCTTTTATGTTCCCAATCGAGATAAGCCTGAAAATTCAGAGTATATTTGGCAATTTTATAATTTACTGTATATATTGATATTAAGTAATTAATTAAATTCCAAAAAAATTATTTTTATTAATATTTATTACCTGATATTGTTTAGAAATATCCTTTTCAGTTTCCTCGTTTATAGCCACTTTAATAAGATTCTCTATCGCTTCAATAAAGCTTTCTTTAAGATTTTGTTTCTCCTTCAATATGGATAATTGAGCCTCCACAAGTTTGAACTTTTCAGCATCTTGATCTTGGAATCCATTGTTATCTTTTGATATTAATTCAAATACTTCTTCGTAAACTATTTTGTCTTGCTTCATCTCTAACCATTTCTTTATTAAGTTTAATACATCGTCATACTTCTTATACAATATCAAGCCTCTTAACTGGCAAGATCTTCCTATAGCATCTGCTCTATGCTTTCCCTGAAAGTTTAGAGTCTTGCCGACAAGATCTTTCGGATCAGTGAGATCAAAATGATCGTCAAAGTATGGATTTCTTAGATATTGTACACGTACTTTCACTTCCTCTGAAGTATCTACTGGAACCTCGGGTTTCTTCCATTCATCAGGATTTTCTAGATATCTATGACATGCATATAAGCATAATGCATTAGTGATAGGATGACCCGCGTCTTCCTGTAACATGACTAAACTTGCCACTTTTGCAGCAGAGGTATAATCCTTCCTATTTATGAAGTGATCCATGAGAATGTTATAGTCAAAATAATCAGGAAAAATACCATAATTTAATCTGTCAGTCAGCACTTCAAGCAATTCTTGAATGTAATTGTGCTGCAAGAAATACCGTATTACGGCATGATGTGTGGAATCCAGTATATTCGTCGTTTCTACAGATTGCCTGAGATTATGCAAAATCTTTATCACCTCATTGACATACAGATTGTCACTGACACTGTTGACAAAGATGTCGACGTCGACGGCGCTAACTTTGCCGATGCTCCCGTACTTTTGTTCCAATTGGATGTACATCGACGCCGGTTCAATCTTCTGTAACAGCGGTGACTCCAGCCTACGACTCCATGCTTCCTCGCAGCGATACGCCTCCGACAAGAATAGCCTTCTTTGCACTCGCGTTACAGAATCCTTAAAACTACGATGGACCCGGCAGAGTCTGTGACTAAGTCTAAACGTTTTCAGCATCTTGATTATTAAATTATCCGTATGTAATCACATAACCTTATTATGGGTAATGCAACAGCCGATCCTTTCCTACCTCCTTTTTTGAATCCACGTTTTTAAAATATTTTTAATTACCACGTTTCTATTTTTTTCATTAATTTAATACCCAGATTTCTGTTGCCTTTGATCACAGATTACCAGTTCACCACGCTCTCATGATAAAGGCATAGAGGTTATGTTATGTGGCCCTTTATAAAGAGCCGTTTACAATGAAAATAAGTGTAATAAATTGCAAGCCATAAGAAATTGACCAATCACAATAGAATGTGAGGAGAATAATAGATTATGATTGGTTAATTTCTACAGCTGAAAATGTTCACTTATTTACTTTTTAATTTTTTTCACGTACTCAGTCATTATTTGATTGGTACCGCCATTGTTTATCAAACCAATCAAAAATAAGACAAAATTAACCAGATTCTTACTTCTAGGGATATTAGCTGCAAATGGATTGAAATTCGCATCATTGGTTTAACAGCTGACTAAACTAGAGGAATTTTATATTTACGCTCCTCGCGTATGATTCTTTCATGGACTATCGAGCGGTCATGGACGCATTGGAGAATGATTCGAATAATTGTCAATGGAATGTAGAAGTTCGAGTACAAATTTGCTTGCAAAGTTCAATTTTAGATGATCCTCGAACTGTGAAAATGTCTAATAGCTCCAAATACATTTTCGTCAATGGACTCTGTAAATGGATTCTATCAGTGTTATGAGAAGTCCAGTGCAATAATATTGCAAAATATATAAAATTTCGTAAATTAAGATAAGAGATGAATAATTGCGTGCGATTTATTGTATATAGAGACCGTATAATTTTTGATGATGTCACGGTCAAATTACACGGTATATTTAGGTATACAGAACACAGTGAATGGTTTACACAATTTCTAGAGGATGAGTTTTGTATATGTAGATTTACAAAGCCAGTTTGTCTGTGCAAAAAAGGACTCAATTCCTACCTCGTCTCAGCCTATATTTCAATGATATCAAAGTCACATGTTTATCGTAAAAGTGCTATGACAGTGTTGAAACATTTTCAGACAGCATGTGACAAACCATTTAAAGAAGAACATTCGCTGATAATACTTATAAGATTGAGAATACCAAAAAGTCAATTCCTGGATTACAAATGGCAAGTTTTGTAGTGATTTTACAACACTAATTTAAACTGTTATAGTCTTTTACATTTATCCTTTCTTAGGAGTGAAAAATTAATGCAAATGGTTGTAGAAAGACAAGAAGTTGATCATGCCATGTCTTGGTTGTCCACACTTGGAGGAGCGTTTTCCGCATTGGGGGAAGAATTTGATCACTGCGTAAGTTACTATTGGCTCTTTTGTCAAATTATATAATATACTTTCACTAATCTGACGTATCTTGTACACAGGCTAAAATGGCAGGCAAAATCTCAGTGAAGCAATTTGAATTGGCAATGCGCCTTGACAATCCTCTCCTTATTGCCCGTTGCAGATTATATGCTGCCTTAAGTTTCATTCAACGTGGCAATTTTACCACACCTAAGTACATGATACGGAGAATTTACAATTTTGCACTCAAAGAAAAGGACGTTCGTCTCCAAAATATGTGTCAGGGTGTATGGGCCAAATTGCGATATAGTTACAAGCAATACAAACAGCAAAAAAAATCTTTGTTGCAATCTTTGCATATATCTTCAGAAATTTAGGAAATTTACTATCTGCATTTTGTAAAGCATGTTGATAATATATTATTTTACAAACATGTTGGTCCTAAAATTTCTTTAACATTATCTTTTTGATTAAAAAATTAAATTATTGAATTTAAAGTAATAGGAAAGTAATAAATTTAAAACGGCTTATTGAGCAAAAATTTTTAATTATATCGGCAAGTTTTTATTAAATTTTACATATCTATCTATATTATCTCTTTCTCTCTATTGCTTTATTATGTAATGTGTACATGTGCGAATTTTTAAAATTAACATGCACAGAAATACGAGCGCTTCTATACTATCATACAATATTGCATTTAAATGATAAGAAATTTGTTAAATCGCAGGTATGTAATATAACGGGAAATTGTTTGCACAGTCTATTTATTTTTGTTTATAAGATATATAGTTTTTCACGCATATTAAAAACGAAGTACTGAAACAACCATTTAATTATTCATAATGGTAAATTATGTTAAAAACAGATACATTATTGCCTACAGATAAAGTATGCGATGCAACGTAATGCACTTCCGTTTTTATCGGAAACTGCGGTTTTTTAACGCACACATTAAACGATATTTATTTTGTGATTTCAAATATGGTAACTCATGTATTCAGTCTTGATGATTTAACTAAACGTTGCCCTCGTATACTGTAATAAACAAAATGGACTTAATACAAAGCCACTTATCAATACTGCTGCATTCTCTTGTATAAGGTATAAAATATTAGTATATTTGTACAATCACTGCCCCTGGAATTTTTATTAAATATTTCGTTTTCTCGAGTTATGCTTGAAATGTTTTGTTTGTAAAATAAAACGGCTTGCCATCGCATTTAGTTAAATCACTTTAACATCAATGAGCGAGCGTGCCCATAGGATCCCAGGCGGGTAAAACGATTGGCTCCTGATTGAATACAGCCATCACGTCCGCAGGTACGTATTTTTTATCTACGACCGCCTCAAAGACAAAATTAGCAAACCACTCGGTTGTCACAACCTGGTAACCCTTTTGACCATGATCCTCGCCCCATGAATTCTCTATCCGGAACTTCTTTATTTTACCTTCTCGCTGAAACAAAATAATATATTAGATAAATCATTACAACATTTAACAGAAAAGGCAACTTTGCAACTATTATAAGATTCTTTAATGGTTGGTTTATACATTTAGATTCAGTAAGAAACTAATAGCAAGATCATATTAAGAATTTTACAACAGTTATAAAATTGTTTATTTTTTTCCTGAATACAACTATTAATAAATATTGCTTAAATTTGATATATTCGGTATAGAAAAAATATTGGAAAAATATTTACATCTATTGAAACAGCCGTAAATGCCATTGCGTGTACCATCATAGAATCTCCATAGAGCAATCTGTCGGCTTTAGAAAGCCCGAGGTGAATGTCGGTGCCGAACATTAGTTCGAAATTGTAAGTGTTTATATCATGAATACCATGTTTATCTATTAATCTTTTGTTAACATCACAACCGAACCAAACAGGCTCGTTATCTTTGATACTCTCAGCGCACAGTTTCATCAGTAACTCCACTGGCTGATTATTGTAGCGAGTAGTTTTCCCATTCACGACATTTCCCAGGCAATCTACGGTATAGAGTTTCCCGTAAGGATTGCCCGGTCGTGGATCGGTTACCAGGCATACTTTATCGTTGACATTGTAATATGGTTTCACGCAATTCTCGTAAAACTCTAGTGGCGTGATCGGGCCCACGCAGTTGTAATTCTTCGACTTGTCATAATATTCCCATGTAATTTTCTCAGAAGGTACACCCAAACAGATGCCAATTATCCGATAGATCACCGTCATCTGTTCATTTATTCGTGTCTTCAGCTCATCATCAGACGCACCATTGTCGATCATGTCTCGCAGAGCCTTGGCATATTCTCTCAGCTTGCTTTTCAGCAAGCTATTCATACGAACGCTAGACTCGCAGCTGTATGATTCCGGGAAACATGTTTTCGGCACGACACCGTGTCTAGTTATCAGATTCACAATCATGTCCCATTGACCACCATCGCAGGTAGGATCGGTCAACAGGAAGTTGACTAAACGGCCTTCGACCGCCTCATCGCGCTTCGCGGTGTTTACGATATTGTGCAGGAAGTAATTGCAACGTTCTACCTGCAAGAGAAATACAACTAGCTGTAATGGCATAACAATAAAACGAACAATGACAGTATTTGCAACCAACAACATATATATATGAGTTTAAATAACCATTGGAATTCAATACTGTTTTACTCTAACTGTAAAAAGCACATTCTTTTCAGCTAACTTTTTAAAAGTAACTAGTTACAGTTAGAAGTTAGTGACTCTAAAAAGTAACGAGTTAGAGTTGCAGTTACTCAAAAAGTAACTTTTCAATTACTTTTCAGTTACTTTTCTGTTACTATTATAGAGACAACACGGGTAATATTTTGATGCTATTAGGACCAATAAAGAAAAAGATTTATGTTTTTTACATATAATTATATTTAAAAAGAAAAAATTAAACTAAAAACTCATAGAAAAATATAAGGCAGTAAAATGTAAACAGCAAACAAATTAGTCAATCATGATAGAAAATGTAAGACAGTAACTTTCCATTCTTTAATGTGATTACTTTGCTTATTACTTATATCATGTTGCCTTACGATATTCGTACAGATAATTTACTTTTATGGACCGTTATTTGGGAGCAATTGCATAGTAAGCAGTCATACATACACTTCTATTGTGATTAATTTTTTATAATTTACTATACTGTATTAATCTTATTGTAGATGGCCTTTTAGAGATAAAGAATCAATAGACATTAATAATAAACAAGATTAAAATACTGCTACTAATGTAATATTTAGATAATTCACTTTAAAGATAATTCGCAAAGATAAAGAACCAGTAGACATTAGTAAAATTAAATTACTGTTTGTCTTTTGAACTCCTGTCTTATACATAATCAGTATAGCAGCACTAACAGAACTATTTAGATTCTCCAAACATATTAAATTGATAAATAAATTTAAAACGTGTAAAATATTAAAGTAAAATATTAAAGTAATTCAAATTAGTTATTACTTAAAAAATATAAATAAGTTATAGTTACAGCTGGAAAAAAAATGAAGTTAACTTAAAATTACTTAAAAAAGATAACTCAAACTGTAAGTTAGTTATAAATAATTAATTACTTCTCAACCTCGTATATGTCATGTACAACGCTGAAAATTAACAAACCTTATCCCAGAAAAATAGGTAAGCTTGGCTAAACTCAAACTCGTCTAGATTATGCTGTTTCATGAAGCTAGTTCTCATGACGTTTAGGATGGCAAACAGCCAGCATCTTCCAGAGTTCTTCTGATTAGTTACAGGCTTGCCCTCAGTCTCAATCTTATGAGTGAAGACATGGTGGGTTTCCTCCAGAATCTTTCTCGAGGCACAAGCCTCGATAGGATTCGTTTTCGTACAGACATTCTGTGCCAATATATTACGGCTATCGGCATAAAACTTTGCACGTAGCTGATCGAGAACTTCGGGAGTTAATGGACCTATAGAAAAAAGAAGAGCAACGTTAAATTTAATCAAAATTCTATATGGTTTATTTACTTCAATCCGTGCATCGTTATATTGTTTGTCGTTTAATGCGGGGAAAAAACGCGCTATTAGTGTCGTCGCGTCAGTAAACATTCGATTCGAAATAAAAATGTCAACATTCGCGCAATCCGATACGGCAGAAAAGGGGTTCGCGAGTGGCGGTTTCAAAATTATTAATAACATTCGAGGGTGTGGCAAGCCGCGAGAAAAAAATCGGGCATATTTGGAAAGGTTAAGGCTGGTCAATTACATCCTCGCGTCTAATCCCAGGCTCTTTTGCGCGGGCCAGATGTTTTTCCACGCGCCTCATTTCCATCGCAGCGGTGACATTTTCCTAATCTACATAGCGTGTACATGCGTAACTTACAAACAACCATCGTAACGGATGCGGCAAGTAAACTCAGGCGACGCCAAAAACAGCCAAGTTAATGATCGCGTTGTGGCTCCAACGCCTCTAACTGCGTTCGGGCTTTGGGCTGCGTTTATGGAAACGGCGCACCTCGCTTTTATCCCGTGATCGATAGACAAAGCAAGATCTATGTCTCTATCTCGCTCGCTCCCTCTCCTCTGTGTTCCGCATCTGTCCGTATCGGGTGGCCAAAACACGCAATCCATGATTTTTCATTCCGGGGGATCTTTTCGAGTGGTTACGTAAGACCATCCCATAGTTCCCTCAGATGCGTTCCGTGGGATAAATAAATATTTACAAAGTTCAAAAAAAATTATAAAAGCGTAAACACAGGTCGTAAAAAAATTTCTTTCCCGCCCTTTATCATTTTTGTCTTTTCGTTTTTTTTTTCAATTTTATTTAATATTTTAATTTTGAACTTTTTCAAACAAAAGCGATTTTATAGAAATAAAATTGCAAAACCTACGTTGATTAAGTATTCTTTCTGTATTTACATATTTAATATATTTAAAGAGTTAGTTTTTTTACATTTACATATATTAAATTTCATTAAAATTAGATTGTGTTAGAAAATGAATGACGCTAGATATCTTCTCACGTATGAGATTATGTAACAGGTTTTTTTCAGAGAAAGTATGTACATTATAATTTTATTGAAACTGTCCGCAAAATTAGTTTCCGAGTTATCACAAGATTCACACTTAGATCAATCATTGATTGTACGTGAAGCTATATTATCTCGTCATCTAATAATTGTTATATATTTATCTAACTATAAATCATCGCTTATAATTATTAAATCATCCTTTGTTAAAGAATCAGATTTCTACATTGGGCGTGGATGATTCTGCTTTCGATTCTAAGGAGAATGGTGGAATTCTGCAATCAAACGCATATCCGTCTTCTCTTTCCATCCTAAATGTTCCCCTGAAAACAAAATCGTTGAGAATAATTAAATAAATAATGTCTTATTTCACTTATAAAAAAATTAAGGCTGCATTTTTGTTTTTACGAAATACAATCAACAAAAGTATTATTCTATTTTTATTATTCATTGATTGTCAATAATTCAGAGAACAATATTTGTATGAACTATGTCTCCTAAAAGCAAAGCAGCCAAGTAATTATACTTACCACATATGACCACTAGGAGCTTGCAAGCTTACATGACTGCTATATTGAAAAGCAGGTAAAGCTTTCGATAGCACAGGTTCCTGACCAACTACACCTCTTCCTCTAACAGTTTCCAACGTACCTGACAAGCTGAATATTCTCCAGTGCCTTTCACGCAATTGCACGCTCAACTCACCCAAGTTTTCTAATCGGATGCAATAACGCCACTGTAAACCAGAACATATATAATGAAGAATTAACGTTTAACTCAATTCTAATCCCTTTCCTAATAGAATAAGATAACTGACTTTGTTATATCAACTCACCCAATATACAGAAGTAGTTTGACTTTCTCTACAACCCATGTAAAATGGTATAACGGTAATTCGAATATTTTCGGTCGTTTCCTTATGTACATCTGACAACTCAAGCCACGGATGATTCTTTTTCTGCCATGTGCGAAGGGTTTCCTGTGCCACAAAGCACGGCTCCTTGTCTGGATGATAAGTCAGAAATTTATCGAACAGTTCATGTTGCAGCGCCGCTTTCTCGTTTGTGGTATATGGCAGTACATCCTCGTGAGCGACGTAATCTAATCCAGGAATTGCGTACAAGCTGCGACTGCTCTCATGGTTGCCCAAGAAAGTAACTGCCTCTGTTTGAGCACGCTGCAAATATATATACATACACGTACACGTACACGTACACGCACACACACACACACACACATATATATATATTAGACATATGTTAATTACAGTATAATAAAATATTAGACCAATTCTTTATATAGCAGCATTAGAATGCAATAACATTTTCTTTCCCACTTTTGTGAAACTCTTAAAACATATATCTATTTCATTTTACGAGTCACTTGGGAAAAAATAGGATCTATTTTCTATAACTGAATTAGTATACACTTTTAGAATTTACAGTGAAATAAGTATATGAATGATATTACTTCGCAATAACGAGAAAAAAAGTACAGTCTAGTGCAAAAATAAAAAATAGATCTATATCTGAATATTGCTTACTATATAAGGACAATCACGTTGATCAATTAAAACTTGATAAAATGTATGTGTTCTGCCTTTTACTTCTTTCTCGCCGACACTGTTAAAATTGCTGTTATCCTTTCTGTAATTAAATGTACAAATTATCTGTACATAATATTTATATACAAAACAAATATAGATATATTTATACACACACACACACACATATAACTATAAATAACTATACATACTCATCTTTCTTATTAGATATATCTCTGTCATATACTCTTGCCAACCATGGAAATAGAATGACACCTCGGTAACCAAAGACTCTGTGTAAAATCAATTGACCTGTCTCATATTTTCCCTGTAACTTTGGTGTTTCTAGTTTGCCAACTTCAGCTAATCT
>NW_017305525.1:997047-1007473 GCF_001594115.1 Trachymyrmex septentrionalis
CATAATATAATTTTCAATTTAGATATTGTTAATGATTGTGAACGCAATAACAGCTAACAAACTATGACGAAGAAGTTTTCCACAATAAACAATTAAGCTCTTAAGAGCTGCTTATTTCATCTTCAGATAAACTATATGATTATTTATCTATTAAATAAAGAGTAAAAGAGTAAGAGCATAAGAGAATAAAAGAGTAAGACAGTGAGCTAAAGTTTATTGAAAGGTGGAACAACCCAATCTAAGTTTTAAGCCATAAGAAATTGCCTAATCATAATCAATTATTCTTCTCATATTCGACTGTGATTGGTTAATTTCTTACGGCTTAAGACTTCAAATTTAAGTAATGGCTTATTGTAGAAAGCCTATAATAGAAACCAAACAACATTATATGTATACATAAATAACCAATAATCATTGTTACAAATCTTATCAAAAGGCAATATTCTGTTGCAATTTATTTTCAAATCTAAAAACTGATTCAACTGAGGAATAACTGCACCTAATTTTTTATTTTATGCTGTTGTTTTTCAAAACTAAATTAATTTTGATACCTTTGATAAATTCATAAACAACCTTCTTTGTTTAAACTTATCAGAAGGCAATCGTGGATGCAAATTTAATATGGTGAAAAAAAAAATGAATTTGGTCACTTGCTTTATACTTAGTGCATAAGATTAGTGCATAAAAGCTGCTGTAAAAATTGGCAAGGATAAATGTAAAAACATGAATATTTTAAACAATTAAGGCCTAGTTGCACCAACATTACTTTGATTTTAAACGAAATTTAAAACTCTATCTTGTTTTAAAATCAAAAAGAGACAGGAACAAAGAGAGTTTTAAGCCTTGCTTAAAATTAAAGTAACGTTGGTGCAACCCAGACCTAAATACTCAAAAATAACATTGTCATATTTATGATGTAAGAATACAAGGTATATCATTGCACACAATGGTGATAGCAATACTGGAAACAACCAATCAAATTTTGGCCACAATTCACTCTCTTACTGCGTATCCTCGGGAATTATACACCTTGTCTTCTTATATCATAGTCATATTATTTAATAAAGTATACATATATTATTTCATTGTCAAAGTTGATTATGGATGCTTTCCATTTTGTAACATAGGTCAATCCAAGTTATTCTATCTATTATTCTCTGCATTAGAAATTAAGTGGAAAACACTATATTATGCCATTTCATTTAGATACTCTATATAATGCAGCTTAGTGAACTAATCTGGAATACCTTTCATTCAGTGATATAAGTCAATACAAATGTCATTCTATTTTTCTTTGCATTCCATAAGTAATAAAAACAGAATGATAGTTCTCAATTTATGATAATCACTAAATGAAGGAATCCTAATATAGTGCGAGTGACTGAATTCACGAGTTTATTCTTTTCTGTACTATCCATTGAAACAAGTTGGTTTTATACATTTATGTGTTTGTTAGTATTCTTATTTGATTTAATTCCAACTTAACTAATGTAACATAAATATAGATACTCTTTACATTTCAACAATACAAATTATTTTAATGAATAATAGCAAATTCAATTAAATGCATTATGGTTTATTGGTATTAAAGCTGTTGTATATTGACTTAATGAGTGTAAAAATAAAATGTAAATATTTTGAATCATAAAGTACACGTTTTATTTTACAGCGCAATAAAATGTATCAAGGATTTTACTCATTTCTGTGTTTATATCAAACACACATCCTTGTATGTGATTTATTGGTTTTAATATGCATCAGTATGCACTGAATGTGTCCAATCAAAATCGTTATAAATTGTAACAATATTCTTTCCCCCTCTTTCTCTCTTCTAAACTAATTCTACATGTAAACAGGGCAAGCAAAAACTGATCTGCAACAATCGACGTCATAATGAGGTCTTCATTCAAAAATGAAGTTCTCTCTTTGTCAATAATTAATCGTAACATAAGATAATTCGAATCTATAATTTATTTCGTTGACTTCGTATGTACCTGATACATCGCACGTATTGCAGATGTATTATGGGCGCCTTGAGAAACGATCGTTTCAGATTACAGCTAACGAGATTCCGCACGAATTCCATGGTTGCCCGAGAATTATCACCGACACCTGATGAGATTTACGTCGCAGGATGGAAAACTGCGGTCGACGGTTGCTGCGTTGACATCTCTACTAATTTTTAGAGATCATTTCAGAATATACCGGAGGTTATACTGTTTATATCGCCGACGGTGATGGCAGAGAGAGGAGGGAGGAGGGGAAAGTAATAAAAAAATTTTTTTTAATCAGATATGAAAGAAAGAAGAGTTTGCATATGTTGCATCGAATACATACATTGTTTGCATACAATACATTTTGAGCCGGTTTCACTAACGTCAAATCGTATTCGTTATTTAGTAAAATTGTTTGATTAATTTTACTAAATAGCGAATACGATTGGTCAATTTCACGCTGATCAAGTAATTGGCATTGGTGAAACTGGCCTTCTGTATTTAATTTAAATTATTTAATTTATATATATAATCATTAAATAATTTAAATAAAAATCTCATTAAATAATCGTATTAAATTAATTTAGATCTGTTCAAGTTGTGTGCATTTTTTACACACAAAATTCTTGTTTTTTTTTCTAACTTCGATAAATATTTATCTCGCATTAAGTGCAACATCTTTTTTTTTAAATTTCAAGCAACGCGAACAAATTTTTTAATATTAGTCACATTCAGCATATTCAGGATACGGTCCAAATGGCGCTACAAATGCTTCAAAGTTTTGATTGACCAATCGAAAGAAAGAACTTTACTAATTGACCAATCAAAAAATGCTTTGAAGCATTTATAATATCAAGTGAGTCGTAAAGGTGCTTTTTCATGAGCGTCAGATGACGCGCGTCAAGACGATTTGTGACATCATATTAAGGGAGGAGCATAGACTCTCATATAATGCATAACACATAATGCATAAGAAAATGTACCAATCAAAGTCCTTCGTTTCCTTCCTTTTCATAAAATAAAAAACTCTGATTAGTTAGATTTCTTATGTCTTATATATTAACTGTTATGTAAAAATCTATACTTCCCGCTTTTAACGGCTGTGTTCCAAAATTGATTATCAGCGCTACAGGAATGTCATAAAAACATGCTACCATAGATATACAAGTAAGATGTGTTCGGCAATGTAAATCTGAGATGTGAGCTAGCCAAAGAGTAAAGAGAAACAAGAGAGAATGTTTGGTTGTAAGCAAACAGACGGAAGTGACTATATATACTAACATAAAAAGTGGACGCTTAAGATTGCTGCCATGACGTAATCCGTCCACGGATTTAACTACCCCTACTATTGATACATTCCCTCCTATTTCTCTTTATTCTTTGGAGCTAGCAGAGAGCGAGCTTGATCACGTGATCTTCGAGCAATCTGAGTGCCAAGAATTAATTCCGAATGATACAGAGCTGTAAACTGTCCTTTAAGGTTAGATTATAAAATAAAATTGTTTATTTTTTGAAATAAATAAAGAATACCCTATTAATTAAAAATTTCTCTTTCGCTTTACTAAAAACTGATAATAGTCTTATATGCTAAAAATAAATCGTTACACATGAATGTAACAGCTCAGATGCAAGGTGTGTTTTCTTAAAAGAAAATACATTGCAAAATAAATTTCAGCAATTTGAAATTTATAAATTATATCACTTAATTTATATTCGTTAGAGTCTTTAATATATTAATACAGTTTGATTTTATTTCATTCTATATGTGTAACACATAAGCTTTGATTTGAGAAACAAATTAGCAAATTCGAAAAGGCTCCGATTACACACAGTACATATTGCACACATGCGTCGCTAATTTAAAAATAAAATATTCTCATTGGTAAAAGCAGTAAAAAATTACTAGGCACCAGCTGATATGAGTGGTGTGTGCAATCGGGATGTAGGCAAACGGGATTCTCTCAAATTTTTTTGTTTCTAAATACGTAACCTCAAATTTATAAAGAGACAAAGAATTAAAATCTAAAACACAAGTGCAAGGTTCACGAAACGTTGACAAGAATGGATCTGGACTCGGAGGAAACCCGCGAAACGCATAATCTTTAAATGGGTATATATATTTATTACTTCTTTTAATATAAACAGAAAATTATTTTTAATTGCACATGTTGAATTAACTTTGCCTCACACAAAATCCTATTTTTATGCGCTGGAAATACAATTAATATTATAATACATATATCAATTTTCAAATAAAGCGCTAAAATGTCTCCAGACAAGATGGCCGACCCTCTCACCACCCCGCCGCGCGAATCTTAGTCTTCTCGCCCATAAGCTGGCTTTACGTTCCGTCCAAATATTCATATGTTCATGCCTTAACTTTCGAGATAAATCGCGCGCGAGCGTTGACAACTTCGCGCCGTGCGACGTGGCACGTCCACCAATAGAATCGCTGGATGAGGTGCACTGGTGATGTAGCGCCATATCGCACCATCGTGGTCGGCAAACTTCAAGCAATCGAATTGCGTTGTCGCGTCCCTCGGCACGCTTAACCGTGTACCAGAACGAAGTTTCGCCACTGTTCTCTTTCGCCGACGCTCAGGTCGTGCTGATCATGCCAAGTGTCTACAGAAGATCACGCGAATCACGTCGCGGATGGTACGCACGCACTTAAGAACCAGGCGGTCGGTACCACGGTTTGTAAAAGCTCGTGTGAACACTGCGAGCACATCTCTGTGAAAGACGATCCACCGCGCGGCGGCGGCGGCTCGTCGTCGGATATATTTGCTTTGTTGATATTTTGAGTGTCACAGGCCCTGCGGCGCCTATGCATATCTCCAGGTAATGTTTGATCATGTCTCATTCCCCTTTCCCGCCACGGCGTTTCTCGATTCCGCCAGCACTTCGTCAGTTCCCGTTTTCGCGAAAAACTTGTTTACGTTGTGGCTTGTATACGTGCACGGCGAACGCACATAACCTCTAAATCGACGGGCGCCAACGGTTGTCTATTTCTCCGATAATTACTATGCTCATTAATTTGTCGATATATTGTCGAGTAATTTATACTTAATTTTACTTTATCTCGCTTACGTTTTATTCGTCCATTTGTGAACCAAGTCTTGAACTTCCATTCTGGTGTTCTCTCCAAATACGTTACTAAATTAATAAAAAGACTTCTACAATTTTCACGAATTATTTTAATCTAACGTTTACATCAAGTCCTAGACACAATGCAAGGCAATAGCGACAAGAACAGCGACAGGAATAGTATAGAAATAAGTGATATATTATTGTCGCTTCCCATCGCACAATGCTGCGAAAGAAATAAGTCCGATCTGATCGTGTATAGACTACAGTATATTTTTCGATCTGCTTCAAGATTATAGCACATATAAACAAAATAAAAACTCTTAACGTTGATTGGTAGGCTATAAAGCGATAGACACAGATTTTTTCAACCTGTTGGAAATTTATCGCTATTCTGTATTTTTACATTTGCATTTATTGTGGATTGATATATGTATTATCCAAATGTTGGATTCCTCTGTTTCTGTCGCTAGTGTTATTTGTTTGCTATCACTGTTGCCTAGCATTTTGTTTAAGGCTTCATAATTGTTTTTTATCATGTTTTTCATTTAGCAAAAGATAATTCTCATTTGTTTTTATTTTTTATTTACAGTACAATTCAGATAATTCTTATCAACTCAGTTACTTCTAATTTGTTAGAACACAGTTGAATACATGATCCTTTTTATTCTAACAATTTAATTGAATTTTTACCTACGATCTACACAAGCTTGAGATCATATATTCTATTAAGTTAACTAATATTAAAAGTGAGATTATATAAACTTGTATTATGTGATAATTAAGTAAGCAAGTAGTGATATCATTATCTGAATATAAAATACATAACTTTAGATTTGGTATCATTTATGTAAGAGAATGGAAAGCGATTATTATTGTGTTGATGCTTTTGCCTTATATATAACATATAAAATATATCAAGATGTGAATTATATTTTTCTAAAATATCAAGAATATTAGCAACATTTATGTTAACATTAATTTGATATCACATTTAATTTTTTAAATAAATTATATAGGCTATAAATATGTTGTATAAATTTTTATAAATTAACTTATACAAAGTAATTCAAAATGTCGTACAATGGGTGCATTCTGAGTTAGCATGAAGCACATGATATATCATTTTATCCTTCTTTATTATTTGGTGAACAATAAGGATAAATGATGCATTATGCACTTCATGCAAAACTTGGAACGCACCCAATAATATATCTTATAGTTTCATAGAAATCTGTGTAAATTAAAAGCTTATTTCATCTTTAAATGTTATCCATTTGTTATATTTTCTGAAAGCAAGATCAAACATAGTATATATGTAAGATAAACTTTGTGAAGAAAACAATTGGTGAAAATATCAATTATCTCCTGTATTATGTATCTTTTTGAACTGAGTTATATCTTATAGAGCTTTACATAGATAAATGTTATTGCATTACAGAATTTGGACCGTGTTCTAGAATACATTAAAGATAAAAATATTTGATTACACTTGGTTGATTTACTAAATAACCACTATGGCTGAAATAATATATCCGCAAGGATGCAGATCAGTCACTGAAGATTTAGGTCCAGATGAATTAATTAGGAGACTTAAGGTACAATTAGATAACATGCTTTTTGTGATAAATAATGCATTATATATATATAATAGTATAGTTAAAATATAATAGTTAAGGTTGTTGTCAATTTAATGCTCGCAATGCTCTTGAAATCATTTCATTCTTATTAAACAAAAACAAATATTAAAGGAAAAATGATTTTTACAAGTATTGCGAGCATCAAATGGAATGTATTCTAAAATATAACAAATGTATAGACACTAGCACACACGTTGCAAGCTATGGGACAAGATGAAGGAATGTATCAGCAATACATACCACTGGCATTACATTTGGCAGAAGAGCATTTCCTGATGCATCAGAGCAAAGATGTACAACTACTAATTGCTTGCTGCATTGCAGATGTCTTAAGAGTTTATGCGCCAGAGGCTCCTTATAAAGATGCTGATCAGGTAAATATTTGAGTTATAATTGTAACAATTTATCAAATACTATTAATAGTCTTTATTAATATAGATTGACTTAATTAAAGATCATCAATTAAATCAGGCAGTTTTTAATTACTAATTCTAACATAACTTTTTAGGTCAAAACAATATTTCTGTTTCTTATTAAACAACTGGCAGGGTTAAAAGATCCTAAAGATCCTGCTTTTAAACGGTATTTCTATCTTCTTGAGAATTTAGCTTATGTCAAGTCATTTAATATGTGTTTTGAGCTTGAAGATTGCCAAGAGATTTTTTGCGCATTATTTTCTCTTATGTTCAGAATTGTGAAGTAAGTATATCTCAAGGTGAAAAAAAGATTATTAAAATTTCTGCAATATGATGCGATTAATATAACTTATTTTTAGTGATGAACATTCTGGTAAAGTTAAAAGCTTCATGCTGGACGTTTTATGCCCACTCATTACCGAATCGGACATTGTCAGTAACGAACTTCTGGATATTATACTCATGAACATTGTAGAACCAAACAAATCACAGAAAAAGAACGCATATTTACTTGCTAAAGAGCTAGTAATCAAATGTAGCGATACATTAGAACCATACATTCAAGCGGTAAGTAATGAATGTTAATTCCTTTCAAAAAATAAATACCGATTTTCACTTTATATAACATGCTAAAACTACAATGTTTTATAGTTTTTCAATCATGTCTTAATATTGGGAAAGGAGGAGAAGAGTTTGCAAATTTGCAAAAAGGTATACGATCTTATTTATGAGTTAAATCACATTTGTCCGAGTGTCTTGCTGTCCGTCCTCCCGCAACTAGAATGTAAATTAAAATCCTCCTCTGAGAATGAAAGATTGGGCGCTGTAGCGTTACTGGCAAGAATGTTCTCTGAAAAGGGCTCGCAATTAGCCGTACAGCATACGCAATTATGGAGGGCATTTTTGGGACGATTTAACGATATTAGTGTGGCCATTCGCATTAAGTGTGTGCAGTATTCAATGCATTTTTTGCTAAATCATCCTGAATTGAGAAAGGATATTACAGATACTTTGAAACTGAGGCAACACGATGCTGATGAAAGTGTCCGTTATGAAGTCGTTATGGCTATCGTGACGACTGCTAGACGAGATTTCGAAGTTGTGTCGGACAGTGAGGATCTACTCGAATTTGTCAAAGAAAGGACTTTGGACAAAAAGGTAGAATATTAAAGTTAACAAAGTTATTTAAGTTTGAATTTAATGTTTATAGATTTGAATTCTCTAATAATTATCTTTCTAGTTTAAAATACGGAAAGAGGCAATGTCTGGCTTAGCTATGATATACAAGAAACATCTGAACGATGCTGACGTACCACAGGCCACAAAGAAGGCGGTTATTTGGATAAAAGATAAAATATTACATGGTTATTACATGGCGGGCATGGAAGATAGATTGTTGGTGGAAAGATTGCTAAATACATGCTTAGTACCTTATCAGTTACAAGCTGAAGAGAGAATGAAAAAATTGTACCATCTCTTAGGTACAATTGACGATCACGCTTCTAAAGCTTTCGTGGAACTTCAGAAACATCAACTTGCGTACGTTATACATTAATTATATGTTTCAATTTATTTTATTTATTTTCAAGTTATTGCACAAAGATATCTTCGTTCTACAATACAAATTAATTTTTTTATATGTATTTATATGTATTTTTTATATATATTTAGAGTACGAAGGGCAGTAGTTGAATGGATAGAGGTTGCAAAAAAAACAGACGCAAAAAATGAACTAATGGCAAAAGTTCATCAGATATCACGTTTCCTACCAGATCCTATGAAAGTACAGGAGTTTCTTCAAAAGTTTAGCACTCATATGAAGAGAGATACCAGATTATTACAGGAAATGGAAACGATTGTGCAACCAAATGTTTCCTGTAAGGAATGCGCTGAAACTATAACTAAGGTTCTCAAAAAATTAGGGCAGCCCGTTATGACTAATCTATACTATAATACAATTAAGATGCTGCTCGAAAGAGTAAGCTCTGTCATGATTGATGAAGAAGCAATTCGGGTAAGTCGTCTTTTAGGATCTATTTTATATATTTTTTTTTATTTATGAAGAAATGTTTAATAATCATATATGTGTGCAAATTAGGTTTTGATCGGATACGTCTTAGACTGTTTGAAAGGAGGTAATGTGATAGAAGAAGTTGGTCTTAATCCAAATAATGCCGGGGAAAAAGGATTGAGATTACTAGTGGTAACTCAACAATTCAATATCCTAAAAATAATTGAATATATACATTAATATAAATTTTTCATACATTAAGAGATTAAAATTTTGTAATTAAAAGCACAAGTATGTTATCTATATATACATTTGAAATATTTCAGATGCTTTCATTTGTATTCGGTCCACATTTCCTGCATAATGATATCTTGATGCAACTTGTTAATTTGCTTGAATTGGAGGATGAGATGGTAGCACCATTAGTTCTCTCTATCTTTACGTTCCTGGGAAAATATAAACCTCTATGTGATGTAGCACCGGACATTATGAATCTTATGGTACCGATCTGCAAGAATTTCGCCGAGACGGGAACACCGAAACAGGCAAAGCAAGCTGTGAGATGTCTGTTCGTCAACATGACCAATATTCACGATACTATTTTCCCGGAGATCATCGAGAGAATTAAGAACACGCTGACGCCGACATCGGAGTATTATCGAACGTCTATAGTCACATTAGGTCACATAGCATATAATTTGCCAGACAAATATCAAGTACAAATAAAAAATATGGTGTCCAGAAAAGTAAGTGCAATAAAGTTATAATATTAACAAATTACAATGAACTTTCTAGTTTCTAATGCTTTGTTGTATACAATATGATCTTTACTCATGCAGATAGTTAAAGAATTATTAGTGAAGGAAAGCAGCGAGCAAAGCTCCGAAATTATTGATGGAGATTGGTGCAGAGAGGATCAATTACCCGAAGAGACACGATGCAGATTGGAAGGTTTGAAGTGTATGGCGCGTTGGTTATTAGGATTGAAGACTGACGTATTGTCAGCGCAAAAGACGTTCAGAATGCTGAATGCTTTCATGGTGAACAAAGGTGACTTGTTGTCTCAGGGACGCTTGAGTAAAGCTGAAATGAGTTGGTTAAGATTGCAAGCTGGTTGCTCAATGTTGAAAATATGCGAACAGAAGGGTGTTGGTGATCAATTCACTGCAGAACAGTTTTACAATCTTTCGCAACTTATGGTGGTATGTTCAATATAAATCTGTTTTTATGTGATATATAATGTGATAAATGATGAATGAGATTCATATATATATATAT
>NW_017305525.1:1007573-1010245 GCF_001594115.1 Trachymyrmex septentrionalis
TATATTGACTTGATATTTAGGATGAAGTTCCTCAAGTTAGAGAAGCTTTTGGTAGTAAATTGCACAAAGGTTTAGGAAGAGGAATTCCAAACAAATGCTTACCACTGGATTTCATGGGATATTACGCTCTGGCTGGCAAAGAACAAGACAAGAGGTTAAAGTGTGTATTGAAGACATATATGCAAACAGACATAAATAAAAGGAGGGATTACGTGAAGACTCTTTCATTGGGTACTGTCGAGCGGGCTATGGGTAAGAGATTAAATAGTAAGACATAGACTTTAAGATAGATTTTACTTACAAGGGACACGCCAAAATTTTTATGAAAATTTTTATTATTAAAAGTACTTGCAAAATGATGAATAACAATATCTATTCCATCAACAATCGTGAATGTCAGAAAAAATTGGAATGTTTATGGAAAATGATAAAAATTGAAAAAATGAAAAAAATTACACTTTTTAACATCGATGCATTTTGCAAGACGAGTGTGAATAATCATTTCTGACGTATTTTTACCTACTGCTGAACACGGATCCATTGACAGTGTAATTTTTTCGACTTTCATCAGTTTTCTATAAACGTTCTAATTTTTCCTATTATTAAATATTGATGATTACCGATGAAATAAGCATCATTTTGCAAATACTTTTAATAATGAAAGTTTTCACCAAAATCAACATGTACATATTGAATTGTATTTCTTGATAATATTGCGTTTCTTATCTAATCATGATTTGTTTTAATGACTTTTTTTGTATTTTAAAATTTCTTAGATCAACTGCCCCATATTTTGCCGGATTATATGTTAGTTTTTGCGGTACCTATTCTCGCACATGACCCCGAATTTACGAGTCATGCGATGGTGAGCCAGTTGAAAGTTATTCAACAATGTCTTTGGTTCATCTTGGAACCTCTTATCACAAAGAATGAATATTATTGCTATGGGTTTTATAGAAATCTTGTGGAACGTATGAAGAGCCACAAAGATGCATTGAAGCCTGAGGACAACGAAATGAATTACGTAATTATTATAAATCAGATTTAGCTTCGTCTAAATAATTATTCATGATTAAACCAATTTTTGTTTTTGTCACGTACAGAAATTGTGGGCTGTTTGTGACTTGGCAATGAACGTAATATACACCAAGACTACTAATTTCGATATGAAGGAATTTCCGAGCGAAACGCGAATTCCTACGATGTATTTTAAACGAACAGATGAAACGTTAAATAATCATAAGAATTACTTACCTGCGGAATTACAAGTGAGCATGACAAATCCAAAAGGAAAGGGATCATTCCACAATACACACACAGTTAATGAGAGACCACAGCGCAAGGCTAAATCCAAACAACAGAAGGAAGTAGGCATCGGACCTAATGAAACGGATGCAAGGGTAAGATAATTTTTTTTAAACAAGTTCTATTTTTGGATATCTTTAGCTCGCTTAATTTAAACTCTTTACTCAATATATATGTAAATAATGATAGACATTTCTATTAATTATATTACGGTAATATTAACAAAATAATTGCGAACGAAACGTGATATAAATTTATTTAATTTTTCGCGTGTGTATAATTATGATTTCAAGCTGCAAGTTGGCGAAATGGAATGTATTGATGCACAGGTAATTTGAGCGTGATATTAAGATAATGCTTTTGCTAAAAATCATCTTAGAAGTACTGATAAGATATGTTTGATAAGATGTATTGAGATAATTTTATTTGCAGCCTGCGGAAGCATCAGAGACCAGAATTCAATTGCCTGGTTTAGAAGAAGAGGTAAAATTTTCTTTGATTATGATAAATGTTTTAATACAAAGTATCTAAATTAATTTTTTTAAATTTTAGATCGAAGAACCACCAGCGAAGAGGGCATTAAGGGAATCGGATAAAGTAAATAAATAATTCTCAGTGATCGGACTATACCCGGGGAATATTGGGACGGGGAAAGACTTAAAGAGCATGGAAAAATAAAGAATCTAAAAGATACTTTACAAATTAGAAAACTGAATATTTTGGTTATGTATAACAATTAATAAACCTAAGTCGTTCGTGTATTCTAGAGTGTAAGATGTTAAGATTATGACAGTAATGTCAGGCTTATAATGCAAAGAGTTCTCTGAACTCGCAACTGAGCAGGAAAGAAAAAAGAAATAGAACGAAAAGTTTATTAATTCTTCGCAAATATATATGTATGGATCCTTAAATATGTTTGTTTCGTTGACAACAAATTAAATATTACATATTCGTATTTTTCATTTATTACTTTTATGGCTCGCTTTCACAATATATAGTTACCTAAAGATTAAAAAGCTTATCAAGAGATTTAAATATCAATAAAATCTATTCATAAATTTCTTTGTAACCTTGTCTTTAAGTGACATATTATGAAAACGGGGCTATGAATGATAGAATGCGTTAATTAATTTATGATATAACAAAAAAATTTTTTCAAATGGCCCATATAAAGCCAGAATTAATTTTTTTGTAAATTTTATAACAAATTTTTCCGAGAGCAGAATCCTTACTCGGACCTATATGACCATTATTAATCTTTAACATGTTTTAAATGTTATTTATATTTTTATTTCGCGAGTGTCTTACGAATAATATATAATACGATTATTTTGCTGAAAAATAGCATTGATTTAAACAAACAAGTA
>NW_017305525.1:1010345-1014943 GCF_001594115.1 Trachymyrmex septentrionalis
CTTTCTAAAGAGAAATATATCCAGAGATATCAATTAAATCGTCACTTTAAAAGTAACAAAGGAAAATACTATAGTTTTGTTGCATAAACATATTAGATAAGAATTTGTGTGTCTATTGGCTTTGTGATCCAAAGTTGTTGGTTTTTAAGAATACAATTATCGCCACACTTTAGTCGCGATTACTATGATTGATACACATTAAGTGTGATCTATGTGTAACAATAAAGAAAAAAGAATATTGCGAGAATTTGCGAAAACCTTCAACTTTTGTATTTATAAATAAACATAAAATTAAAATTACACCAATTGCAAAAGATTATTGCGTAATACCTTAATTTATATCAATATATATGCAATTCTTACAACTTAATGTTATGTGAAGAGAAGATAAACACGTTTCAATTTTATTTATTAAATATTTGAAACATAGAAAAGAGAAATTTTTCATATGAATTTTTGAATGAAATTTTGAGCAAAGTGGGCCTAGGTTTTAAAGATTTAAGTTTTCAACATTATAATTATTAAACTTAAACATTCAACTATCGTAAATTTAAACATGAATGAAAAAAATGCGTGAATTCGTGAATGGTGATGGATGATTGATGAAATCGTATAAATATTATAGAATTAACATATATCTATTATCTTTTCACAGAAATTACAGTACAATGCATCTTCATCTTCTAGTATTATTGCATAATTCAAATCTATAAAAATATTATTCTTATTAATGTTTCTTTTTTTTATGCATAGTACCAAGTTTCTTATTGGATATGTGATACGTTTATATTATCCGTCAGCAAGTATCACTAAGTACATCTGTACTGATTGGTATACAATGCAAATATTTTTCTAATTATACAATTACTTTTTTGCATAGTACTGCAATTTTTTTCAAATAGGTCATAGATTACGAAAACTATACATAAAAATATACAATCTGATTAAACAACCAATTAATCAGTGCTATTCATCTGTCGATCTGTGAGACATGGCGTATTGTAATGGTTCTATAATAAAACAAATCAAGTAAACGTTATGTGTACATTTAATCATACAATGCGTATCGCACATATATTATAAAATTAGCGTTTTTTAAATTTTTTTTGATTTTTTCCTTTCGTTGCAAATTTACTTTTCTGTTGTGATTTAAATGTATTCTGTTTTTTCTTAACTTCTTTTTTCTTATTTGCTCTGAAACAAAAGAAATTATATTTTATAAATTATATATATTATAAATTTTAATATAAAAAATAATTTAAAACATACTCATATCGCATTCTTTTAACACCCTTTTTGCTCGTATCTGTTAAATCAGCGGCGAACGATGATTTTGGTCGTTTTAATGATCCTAGAATAACAGAATTTATTGAATCGACAGTTTCTTTCATATAAATACTGAATTATAAACATAAAGTTATACTTTTTTTAGCAAAATCACGATTGTTTTCATCCGTAACCGTTCTAATTTTCTTCTGTCTATTATTTTTTTTGGCTAATCGTGCTTGATAAGCGGCTATTTTTTCTAATTCTTTCTTAGCTCTATCCTCGGCTGTATCCTTTTGAGGTTCGTTTTGTGCTTTCTTCTTTTTTTCTTGTACTATATTAGAAGGCTCTTTTTCATGCTTTTTGTTCTTGCCTTGTTTCTTAGTCAATCGAAGATTGTCTAAAAATATAAAACTTTGAGTAGTTAACGATGGCATGTTTTATTGTTCTTTATCTTTTTTATTAGGATATAAAATATTATATTAAAGATTTGAAGAGTATGTGTTAATGAATTACCTTTCTCTTTCTTTCTTTCTTTTTTGGATTGGAACCAACTTCTCTGTTCCTTATCATCTTCAACTTTAAGTATCTTCTCAATGCGATTAGCTTCATTTTCTACTTTAGCTAATTCTTTTTCACTCTTTTCCTCTTGTAAAATTTTTTGCACGTCTGGTTCTAAAGATTCCAATTTCTTATTATATTTCTCTATTATGTCAGGCGATATTATCCTGTTCTTGATTGGATTTTTTGCTTGTTTGATAATTTTTTTTACCAAAGTACGTTCCTGTTCTCCTGCTAATGATACAGAAACACCTCCACGCCCTGCTCTTGCAGTTCTGCCTACTCTAATAATTATAAGCATAATTTTTCATTATTAAACTATACATAAACAATTTACAAAAATTCATTTCATACCTGTGTATATAATGTTGAAGAGTAGCAGGCATCACGAAATTAATCACAGTCTTTACACCACTTATATCTAAACCTCTTGCAGCAACATCAGTCGCTAACAAGATGTCAATTTCTTCGTCTTTAAATTTTCGAAGATTTTCCAAACGTTGCGGTTGTGTAAGATTACCATGAAGTTCTCCAACCTTGTTGAATATAACAAAAAGAGATATAAATTAGTATCATACTCTATTACATATTAGTATTTTGTTTTTTGTATATTTTATTATATTCTAATTATAATAATTTGCTTACTTTTACACCTAATAATCCCAATAAAATATGCAATCTATGAGCTTGTTTTTTCGTTTGCAAAAAAACCATGGTATGATCATGGAAAGTTCGGCAAACTAGCGCTGCTAGGATTGCTTCACGATCTCCTTCTCTTTCCTTACGTATACTAAAATATTTGTTTAATAAATAATAATGTATAAGAAATAACTGCAAATAGTTTACTTACCGAATAAATTCTTGACGTAGATTGAAAGCTACATCTTGATTACTATCCACAAATATTTTAATAGGTTTGTCAAGAGATACTGCAGCTAAATCTTCGACTTCCTCAGTCATGGTAGCAGAAAAGAGGATAGTCTGTCTGGTTCTTGAGCACTGCTTTACGATATATTTCATTTGTTCAGCAAAATATTCATCTAGCATTCTTAAATAAAAAATTCATTGTGTGTTCATGTATAATACATACTCATTAATATCATATATAATCTCAATTAACATCTTCGTATTGTAGTAAGGTTGGGTAAGTTAATTTTTTGTTAAACTAGTAAATTAAAGTTAATAACCTTGAAAATTTAACTTATTTATTAGTAAAATTTTCAATTTCAGTTAAAATACAAGTTAATCCATAATAAATTACTGAAGTAAAAGTTAAGTTAAAAAAAAATGAAATAAAGTTAATTAATTAAAGTTAAAAGTTAAATGTGTTTAATTTTATCATTTTAGAGTTTGTCTTACAAATAATCAAAATAACAAATATACATTTTATTTAGAAACATACTCATTAGGAATTAGAAATTAAAATTTTAGAATCAGTTTCAATGAACACTCTAAATAAACAGTAAATTATGTATTGTGTCTTTTATGCCAATACATTTATACTTTACATATCCATTGTGCATCATGTTTAATTTATTGAGGAAACTGATTCTAAAATTCTAATTTGTATCCTAATATTTAATATTTCTCCATTGCGTGTGCAGTCTATATTAAAATTCGCTGTTTCTCAGTAATAGTTACATTTTTAAATTTCTCCGCTATTCCGCGATCCCTGCACAGACTAATCGCTGAAACTAATCGTTCTGGCATATCAAATGCAATTCATGAATTCACGACGAGCGATGAGCATAACTAATAATGCCTGTCGCACTATTGGCTCGATTCTTAAAAACAAATTTGTTTGTATTCGAAAAGCCATTTTAAGCTTTGTGATTAATAGAATTCTTTAGTCTAGAAATATACAATCAATCACACACTACACAATATGATCTATTTCATTGGAACAAATTCGCACGAATTTAAGAATTAATGTAAAATTATTAGACAGGTGTCTTGCGACGTATTTATTTATAGCATATATAGCTGAATTAAAAGTTAATAGTTAATGATAAAAGGTAACTAAATTAAATTAGAAGTTAAGAATCTAAAATGTAACTATAATGTATTTTTTTAGACATTACCCAACTCTGTATTATGGAAATATATTTATATATATTACCTATCAGCTTCATCTAGAATTAATACTTCTATACTATCCAAGGAAAAGGTAGGTGCATTTCTTAAATGATCAATTAATCGTCCAGGTGTTGCTATTACAATATCTGGATTTTTTCTCAGTACGCCTTCCTGCATTCATATGAAACAAATATAAAGAATGTTACCTCATTTTGGATTTGTTTGATAATTTACATAAAAGAAGTTTATTAAAGACGTAATATTCACCTGTACTTTCACATCCAATCCACCAACAGACAAACCGACCTCTATCGTTGTAAACTGAGCTAATTGTTTTGCCACTTGATAAACTTGCACTCCCAGTTCTCTAGTAGGCACAAGTATGAGAACACGCGAAATAGAGGGACCGTCTAATGGTCTATACAATAATCTTTCCAAAGTGGGAAGCATATAAGCCGCAGTCTTCCCTGTACCTGTTGCCGCACAACCACAAATATCACGACCCATTAAAGCTGCAGGAATAGTAGCAGCTTGTATGGGAGTTGGTTGTACAAAATTCATCGTTGTTATGGCCTAGAAGTTTGTAAAGTCAGTAATTATATACTATTGCTGTTTCGGTAGATTCATAATTTTATTATATATTAATATTTTCATATATATATATATATATATATATATATATATATATATATATA
>NW_017305525.1:1015043-1023707 GCF_001594115.1 Trachymyrmex septentrionalis
ATTGTTAAAGCTTTTACAAGTACGTAAGAGTTTTTTCAGATTTTTACACAGTCTAATATAAAATCTGTATTGAAGTTTGTAAATCTAGATTGCAGAAAAAGGGTGAAAAAATTTACATTGCCGACAGAAGGTTAATTACTTTATTAAGTAATTACAATATTGTATACCTTCAGCAAAGGTCTCGACAAGTTCATTTGATAAAATGTAGTATATGTTTGAGAATTTGTATATTCTTCAAAATCAACAACCTCGTCCTTTTCTTTCACATTTTTTATTTTACTTTTCTTTTCCTTAGTTTTAAAGATATCTACAATTAATCAACAAGAGAGATAAATATTTATATATTTATATATTACTTCTAAGACATAATATAAATATAAATAAAATATAAATATAATGTAATCAATTTGTAATATTCCTCGTAATATGTATATGCAAATATAAAATCACAATTTCTATTTATTTGTTTTGATTATATGATATAAATAAAATTAATTACACCTACCTTTTTTAAGCTCATCCTCAGACAGAGAAATTACATCATCATCCTGACCTGTTTCTGGTTCAATTTTAATAGGGTCATCTTCAGTTCCAGCCTAGCAATTATAATAGCAAATTTTTGTTCATAACTTTATCAAAATTTTAACAATAAAAATTTCATTAAAAAAGTACAATTTACTATAACACCTATAATTTACAAATAATAGGGATAATATGAAACATACCTGCCCATATTCCTTTCTGACTTTTTTTATTTTATCATCTAATTTTGTGTTTGGTTTGCGTTTAATATACTTATTCAGGTCATTCCAAGGATCCAGACTGTGTTCAGCTGAAGTGAATTGAAAACCCTTGTCAAAATCTTTGTTCTCTTTTTTCTTCTGCTTCCGTGGTTGAAACTGATAAATAGAGTTTAGGAGAAAATGTATAATGAATTCGCTCATTTGTATTATATTAGATTAGTACATACTAAAAGCTATTATATGTAAGCGTAGCAAAGATAAATATAAAAGCATATAAATATTTTAAATAATTAAATACCTAAGAACGATACTGTCACTTATTTAACAGAATATTATTTTATTGTCAAAGTTGATTATTTTATGTCACTATATTTAGATATTTTATATACAAAGTAATCTTTAATGTATATTAATCCAGGATAGTAAGAATAACCGAATTCATTAATATCCGAGATATATCTATTCAACAAATTCAGTCACTAGCACTACACTGGAGTAGAGTATACATTAAGTGCTGCTTTATATAAAATAAAATGCAGTGGTGTAATATAATCAACTTTGACAAATGCAATAATACATATATCATCATTAGATATTTGTCCATATTGCATATTTAATTGTGTAAAATATATATATGCTGTTACATTTAACTTTGCTAATTTATATTATAAAGCAGCTTTTAATATGCACTAATCTAATATATTTCAAGTAACCAAATTCGCTAACAGAAAAATACGAGAAAAAGTATTTTATGGAATAAAATGTTTTTAAAATAAATCGCTTATATTGTTTCGACACAAGCTTTTGTTTCTGCTTACGTCGTCTTCCTCATCCGAATTCTCGGAATAATCTGGCACCTCCTGATCATCCTCAATTGTTTTTATCAAATCGTAGTTGCTCGTCATTTCTTATTGCTTAGATTAAAATACCGGCGAGAGAACATACAGCTTTCGCCCGCGTTTGTTTTGAAGTGCTTTGTAGAATTACAGTGGTACTTTTTGGCGGTTAACAGAGGTTAACTACACACGAACAACACGTGGACGCACATCAGACACACATATGTTCATTGCTCAATTGCTGATTGTGTGTGAGTGCATAGGCGTCATCGTGAAAAAAAAATCTTTTTCCAATAATCTTCGACTCCATACGCCATTGTTTTGTGCGGTAATCGTAATAACTTAACAAGCACATGAAATAATTGCCAGGATAATTTGCAGAAATAATAAAAAAATAAAGTAATATATAAAAGTCAGTTCTCATTTATATATCGTTTGAAAAACAGAGAAAGATGAAGAATGTGCGAAAACGAAAACAGAGTTTTCCATGATTGCCAACTTATGCTTCCGTTTGATGATTGGCAACATTGTACATTTCAGCCCGGTGCTCTACTCTGTTCATATTGCGGAAATTGGCGGGAAGAGAGGTGCCAGGGCTGTCTCCGCCTCTCTCAGAAAGTGACTGCTTCACTGCTGTGATCTGTGTGTCTATTTGACGTTTTATTGTTTTCTTACGTTCATGATAAACATTTTGTTGACATGGGTATTTTAGGCTTGTCGAAACTAATAGCTGACGTAGCTCCGGAAGCTATCAAAGAGCGAGAATTAAAGCATTATTTTGGTAAGTTATTGTCTGTCTGCGTTTAATTTTATGCTTTTAACCATCAACTACGATCCACGAATCTTCTTACATATCTCAGATAAAATTGTATAATCTGTCAATCCTCATTATCGATTCTGTTATTGATGTTTATTTGGAACTGTTTTTGGCTACAGGTCGCAAGATTGCTATTGATGCATCTATGTGTTTGTATCAGTTTCTAATAGCTGTCCGCAGTGAAGGAGCACAGCTCACTACTGTAGATGGCGAAACAACCAGGTATATATTTTTTAATTTTACAACAATCTTTTATTATAAATTGTGCTAAATTTTTATCAAATATTATAAAAAATTATCTCAAGAAGGTAACTAAAAGATTATTGAGAACTAATCGGTTATGTAAACTTTGTAGCCATTTAATGGGTACATTTTATCGTACCATACGCATGGTAGAGCAAGGGATAAAACCTGTGTATGTATTTGATGGAAAACCACCAAACCTGAAAAGTGGAGAATTAGCTAAAAGAGCTGAAAGAAGGGATGAGGCACAGAAACTCTTGCAGGTTGCTGAAGAAGATGGTAATGACAAATTATATTTCATTATTACTATAGTAATACTTGAAAAATAATTTATGTTCTGTATAAGAAGATCATGACAAATTTTCATAGCAGATATCTTTTATTAAAGGAAATGTGGAAGCTATTGACAAGTTTAATAGGAGATTAGTTAAAGTTACAAAAACTCATGCTGACGAAGCTAAAGAATTACTTCAGTTAATGGGTATACCTTATGTTGATGTAAGTATTTATGTGAAATTATCGTTTTTTTATTCATTTCTACAATGGATGTTTTCTAAGCAGGCTCCTTGCGAGGCTGAAGCACAGTGTGCTGCTTTAGTGAAAGCTGGTAAAGTTTTTGCCACTGCTACAGAGGATATGGACGCACTCACGTTTGGGTGCAATGTGCTACTTCGACGTTTAACCTTTAGCGAAGCCAGGAAGTTGCCAGTACAAGAGATTCATTTTGATAAAGTTCTTGCAGGCTTAGAGCTAAATCATAATGAGGTATGAATTTAAATTATTTTTATTAATTGGTTTATTAATTTTATTCTCAAGTAACATATCATTTGCAGTTTATCGATCTGTGTATTATGTTGGGTTGCGATTATACAAATAGTATCAAAGGAGTTGGTCCAAAAAGGGCAATAGAGTTGATAAAAAATCATAGATCTCTTGAAAAAATTATTGAAAATATAGATGTCAAGAAATATCCCATTCCGGAAGATTGGAATTACAAAGATGCAAGATTATTGTTTCAAGAACCAGAAGTGTCTAATCCAGATGACATTCAGGTAATTTTTTGCATTGAATAATTTTTCTCTAACTTACATGTATTAAATTTTTTTTTTATTTCGTAAGTTAAAATGGTCCGAACCAGATGAAGAGGGTCTGGTGAAGTTTTTATGTGGTGACAAGCAGTTTAATGAAGAACGGGTTAGAAATGGAGCTAAAAAACTTCACAAAGCTCGAAACACGTCTACACAGGGCCGATTGGATTCATTCTTCAAAGTTTTACCTAACTCAACTCCGACTCCAAAGCGAAAGGTGAAAATTTTCGAACACAAACCACTTTAATATTACTACTTAATATCTCTAAGTTGAAATTAAACAAGATTTTCTTTACTTATATAGGCAGAAGAAAAAAAGCTTCCGGCTAAGAAGGCAAAGGCAGCAGGTAACAGCAAATTTCGCGGTAAAACAAAGTGAGAGTAATTTTATAAATTTGACAAGAATAGCAATGCTAATAGTGTACTTATGTCTTGTATAAAACGCTATCTAAACACAATGTCTTATACACATGTTACATATTTATTTTTATAAATTTCTACACTATAGTTTCAATTGGTAAACCTGATGTGATTTTTTTCTATTTATTTCGTAAAATATATACAATATTTGTGTACAATACATATTTTTATAAAAATTTTTACATTGCTATATTATATAGATTCACGCATATCATTTATTGTCATTGTACATCTTCATGTTATATTTTATTTCTTATTATCATGTTTTATTTCTTCATATCATATTTTATATCTTCACATCATATTTTATTTCTTATTAATATTTCTAAATAATTTTTTAATAATAGCTTAGTAGGAATTTAGAAAAGGACAAAGTATTCTATATCTTAATTATGTCATGTCAGTCTTCATTTTAGCACCAAATATATTTGAACTACTATTTCTTGATTTGCAATGATGTAAATATTTATTAACAGTATATGGCAGTGATTACCCGCCAAAATTATACACTGTTATGTACAAGAAATATACAGTATATCTATATATATAGTCGCAATATAAATTTTTTCCAATGATACGTTATTGAAATGTTATAATCGTACTACCAATAGAATTCGGATCTAAAACATGGAGCAGCGCTCGCTCGATATTGTATGGTGCGTACACCCTGTCCACAACTGTTTGCAAATGATGAGCATCGGTCAGCTCGCATAATGCTCGCAAATATGCGACGTTCAACTTTGCCCCTTCCTTCCATTGATGCATATTAAATCCGAACATATACTACAATTTAAAATACCAGTTAGTGATATATCATAAACAATGATTTTTATTATTGAACTGACGTGTGTGTGAATTAAAATACCTGAACCAATAATTTTATTCTAACACATCCAGCAAATATACTTCCACAAATAAAGCCCAGCGAGTCCGACGTCAATTGTTCAGGAACAGTTGATACGTAGGAGCCATGAGGTAATAAGTGTTTCTTTAAAATATGTTCTTTGAAAGGTTGATTATCAGTGTAAAAAATGGCATCGAATCTGTAATGAAATTAAGTCCATTCTAATTAAAACTATATACTTTTTATTCTTTTATTTAAATAAAATAATTTTTGTATTATAAATCTTGTTCTGAAAACTTCTTCATACTTATCATGCAATTGCAATTCTTTCTCGACATCGGTTTCGTTTATTACTATAATTTCGTCGGCACTCAATGCCTTCATTACAGGCACGGCGTCCGTTCGGCAGGCGGTTATTACATATCCACCCCATAACTTAATTAATTGTGTCAAGATACAACCGATCGGAGTACTTCCGCCGAAAACAAGAACTCTACAACGAAAATATTCTTATATCAATTGATATTTTAGATATAAGAACTAAGAAAGATGATATCAAGAGTATTACCGCTTTCCTTTAGCATTGCCTTCCTTGATGACAGATCTATTAACTAAAGCATCCCACGCCAGGCAACCATTGTACGGCAGGCTGGCAGAGGCTTCGAAGTTACATGATTTAGGCCGTCTTGCTACTTGCGTTTCTGGAACAATTATATATTCCGCCATCGTGCCAGAAGCCCACGATGGAACGGCTAAAAATACTTCATCCCCGATATCGAAATTGATAACGCTTTGTCCAATGTCAACTATTACTCCTGCGCAATCTCTCCCTAAAGTTACAGGTAGTTCTTTCTGTTTCTAAATACATAGGTACATGCATTACTGATTACAATGATAGTTAGTTTGGATCATCAGATATCAGTAGGCTCTTGAGGAACTTTACTTACTCCTGAGTTAAGTAATCTTCTATAGATCCTAGAGTAACCAGAGCATATCTTTGTATCAATAACATTAAGTGAGGCGGCCTTAACTTGTATAAGCAATTCATTTGATTTTTTAATCGTTGGCATTTCGGAATCATCTATCAGTAATACACCCTGCGGCAATAGTAAGGCTGGTATTCATAGTTGATTTTTATATTTAAGACCATCTTAAGTCATATAACAAGCCAATCACTGCTCCATATTAGCATCTTAACATTATTTAAGACGGTCTTAAAATAAGAATGAACTATGAATACCGGACTATATATTTATATCTATATTCAAAATCATAATATGATGTTATATATATGATATACCTCGATACCGTAATAATGATGACAAGCGATAGTTTTTATATGATGTATATGTTGAGAGGTAGGTTTCCAATTTACGCTGACATAGTAGCCCGTTACAGTTCCAATCACTAAACCTGTCAAGCAAAATATTGCTTCTCTCCTTGACACTGGACAGAATATAAACAGTCTTATGTTTGATAAAATCAACTTTAGTATATTACATAAAAAAATTTATCAAAACATATTTGAATATTCGATATACCTTTATTAGCACATAAGATTCTTATTTGACGATAAAAATCTATTGAATTCCATTGAGTATTGTAATACTGAAACTGAACCTCTTGCCATCCTCTTTGTACAGAAGCAGCCATGTGTGATACAATGTCTTTGGCATACTGAGCATGTTGCTCGTCGCAAAGCTGCAGGATAAATTGTCGTAACTGAGCTAGCCATGTCACACACCATTGCTGTCCTTGTTGCGCTGCTACTGATGCTTGAACCTTCCCCCAAATTTTTTTGTGTAGTATATTGAGTTTTTTCCATGAATAATCTTCTATGAATAATCTATGATTTTATGCCAAATGATTTGCAGACGTGCATTAAGTTTGGCACCAAAATATTATATAATATTGAACTATATAGCATATAAAATTGACATACAATACATTAAAATCCTTTAATAATTTAAGTAACACAAATTACGCGAAGTTTAAAAATGAAGGCAACATAATATTTACAAAATGTTTTGGGATTTCAAATCTGTAAAATTACAACTTTCAAATTAACTGAAAATTTTTTTAATATTATATAAAACACGATTGTCGGAGAAATCACACAAGCGCGGAAAAATCAGAGGCAAATCCAATTACCTGCAACGTTTCGAGCTGATTTGAGAGGTGAAACCAAACTTCGTCCATAATTCATACACGACGAAAATGAGAGAAGGAATGACAAAGAGAGAGAAGAGGCTTAACACATTTTACGATTATGCGAGAGTGTGAAGACCTAGGTAAACATCGGCTGGAAAAACGGCACAGCGACGTTTATAAATAAACGATTAACGCATTGCGTATGACTCGAAATAGATATCAAGTTTGTGCTGCGAGACGTGATGACTGGTCGATGAACATCTTTGCGGCTTGATGTGAATCAACGTTTCTCAATCGGACAGATAGATTCACGTGCTGATTGCCGACATGTCGCGTTCTACGGCGGGGACTGCTCTCTCCTTTAAATCGACACGTTGTAAATGCGGGGGATAGACTCATGGATAGGTTAGCTCGCGTGTAATCACACTTCGTAATCGTGTTGATTACAGAGTGTGACGTAACACCGTAAGCATCGGTGAGTTGCAGCATTGCGCAACTCCATAGTGTCTCACGTGACACTGTGAAGTTTGCGCCATACTATGGCTCAGCTGGCTATTTAATTTAAATCATGGAGTACTTTTCATTTGGCACTCACAACACTCGCAAGCTAGAGACACTAGTTGCTTTCCATTAAGTGTTGCACTGAGCGATAGTGCAGCTAAGAGAAAACGCTATATAACTATACATAACGGAAACTATAGATTTTCAAAAATCTATAGTTAATATTATGTATAATTATAGATTTTCAATACTGGCAAAATATGGCTACTATTTATTTAAATTTAAATATTTGTACCATCTTTTTAAGGTAAACGAGAGCTAAAGAGAGAGATAAATTACAATCTTATATTTATATGTACAATCTTTTTATTTTTTTACAATACAAGTCCACCCAATAGGTTTACTTTCAACAATTATTGGCGTTTGCTTCTGATTATAATCAAAATTAAATAAATAAATCGAGAATAAATTTGATTAGATGATTGCGGCGCCACACAACCCTGACGCTGTTGGTATTTCCGTTGTGTCCATATCTAGTAAATTTCTTACACTTAAGACTTGCTTCGGACATTGATTGTGAGTCTAAAAAGTAAAGATAAAAATTACTGATATAGGAACATATTGATAAAAGGAAATATATGAAAGAAATTAGAATTACCTGATAAATCTGTATATGAATATCATCATACTTTTCGCATATTTTCAATAATCTATAATTGTAACAGATATAATGGATCGTTGTTGAAAATATATAGTTAGTATAATGATCACATGTTTATCTTCTGCCGCGCAATGAATTTTATCGACATGTGATAATTATACTAATTTTGTAGAGTTAGTATAATTATCACATGTCGATAAAAAAGTCATTGTGCGGCAGAAGATAAACATATTGTATTACAAACAATTTCACTAGATAAAAATGTATCAACACGTTAAAAATATCGATTGCGTGTGATATAAAATTCGAGTGATATACATTAGATGACAGCATACAGTAGTTTTTGTCAATAGGGCGGTA
>NW_017305525.1:1023807-1029105 GCF_001594115.1 Trachymyrmex septentrionalis
ATTATATCAACACGTTAAAAATATCGATTGCGTGTGATATAAAATTCGAGTAATATACATTAGATGACAGCATACAGTAGTTTTTGTCAATAGGGCGGTATTCATACCACCTAGTCTATTCTTATTTCAAGACTGTCTTAAGTAATATCTTAAGACGTTAATAAGGCTCTCTGTTAGATATAATCGTGTTCTGCATGTTATGTAGATCCGACTTAAAGGTCATATATACGAAACAATTGGATTAAATTTCATATTATTGCATTTAATTGATAAAACAGACGATGCCTTCATAGCATCCCCATAAATCTAAATTAGTTATTGCGTACAATAAAAGAAGTATGTAAAACGAATAAAATTATAATAAAGTTAGAGTCTTGTATATTAGATGGACACATCGTTTTTATTATTCATTTAATTTAGCTTAGAAGAAAATAATGTCTTTAAGAGAATGCTGGAGTTACCGACCTAACGCGCATTGCGTATTTTTCCAAACATTTCGTAGGAGACTGTTTCTCTTATTTTCGTTTTCATACAAAAAAATAAGAGGAATAACCTCCAATACTTTTGATCTTGACAAGTGTTATACAGGTCACGATCTTAAACAACATTCAAAAGGTTTTAGCCATTGGTCGAACACCTTGGGTAACGTTGTATTGTACTTACAAGCTTTATAACTCGAAAAAATTCTTCAAGAAAAAATCTTTTATTCTAGTGTTTGGAAAGCTCTTAAGATGTGCTATAAGAATATTCATGAAAAATGGAAAGTTTTATTTAAAAAATTTGAAGTAATCTTGATCTAATCTTGGCGGCGCCACCCAAATCAATAGTACCTTCTTATGCTCCTCTTCGAACCTTATAACTTTTGTTTGAAATTGAGATTTATTTTTCCGTATCTTTTATACATTTCAAGATATTTTGGTGTAAAAAGTTAAAATAAAACATCCAGTATATTTATTTATTTGTGAATCTCTTTAATAGTGTATTCTTGCAGTATTTAATGGCCCAATATGTGTTAAATATAAACACATTGTAGTTTTGAAATCTGTCGTTCATTAGAAACAAAATGGGTTTTTTGTAAAACATTCGGACAACTTATTTTATTGAAAAGATTTTGAAAAGATTTCCCAAGCTTTCTTGAATAAATAAGCTTTCTTTTATGAATGGGATGATATGGACTTTAAAGATAATAATTGTATTTTTAAAGGTGTCAGTTCAAGGTTAAAATTGGCCATTTTTACGCACTCTCCTTTATTTTCTTTCTCTATCATTTTTGTCTCAAATTCTGAAAAGAATCGTTACGTAATTGCATGCAAATTGTTAATATCTTACTGTTGAACATTGCGCGCGGTCGCGTTTGTGCCAGATTATGGCAGAGTCAAAGTCATCGTAACATTGGCCCGTGACACTATCGCGCTCGCTTTTTAGAAAAAATACGTACACGTCCGTGCTCACTTACGTTTCGATAATGTCGCATGAAGGCTTCGTGACAGAGCATCAAATAACTGTCGGGTAAATCAATGTACGCGTCTCTCGGCTGTAATCGGCGACGATTGCACGGTATGCCGTAATATTTATCGTACCAAAATGCATACGGGAGTGTCAAGAGAAGTGTATCTTATGTAAAGTATATTAATAGTAGCAAGAGCATATCGTTTAGTTATTATGTATTAACTCTCCGTTGCAATTTAGAATTTTTTCTATCCCAAATCTTTTTCTTGTTCTACGATTTCAAAAAAATGTGGGAAAAATTTAGAATTGTTTTTTAATATCTCTGTTACTATAATTATCAAATAGTTTTTTAACAGTGTTCAAACCTTTATTTGATAAAACTGAAATGTGAGCAAAAATAAAGAAAGAGAAATTAAAATTTGTTTAAAAATGTATAATTTAGCAGTGAAAGATTTTATTTCGAAGAATGCGATTTTAATGGCAGTTTCTTAAAATAAAAATTCAACATTTTAATTAAACATTAACGTTTCTTATTTATTTAGTAGCCTACTAATTGCAAAATTACGAAATCGTGATATTTTAGTTTTTTAAAATAGATTCTACTTTTCATTATCCAATATGATAATATCGAGCAACGAATTAATTTTCCTTTAAAAGGATGCTGGAGTGGCCAAATTGTCAGGATTTTGCAGATATGAATCTCTAAATTTACTAAATGGAATCAAAAATCCTTTTACAGAATTAAAGTAGACGCAAAATTTGGTAATGCTGCAATAGACTTCATACTAAAATTAAAAAAAAAGTTGAAAACTTCCATTTTTTTCAATTCAAAGAGCTATCACTTGACGTAGATGGTTTCTTAATACAAATTTTTTACAGATACAGATTCGCTTGTATAAAAAACGACTTAGATTGCAATCGGAAGGTTAAAATATACTTGTATATACGCGTCATAAACATGTAAGTTAGATTTTCTTAAATCGGATACTTGATCATCGGTATAAAAATGTTGCAGCGTATTTTCTACATGTTGGAAGTTGAACATACGAACGTGCGTGAATGTACAGTACCGAGTCAAATACCGCGCAGATGAATCGTGTCGCATTATTAATCGATGTGCAATGGCGGTAATTAGCTGCGGCTTTTTTTTTCGATCGATTGGTGAGTGAGTGGATGGCTAGATCGAGGGAGCAGCAGTTGGCGAAGGGATAATGTCAGTGCAGAGGATGGTGGGTACAGTCATTCATGCATTATAATTATCTATTTATTCGTCGCATCATTGCGGTTTGACAGACGCTTCATTGCTTAGCGATATTGTCATAATTAGATGATAAAAAGTAGAATCTATTAAAAAAATAAAATAGCATGAATATTCGTTAAATTATAATTAATAGTTGGTTAAAAAAGAAATGTTAACGTTGAATTTCACCAGCACCCACTAAAATCGCATTGTATTGTATGTGTGAATACCAGTAAAAGTACGAGAAAGATAATTGATAACATTCGCAATAGCCTTTTGTAAATGTTAAAAATTGTTTCCTCCTTTCTAAAAAAAGATTCTATAATAATTTCAATAACTTAATTACTTGTGCTTTCTCGCGATGCTGTAACTTTAATAACTTGTGCTTTTTTTATACTGGACCATCGTCGCGCAATGTTATAGTGAGTCTTTTTTCTCATCTTCTGTGATTCTATGGTTATAATTTTCTACGGAGATTGATTCGCATTATTTTCGTATCGCGAACTAAATTCCGCGCTTTTATTACATCTTCATTCTCACATAAAATTCCATTGTCGCTATTTAATTGCCCTCAAATCTAAACCTAATATCAAGATAATTAGTCTTTCGCACACACATATAGAAATAAGATACGCACTGATATTCAGATCAAGACTTTCAAAGCCGTGATTTTAAACAAGAGATCACACGAGAGAAAACATTTTTCCATCGAAACGCTTTTTTTTTCCATCGAAGGCGCTCCGACATTTCGCAAAGAACTTTTCCTATATATACGATCAAGCGGTGTACCTTTCCTTTCTCAAAAACTTTTCCGTGTATTCTTTGCGTCCCACGTTTCTCGTGTCTTCCGTAAGAGCCAATTCTCCGAAGACCGCGTCCCATTTTGCCGCAACCATACGGATACTTAATGACGTTATCCCTTTTTTTCACCTCCTATATCATGCTTCGCGTATAACATCGAACGCTTGTTATCCTCCTAGGCAGTAAATTTTGCATGGATATTCTCTTTTTTACGTACGCCACTTTCTGTTAAACCTTCCACCGCAAGAGCTCTCGATTTTCTCGGCGACGTGCACCGCGACGCATATGCATACGCTCATTTTCTGCACCGCGCTCGTGGCTCGCATTAGCAAGCCGCTCGATGTCCAGACACGTCCTGGACGAGCCCTGGCATTCGTGTATACGAAGCCTCATACATCGATGTTCACCCGTGAGCTTGTTGCGTTAACGCGACAAAATGAGCCGTAACCGAAAGCTTCAAACGCGCGTGTAAAAGTGCATTCATATTACAGCGTCAATCGTCAAGCAGCCGGAAGCAGCAACCAATTAGCGAGGCCGACACACACACAGGCAGTGTAAAAAATATTTTTTCCGAGTGCATCTTAAGACAAACGTAATCGCGGAAAAATGTGCAACGGCTAACCGTCGTTAGGAATCTCACGATCGATCTCAGCCTTTTTTTCGTTATCGCCAATTCGTTTCTGATATCGTTAAACTAAACTATGTAAGCGAGCGCGAACAAACATGAATGAACGTCACCGCCAATACAGCGACATTCGTTCATTAAAGAGTTATTTCGCGCTTGTTCGCGCTCGCTCGCATAGTAGGAATCCGGCTTTACTATGCACGTACGTGCTTTAAATGCTCTTTAACGACATGGCGATCGGCATGCATGATTTAGAGTGGTCACACACTTTCACCGAACTTTCAAATATCAATTAATGCAGCGGCGTCAGTCGACGTGAGTTGCATTGAGACAGAATGAGATATTAATTGCGACACGCTCGTACCGAGCGTAAACTGTAAAAAGTGAATTTTCGAAGCAGAGAAAAACTTAAAGAATCCACATGTGTGTAATCTATAATTTAAATAAATAGATAAACGAAGTTAACGATAGTTTTTTTCGATTAATTTTTCTCAAGTAGGTTTCAGCTTAATAGGTTTTTCGAGAAAAATATTACGTGATATGTATTATGTTCTTTCAAATTCTCGTTTACAAGATTACTTCGAATTGAAAAGTCAATCATTCCGATGAAAATAAAGCGTGAAATCGATAAGATTTTACGAAAGAACGCATTAATTATTATGGGAAAAGTGGTTTTATTGTCAGTCAAATTAGCCATGATACTTTGCAATTATTTACGAGATACTGATAAAAAAATGTGTTTATAAATACAGCTGTGACTGTCCATAAAACACTGGACAGATTTTGCTGTAGCATCACATGAATTAAAGTTATTATTTTGGATCTAATTATAGATACTTCTAAAAAGTATCTCTTTATAACAATACACTATTAGTTTTTTTAAACTGTTGGTCTGTTTTCTGTTCCTGCACTAGACTGCACAAGAAGTCTCTTTCTCGCTTTCGCCAGATATCAAATATACCTATTTTACTTTAAGTTCCAAAAGTGTACATTGGTTCAGCCATAGAAAACAGATCTATTATAAGCATTTATATAGTTAAACACGTATATGCACTTTCTATTTACTATTGAGTAAATTTATGCCTCTGTATGTGTACGTGGAGGGAGGGAGTGGTGTGGATATAATTATATTCCATTGATAGTCTGATGTTATTACAAATAGATGCACACACACACACATATA
>NW_017305525.1:1029205-1033842 GCF_001594115.1 Trachymyrmex septentrionalis
ATGCTCCCCTTCAATGTACTCCCCTCCCCTCGCCACACACCGTTCCATTCGTTTTTTCCATTGGTCAAAGCAATGCTGGAAGTCTTCTTTTGTAAGATGTATATATATATATATATATATCGTTAAAAATCAATAGCTACAAAAATACTTGTCAGTCTGATTAGACTAAAAATAGAAATGTTCAAATTGCGTTACAGCAAAATATGTCCATCTTGAAATTTTTTATCGGCGTATCTCACAAGCTACGAACTATCACAGTTACAGTCAATTTTCACCGGAGCCATTTTTTCCATTTAATTAATGCAAAATCCTTCCTCGCAGTATTAATAAAAAATATACCATTGCCTGATTCATACTTTGGGAATGCTTATTTATAACGAAAGGCACGAGAAAGATTTATAAAAGCATCACGTCACGCTTACACGCTTACACACGTGTGTACGCGCGCATTGGCATAGAGTTCGCATGTGTTATGCAATACGCGAAGAGATAGAGCCCCTAACCGGGTGCGCATACGTACGGATCCTTTATTGTCGCAAGCATTCAGCTTACGACGATTTTCCCCGCCAACAAAGGGGCGACGAGGCGAATATGAGGTATCGTGCGACTGCCAAAAAGCTGACTACAGTGTGTGCGCGCACGCGCGCACGCATTGTGTACGTGTGCGGAGACACGCGGGCAGAAACGCACGCGACAATCTCGTATTCCCATCGCGCTGTCTCGTTACGGAGCGTCTTGCGGCGCCGCGACGATAAAGGCGCCGGTAACTCATTGTTCGTACCCGGGACAATGAGCGTGTACCGGCGACTCTCGGCCTGATTCTGAACGAGACTTCTCTCCGGCTCTCCGCGCGCGTATAAAACGTTTCGCCATTCGCTTGGCCCCCGCCACGCGTCCCGTAAATAAATGGAAGCTGCTGACGCTGGTGGTGGTCCGACGAAATTATTAGCCTCGGAGCTCGGTTCGATTGAAAGTGCGAACTTTATAATTACGAGCGAATTTACAGCGATAAACAGAATGTAACGTAGATACGATATATTATTGTTGCTTACATATATTTCTTCATGTATGTTATGATGCATAATTAAAAAATTGTCTATTTTTCTAAAATATCTATATTTTCTAAAATATGTTTTATTGTTTTATAAACCGAAAAAAATCTGATTGCGTTAATCCGGAAACCTGGTTGATTCAATCGGTATGTCTGTTTGAAAATGAACGAATCAGAATTCTTATAGGAATTACAAGATGACTATAATTAATTTTTTTCTGTTGTATCTATCAGAATTTCTTGTTGATATCGATTCTTGCTACAATTAGCTGATGTGCACATAATTCCACACAAGTTTTCTGATAAGATGCAACCTGAAATATTGCTAAACGTTCCATAAACTTAACTATACCGATTAAATCAGTATTTTCTAGTTGGATTTATAAAATTTCTAATTATATTCAGTAGAAATTCTCCAAGAGCAGTACGTAAAAGTGTGTTAAAGTGTAAAGCTCGATCGATCTACGTAAGACACAGAATGCGAGACGCAAGCTTCTTGAACCAGCCAATCTCGAAGCATCACTTTTAAAATTGACTTATTGGATTGGTTGATACAAGCTTGCGATCTGCAACTCGCTTTTTGAGCTTTAAACCCGATCTACATAAAGCCGGTTCTACATTAGTTACAAGCTGATCGCAAGTTTGTCGCGACAGCCAATCTGAAGCTTGCATTTTGAAATCAACGCTTCATATTGGCTGTTGCAACAAACTTGCGATCAGCTTGCAACTGTAGAACCGGCTTAAAACGCAGAACGCAGGTCGTAAGTGAAACGTATTTCGGATTGTGATAGGTCGCAAATACTTAGAACGTAAGAGCGAAAGTTGAAGTTCACCCAACTTTCTGCGTCTTACGTTCTGCGTCCTACAACTAAATATATTATAACTAAAATACGTTAGGTTAGTTTCTGGTTTTGCGACCCGCGTTTCTGCGTCTTATGCAGATCGGGGTAATGGCGCTTCTACATGATTCGCAAATCGCAAATAGTTCGCAAATACTCACGCAGAATGACGATCACCGCAAAATAGATATATGTACAGTCGTGGACAGAACGGTTGCAACACTTTTTTTTCAATGGATTTCGGAATGTAGCCTGCTCACTGAGCGCGATTGGTTTTTATCTATAAATCCATAACTAAGAGTTAATCGCTCGGTGAGCAAGTTGCACTCCATTTAAAAAAAGTGTTGCAACCATTTTGTCCATGACTGTACATATATACACGCAGATAAAAACCAACTGCATGCAATGAAAAAAAAAACAAACGCAAATCTTTATTCTGTATACTGCGTTTGCGAATTACGATTTGCGAATTATGTAGGAACACCTTAACTTCTAGGAATTAAAAATAGAACCAAAAATTCTGTTGTTAAAATACATTTCTCATTTATTTTTGTCTTCAATTTTAGGGATGGATAAAAAAATCATATATATCTGCGTCTTTTATTTTCCCGTGTGATTTTGAATTATGAGAATTATGAGATAACTTTCGCTGCGTCTACCTCATGGTGGTATCGCATACTATTCTCGGTGAGTTTCTACTGAATATAATTAGAGGTTTTATAAATCCAACTGGAAAATACTGATTAAATCCATATAGTTAAGTCTGTGAAACGTTCTAATTATAAAACATCAACATGAGTCCTCATTATGTGTGTGATAACTAAAAATTCCACTTGATTTCATCAAAATGCATTCAACTATATGTATACGTTTTATTGGTATAATCAAACTATGTTTCTTAGTGAAGTTTAACTCACACGGGCAAAACGATTTTGTTGAAATATCTAAAAATTTAGTTAGATATACATCTAAAAATAATGTTGTTAAATCATCGAAATAATGACATAGAATACTCAAGTATGATGAACAATGTTGCAAAAAGTTTTGATATTTTATCAAATCATCAGTTTGAGCATTCTACATAATTTTTGATGATTAAACAAAATTATTTTTAGGTCTGTATGTGTGACTAAATTTTTAGATACTTCAGCATAATCTTTAATTTCTTTTCATGTAGGTATTACCAATACGATAAATTTTATCACAAGTTAAATATATAATTATTATAACATAATACCAATAATTATTATAACATAATAATTATAATATTGGCAGAGTCTTTTCAGATAAACCATATATATATATATATATGTAGTACCTATATAGTGAAAAAAATTATTAGCATACGTGTTTGTTTATAGTTTTTAATTGCAATTAGCCATTACTTTCTAAATCTCGATCTTTTACTAAAAGTGTGCATATCTTCACGCAAAAACTTTGTATCTTCCTCGTCGTTTTCAAGTTAGCATCGTGCTAGAGTTAGTGTCGATCTATAACCGGCCGTAAAAAGGCTAGTAGCAGTCGACGGAAATAAAATCTCGTGTCCGCGGGAAGCTTCTGTTTGGCCATGGAAATCGGTAAAGGAGGTCAGCGTATGCAAATAACAGGGTCGCGAGGGCTGTCGCGGAGCCAGCCGGGAGGGTCCCGTGAGCCAACGGACAAGCAGTGAGGCGTCGGCGGCGTCGGCGTCGGTGATGGCAGCGACGGGAGGGTATATCCACGTTCCGTTTCGTTCTATTCCAGTCCTCTCTTGTTCTTCCTTCTTTTTCCCTCTTACATTGCGGGCGGCTTATCCGTCCCTCTGATGCTTCCATAACTCTCGTCTCTCTCTCTCTCTCTCTCTCTCTCTCTCTCTCTCTCTCTCTCCCTCTCCCTCCCTCTCCCTCCCTCTCCCTCTCTCTCCCTCCCTCCCCCCTAATTCTCTGTCTCACTCTTTCTCCCTCGTTCCAGCTTTTGCCAGAAGAGCCAGCTTCGCGTTCTCCGCAACGCTCTCGTTTCCCTCGTTCCGAACTCCCATCCTCCTATCGTCGTCGTCGTCGTCGTCGTCTTCCATCCTTTTCTAGCCACTACTTCAGTTCCTCGTTCAGTTCCTCCGCTTGAGCTTCCCGTGGCAGCGGCGACCGTTACGGCCCCATATATTTCCGCAGCCGGCGTTGGAGTCACGTCTGCGAACGTAAAGGTGCCTCCGCCGCGCTCCCTTTCTTTCTCTCTCTCTCTCTCTCTCTCTCTCACTTGCTCTCTCGCCTACGCCGTGGAAACATTCGATTTTTACGATACGAAACGAGCGAGCTCTTCGGCCCACCGATGTTCGTCGTTCGTTCCCCGCATCGGCATCCAGTTTTGCGCCTCCATCTCATCGCTGAAACACTTCTTTCAGTTTTCGCTTTCTTTTCTTTGTCGTTTCTTGAATCTCTCTACTTCTAGAAACAAATAAATAAGAAGATTTTCACACACTTACATACATACTCGGTCATCGATAATCGGTTTAGAAGATGTCACTTTGAGTATGTCTGGCACTTAACTAATTGACGATTATTGGAACATTGCATAATGAATACACAATAAGTAAGAATATTAAAGCCTATAACGGTTGATGCTGGATCTTTAATGCTTTAAATAATTCAATGTGAATTATATATATATGTAATCAGAAATTTTTAGAGCAAACTGTGAACATTGGTGATATATTATATTGTCCGCAACGTGACAGCAACATGTTATTAACGAATAATTAATCGTTTCATCTT
>NW_017305525.1:1033942-1046401 GCF_001594115.1 Trachymyrmex septentrionalis
TTTCAAATCCGGTATCATATTAGTAAGATGTTAACGTGCTGAAAAATTAGAAATAAATTTATTGCGGAAAAAAATATTACCTCGAACCCAGATCTCTTGTATTCCATCCTAAGACTTTAGACTACCGAGGCATAATGATTTTATATTTTAATTAGAAAGTTTTTCTACGTTATTCATTTTACTTTCGCACGAGGCGATCGTCGATCACAATATCCAATCTATCGCGTTTGAATGAAAAGTTAAATATTCGTTGAATTCACATTTTCGAACATTCATTATACAATTTGCAATCTTTTATAAGGGTCTAGTTATAAAATTGCAGATTTTTAATAAGTAAATATAACTGTACGAATTAACATATTTTATAATTGGAAAACTGTAGTTAATCTAAGTACAGTCAGTAATCATGCTTACGTAAAAAATGTTCCAATTCACCCTCGGTATTCGCCAGTTGGAGGGTCGCGAAAACAGCTTCGAGCCGGCACACACCGGGGTGACTAATCCACTGAGTGTTAATTAAAATAAAGGCACGGTCGCCACTATGCGGGTAAGTAGAAATTAGCGTGGGGGTGCGCGTAGGGTAGGTAGCGACAGCAGGACAAGGGGACGCAGAGTAGTGGAGAGGACAGTGCAGATAGGCCAGATGTCCACCCTTTCGTGTGACACATCGCTGTTGCGTTTTTGAACCGAGCAGGCTCGCGCGTTTTGGATAATGCGACTAGCTAACTATGGACACACGCTTAATTGCTTTAATTAAAATTCACGTTACGCGTCGCGACGTCGCTGACGGCGAACATCGCCAATGTGTGCGTGTACGCTTACTCGCCAGTTGGCATATGCCCGTGCAACAAAACAGAATCTCTTCCGGAAAGAAGCGTTCTTAACATATCTTCAGAAAAAATTTGTATATATCTGTCGCGTAAGTTTTACTTTCTCTGAGCTGAATAAAGAGAAATTGTGACGTTTTCTAAGCCTGTTAATTTTTTAAATAAATAATACGAGTTTTGTTATACTATTCTAGTTATTATACAGAATGGATACTAATTGTAAGTACTAAAAAACTTAAAAAAAAATTTTAAGGGGTGATTTCTTATACAAATTTAGGACAAAATGTTTATATGACCATATATTCGAAATTCTTAGTTTCAAAGATATAAGTGTCAAAGACAAAAAAAGGTTGAAGGGAAAATTTCGTTTTTTTTCCAAAAATTTCGAAAACCACACGAATTATTTTGATGAAATTAAACATACAAAGTTTCAACAAAATAACCTGAGTGATTTTCGAAATTTCTTTTACAACTTTAACACTGTATCTTTTAAATTAAGCCATTTTTGACATATGATGGTTATATGACATTTTCGATTTGAATTTTTGTTTGAGAAATCGTCCCTTCAAATTTTTTACAGTACTTATTCACGCCTCATAATAATTATACATGGAAAGATCGATTTTGGAATATTTATCGACTGGAATATTTAAAAATTTAATTAGATATACAGATTTGAAATAGTTTTTTTTTTCCATTAAGTAATTTTGTCGAACGCTCGAACTAGAATATTAAAACTTTTTGCAGCATTGACGTTAATGTTTTATATAATTTTTTTATAATTCAACAAAATTATTTTTTAGATCTGTATCTTTAGTTAAATTTTTAGATGCTACATTAAAACTGTTCGTTCCATGCAGATATATGATATAATATATTATATTGTTCATACGACAACAATGTGAGTTATCAAAAAGGAGGGGTCCTGTTTAAAAAATTCAACTTGACCTTTATATGAACTTGCAGACTCCACCCAAAGTCAACTCATCAGTTAGGTAAATTTTTTCAAGTCCTACAACTTTGCTTATATACAATATTTTTCGCTAGAGTTGATCGTTTTCGAATTATTTCCAAACTTTTTGAAGATCCTGATTATGTATACATATGTAGTTTTCATAATCGTTGGTTCAAGGAACATCCGTCGCTTACAATTCGACCCTGCAATATCCTTCTGATATACCTTCTTTAGAGAACTGATCCTACCTCTTTCTAAAATTTTCATAATACGTGCGTCGAACAATTTTCTTTAAAATTCCGAAAGCGAACAAGCGAGAACCTGGGTCTCGCATGAAACCTCGTAACTTCTTCTTGAGCGGCGCGTACACGTGTCGGCGATTCGTTATATCGTATCCCGAAAATTTCGCTGCGAAGTCGGGAACGGAAAATTTTTTCCCCGTTTTTTTTTTTCCTCAACCACTAGAGAGTCGGCGGGAGAAGGTGGGTTAAATTCGAGGGTTTTTCGTGGCTCCGCGGTACCTCGGTTTGATAGCCGGGGTCGGACGGTAGCCACAAGTGTCCGCCCGAGCGCCCTCTCTCATTAATTCTCCACCCTTGTTACTTGTTAAGGTAGAGCTGCCGGCTCTCTCACCCTTGCCCTCTGGCCTCCGCCATACTCGCCCCCGTCCTTGGCTCTGCGACTCGCTTTTCCTCCTCTGCCGCCGCCGCCGCCACCGCCCAGAACTGCCGCGGCAGGGTGGAAATGCTCTCTCTGAGTGAGGGGGGGGGAGGGGGAGGAGGGTTCGTGTGAGAGTCGACGCGAGTGAGGGAGCGCGCTATCCAGAGGGAGATAAAACGGGGAACGGAGGATGGGCAGCCTTGAAGGGGAGAAAAGGCGAGATGACGGTGGTAGAGAGCGCGCGAGGGGAAAGGGGTCGGATATGGGCGAGAAATACAGGAAGGAAAAAGCACACGAGGGAGGGAAAAACAGAGACGGGCCGTGAAGGGTAGATAGGTATGGGTGAAGGGAGGGAGACGGAGAGGGGGCAATCGGCGGGCGCCGACGAGCGCAGATGTATTATGTACACCCGTTAAGTGGCCGATGCAAATCGAACGTCACCGCCGGACGGTGGGCGTGCACGTGACTGTAAACGAGCCGATTAGCACATCGTTTCTCTTATTCAACGCCTTTTCCAAACGGGCGCCGTCGCGACGTCGAATGCGGATCGATTTCGATTTTCGAGGGAGAGAAGATTCCGAACATTGGACTATTTTTTTTTGTGTGATGTTAAGCTAATATCATTTTCTCACACAGAGCCACGACAATCGTTAACTAACCAAAAAAAAAAAAAAAAAAAAAAAAAAAAAAAGAAAAAAAAAAAAAGAAGAAGCGCGAAGAAAAATTTCACACAGTTACAATTTTAATATATTCCATTAAATAAACAAATTTCCAATTAATTAAATAAAAGCATTCTTTTATTTAAGTATCAATGAACACATTTATGAATGCTATTAATCTTGCGTGGAAAATCAAAGTCTAGTCTAGTCATTAACATGTGAGATATAATCATTTTCCGATCGTTAACCGACTTGACTTTAAATAACTTTTTGACACTTTGGCTTTATCTCTCGAGAAGACGTTTACAATTTTGTAATAAACATCTTGATCTATCATAGATTTCATCATATGGTACATGCGAGAGACATTCGGAAAATAGATTTGAAGAATTCTCAGATAAAACATTATGATAAGTCTCGATAACTATTTACATTATAGTATATGTTATAGCACAGACTGTCCCGGATGTGCTGTCCCGACTGAGACGACACAGCATCCACGTATACGATGAAACACTCGTTTCCCTCGAATAGCGCGACGACGAGATCTCACTTTCGACGTCGTTTTCGAGGATCGTCACCGCTACGGTCGCAACTCCTTTTGTTTGTATTTGGTCGACGTTGGCTGGCGTCTCACCTGTGTCGCTTCTCGAATGCATGTTTTCTTTTTCCACCATCTTCTTCCTTCCCTCTTCCTCACATATCGTTTCCTTTATCTCTCTCTTTTTCTTTTTCTTTCTCTCTTCCTCTCGTTATACCTTTCGCATCTTCGAGAGCAGAGTTATGAGGAAAGCGACAGGGCGGCGGTGTCGACCGAGGGAACAGGGTGGATGAAGGTCGTAGGAGGGAGACAGAGGGGAGGAGAGCTGTGCGTTGAATTAATTTGCGCTTGGCTGACGGGCTCTCGTTTGTAACTCTCTCTCCGTCCTCATCGGCTCTCTTTCTCTCCTCCCTCATCCTCCTCCTCAGCTACCGCCTCAACCTCCGGATCTTCTCGCATCGGCTTTCTTTCTCTCTTTTTGCTCCCGTCTCGCATTGCTCTACTACGCTCTCTTTCTCTCTTGCGCTTTCGTGCGAGATTCGATGAGAGGTAGGTAGGTAGAGCAAGGTAGGGAGAGGGAGAGAGAGAGAGAGAGAGAGAGAGAGAGAGAGAAGAGGGTATCATGGCCGCGATCTCGCAGCCCGTTCGGGCTTAAATACCACCGAGTCCCGCGATGCAAACGAATCTCTCGGGAATCGAGGCCCCGGGTCGGCCCGACCGCGAATTAAGGAACCTTTTCTTCGCTGTCTCTCCCTCTTTCGCTTCCCGGAGAGCTCTTTCTCCTCCTCTCTCTTCCCCGTTCCCTCCACGCGCACTCCTACCAGAGAATTACCTCGGGGATACAGCATCCGGTCCAGCAGGTTCGAGAAAGAGGACTGGTCCTGTTTCGAGCGAACTCTTTCCTCCTTTGTACTCTCCGTTATCGTCACAACTATCTCCCAACTGGGTGACTCTGACCTGCCGAGTCCTCGCTCGCGGAATGTCTAGGATTAAGCCCTTTTGGGGAGGAGGGGGAGGCCAAGAGACACGCGATACCCTCTTTCGCCGTCTTGCCTGCTCGGCGACGACGACAACGGTCGATCGATCGGATCGCCGAAGTCTCGCAAGAGAGGGCGGGCGATGGGAAGAAGGGCGGTACGGGACGCGTATGTCTGGAAAATGTGATCGGAATCGTAACAAGGGGCCCTGCCGTTGGGTTTCTGATGCCTCGAACATGTGCGGCGAGTTTGAGATCTTTGTGCCATTACCGGATAAAAAATGGCTCGGCAGTTGTAGCTTTCCACTTTTAGTCCTCCACGCTCGTGGCGTCTTGATTTGTAATACAAAGTGATATGTAATATAAGATACCTGCAAACGTTATACTATCTTTCACAAATATGTAGATAATTTAATTGCATGTATTATAATCGGATAAGAGAAAGACTTGCTCTAACATGTTTTCGAGATAATTGAATGCTTAAGAAAGATTCTCAATTTTCTCGATTTTTACTTCTTCTTTAACTTTCTTCTTAACGAGTTGAGAGATACATATAATGATGATCTATGAAAAAGCGATGTTTAGTGACTTGTATCACTCGTATTTTCGTGTGATTTAAAGGGATCTTTACAATTGAGAGGATAAACGGAATAAAAGCCTAATTACAAAATCTGGATGTTAATAAAAATTAAACTAACTTGCTACTTCGTTATTACACACAAATGGGTACAATATCAGATGAATCTAAGTAATGTCTCTAAGAAGTTACATAGTTATAATGCAATACTTTTTTACTACGATCAATAATACATGAAAAAGCTAATATCCGGCAAAAGGGCCTAAGTAGAATCGTGCCTTTCTTCCGCCCGTCCCCGCAATTGTATTTGAAACAGTTTTACGCTGCGATATGATTAATAATGAGTACTAACTTCTACTCGTGAGTTTTGCGAGCGTTGACGTGTACACGCCACGTTTAATACAAGAAGAAATATGCGAGGATACGTACCATAACATTCGTTTTTAATTTCGTGAAGCAGCTCGCAATTAAGCGCAACCGGAAATTCGGTAATACCTGTCGGTCCGCTTCTCGAGGAGAAAAGTGCCGCGCGCCTCCGAAAACCGCTTGTAAAATAAAGGGTAAATGTATTATGTAGCCTCGGTATGCCGTCAACGTTTTTACGATAAACAATTATCGGAAAACGTCCAACGGATATCTAACTTTACAGCTCGCGATAGCTTTCCGAGAGCTAACTCCGTCTAAATTACTTCCCTTCAACTCGCTTATGGCTGCGCAAGTATGTTGCCTGTCATCGTCGTCGTCGTCGCCGTCGCCGGGATAAATCGTCTCCTTAACCAGGTGGTATTAATATTCCAGACGATCGCGCCTCGCGGTGGAAATCACTTATCGTTCGATGTTGCTTCGTTTTAATGCTGACTCGACAAACGTGTATCTATACATATACGAGCGCTTTCTTTGTTACAATTTTCCATGCAATTAATATCGCTTCAGGAGGAAAAGTCGATTATAAAACCGTGAGAAGTCACGCTTACAACGAGTCTTATATTTATTTATTCGATCATTTGAAACGAGCGCGTCGTTAAGAATTTTATATTGAGTCTTTTTTACAAATACATTATGTATGAGTAGACACTCGATCGTGATACGAGATATGTGCATGCCATGTCTCGCAGAGGCGTCAATTTCGACCTAAAACGTATTGTCGCTTTTTCACAAAATACGACTACTTTATGGCTGTCAATCTTTAATCCTTAAAAGTTCTCAATACGAATGTTCGACTACCTATATGGACGCATTAATGCTCTCGAGAGCGATACGAAGGGACTAACGAAGATTCCATTAATGATTATCGGTCGTGTCTGAAAGCTGATAAGTCGTCATAGTCCTGGTCAATTTTCGAATACCAATACTTAGTTTGACATACCTACTTTTAAGAGATAATATTTTATTCCCCCGCGTTGCATATAGAAATTATCACGGACAAACATTATAATTTATGTTGGAATAACGGATATACGATTTAAAGAATTATTCTTTTATTTTTTTAAATCAATATATTTCTTTCGATATTTATAAACATAGTTTTCTTAGTCTGAATACATAAACGTATCAATTACTTACAAATTGATATTGTTACCATATAAGCATTCTCTCTCTCTCTCTCTCTCTCTCTCGTCATCATTTTCCGTAACTGTAACAATTAAAATAAATGTTAATATTGTTGCCCGTTGAACGGAGATATCGCGTTACACCGCGAATTCAATTGGCATGTAATGCGAAAGCGCAAACATGTCGGACTGATTCGCGCAAGTCCCACCGCAGATGAATGGATCGCACTAAGCCTCTATTATTAGCAGATGGAAGATTATATCGATTTTTCTCTATAGCCCCGGCCCCCCCCCTTCTTCTTTTCCGTCACCCTCGCATTTCACCCTTGGTCGCCACTCCCGCAGGGCGGCCCTTCCGTACTTTATGCTCTAACAAACACATCGTGGCACTGGCAATTACACGATGACGCAGGACGGCCTGCAGTGTTAATTAATTTCTAGCTCGCTAATCACGAGCCACGGTTGAGCCGGGAGTATCGTTTCGCACTTTCTTGATGGTGAAATTATAGTCCTATACCGTAGCGCAGCATTCTCGTTATCGATCATGAGCTCTCGCCGTCCTTTTTTCTTTTTTACTTTTAATTTATCGAATGAGATCAAGTCGTACGAGATAAAAGATTAATATTTTGCCTATAATATAAAATATCTGCATATATTGTATAATATATATCGTACGTATATAATATAGATCATTCCAGTAATATCGCAACCGCACTATAACGTTCCAGTAAGTATTGCAGTATAATATCGCACGTTACAGGAATGCTGCAAACTTCTATGCTGTATGGATGGTAACTTTTGCGATAGTTGCAAATGATATATATAATACTAGGTGTACATATTCCGCATTTTGAAAGAAACAAGATTCTTGAAATTAAAATAAATATATATAAAATAAAAATAGCATATAGTATATCAAGATAGATATTAATAAGATAACCGGGCCCAATTTGGACCGTTTTTCAAAAGTGAGCCACTCGCTGTTTATGTATTTTACTATTTTTTTTACTATTACTCGCTGTTTATGTAAAATTTGTACTAGACCAGTATGAAATTTTCTCACCAGTATGAAATTTTCACTTGAGTATAAGTAATGTGATTTAGTCTCTGAAATTTTTATTTGTGCGCAAAAGTGCATGTAGGCAATCGAGCTGTAAGTAATAATTTTTGTGTGCAAACAAACTGTTGGCAAAAATGATGTAGGCAAATGATACTGTACAATCGATTTGTAGGCAAACAGAATCCTCCCGTATAATTATATGATTAATTTAACAGACGGCAGTAATAATTCGAGCAGACAATCCATACGAGTCGATTGCATCGATTCATTAAATCGTATTATTCCTTCTGTCTGTGTAAAAACAGGAAAAACTGATACTTACTTATCGTGGTCGATGTAATATTTCGTAGGTAAGGAATTACTTTCTATAATTATGAAAACATTAATTTCCATGGTCCATATTATTATAGCTCTATATTCATACTTTATAACACTATATTTAATTTATATTTTTGTCACAACATTTATAATTAAAGAACGAGAACTCTTTGTACGGTGATACAATGATGTGGGCCATGTCCGAGCACATGCGTAAGTGTAACATTTGTCATAAATATGTTCACAAATATGAAGATTGGAATTAACTAGAAATGATAAAGGGTCTTTTACTTGTCCGAATGCAAGTATATATAACGATAGTTTTAAGAAGGAGAAATTAACATAGGTATTCAATGTTTAAATTGCTAAATAACTTTTTTAAATGTTTATATAATCGATGCTTTTATGCAATACAATTATAAACTTATAAAAGTGACGCTGGATCACTTTATTTTAATGTTTTTGTTTTGAAAAAGGGAAGATATATACGCGGCTCACATTGAGTACACATTTTGTTAAGGTGCCTCAAATGCTACCTTTCGTTTAAATCTCTATTGCATCTATATAAATATATGACTGTGACTCATATTTTTTTCAATGTTCAGAAATGTTTCCTCTTTTGAATGTGACCATTAATTTTTAATTCAGATCTCAGAACAAAATTTTTTAAATTCTCAAAAGCTTAGGGGGCCCACATTGAGCCCGGTTACCTTGTAATAATTGACTTAGACGTTGTAATATCGTCTACTCAGCTGTACATTTTGGTGAATGACATTCAGGTCTTTAGCTTAAGGCATGTCAGTGAAGCGTGAGACGAACTTTTTAATCCTTTACATTTTATGTTAAAGAGGGCTCAGACAGTTCGAGCAAAAACGTTTGACTTGTTTATGAATTTATTAATACTCATTATTCTATCAAATATCACTGCGTACTTTGCGTTGTTTGCGCCACTCTTATTAGCCTTATTTTTATTTAATCGACATTTTAAATCCTATATAATTACTAGAAAGTTTTTACAAATTTTTGCTAATAAAAGAATACATTTGAGAAGATTTTCAATCAGCGACACCTTCTATTTCATGTCTGTGTCGAGATAAGTACGTTTCTTTTTTTACCGTCAGAAATTGAGCTTGGCAGAAATAGACATCGGAAATACATCTTCACATGTTTTTATCGATATACTAGTATCAGCTTAATTAGTTGAACAAATGATACTTACCTTGACAAGACACAAGACTCTCGGAAATTCTTGTATTACTTTGAGCGAAATAGGAGGAGATGGAGACAGGGTGGGGCAATACGGAGTAGATATATATATATATATATAGAGTCGATGAGACGATTGTGCTACAATACACACTCGTCACTCAGGAGCAAAGACCAAGTGAAGAAAGAGGAAAAAGCGAGCCGTGTCGATACCAATCATGCCTGCCTCTGGGGCTCGGAGAAATGTTCAAAATTCAAAAGTTTTCCTCTATCTCGCGACGAGCTGAGATAGCGCTCGTATTTCTTTAAAAGGAATGATATTCATAAGTCAGATTTCGCTTAAGAATGGGACAATCCATATATAATGTATAAATTCGCGCATGATGTGTTAAATGAAAAATATAATCGATAATATTTTCTAATGTTGAATCTTTTTAACCGCTTAATTAGTTTTTTGTCGAGGAACGATATTATTTTTCTATATCTTTCGAAAAATGATGATATAAAGCAATCTAAATGCGAATCCCTTTAATCCGGAATACTTCTTTTATGTAAATAATCACCTGAAGTGGTTTTATATCTCAATTAAAGATCACTATTATTGAAGCTATGTATTTTGCTGGTTATCTCCGTGTCTATATCTACTCTTGAAATGCCAATGTTTCGTGAACGTTGCAGTTTCTTCATCGGAAGTAGCAGCCTGATATCGATCGCTATTATTAACAATATACTCGTATTGTATACTATTGATTATTTTCTGATTTATGTATTAGTATTTGAGAACGTTACGAATATGGATTTTTTACTCATAATTTTCTGAAAAACACAAATAGAAACCAAACAAATATTACAAACAGAATAAACGTTAAGTAGCTTCTTACGAACAATATTTATAAAAAATGAAAGTGTTACTTAATAAAACCTTTTTTTATTGCGGTTTTTGATCGAATATTTAAAGATCTTTAAACAATAATTATTAAAAAAGAAAGTAAGAAGTCATTAAAATATGAAGAAAATATGTTAAATAGAAGTCGTTTTATAATAGTTGACATTTTTTTGTCACTGGAACATAAAAACACTTTAGGTGACTATTACCGAATTAATATTTTATTCGAATTTAGCACGATTATAAGGCATATATATATATATATTAAAAACTATCTGTTAATTAGAAGAATTGAAATAAAATTAAGTCGTATGCCTTGATGAAAGAAATTGTTGATCTCACCATCATTATATTTCTTCGGAATAGCGACAGTTATTTCGCGCTGAGACACATCTAGTCTCGCATATAATAATAAAAAAAACCGTGTAACCGTTGGTCAGAAACCGTTGATGACCTTTGGACCTTCTTCTAGAGATCAAGATTCAGTCGTAGAGCTTGTGCTGGACCACCCAGCATCCCTGAACTGGATGGGGTAGTTTCCGTCATAGGGGTCACTCTTCTCTTCGATGTGGCATACCACACCCCTTGGAATCGAAATATAAGGGATGAAATTCTCTGGAGAGAGAATAGGGGTTGTGTTCTATTAAAAGTTCTATCGAGGCGTTACTCGATTTTGAAAGAAGCTGACGAATCATGCTCCTTTTTGTTCCTAGATATTTGTTTCGTTTTTATCACATTTCAATCGATTAGGCGTTCTTCGATGATTATTGTATTTTATACGTGTATAGATACACACACACACACACACACACACACACACACACACACACACATATATACACATATGTATATCTTTCAAATTTATGCATCGTTACATATTTTTTTATACGAAACACATTCGTTTTTATATACGATATTAATGAGACTGAAGCGGTTCGTTATAACACATACATTTTTATTAAATATTTCGTTTTTAATTCTTTGTGATGCATTTCTCTTTGGTATGCTTTTCTCGAGTCTAATTTCATAGCCTGTACAAAAAAGCTGCCCAGACACATTATACGTTTATCTATCTATCTATATATTATATATATATATATATATATATATAATTTGTTGCACGGAGTCGACGCAAACGTGCCGATTCCGAAATCGGCTGCCATTAGTTCTAGTTTAGAGGAATAATTTCGAATTCTCAAAGCAATGTGCGTCGCTGATCCCATACCAAACAGTAGGAGCCTAAAGCCAATGGCGGTGCGCACGTATGACCGACACACACAGACACACACAACACACACACACACACACGCGCAAAACACACGGGACGAACGGGATTGCATGGCGCAACGAGAGCGCGCCAAAACCCAGGCGCGTAATCCCGTTAGGGGATCAAATCAGCCAAAGCACATTACATACCGTGAGGGGATAGTTGCCCTTAACTGCTCTAATTAATATAAGGGTTTCCTTCCGGTCGGATGAACGTCGGAGGAGAGCGTAACGTCGCAGCGCGCGGCCAGCCGCGCGAAGGTCGAGCGCGTTATTGCGAAGATCGTTAACGTTCTCTCGCGCTGGCTTCTCCGTTCATCCACGAAAATGGCACGTATACGCGAAATCCCGAGGTTAGCTCCGTGTGTTGTCTTGATAGAACGCGACGTTTCGACATTTCGCGCATTACCGACGAAACTACGCGTTGTTAAAATTAACAACATGTCGCGCGCAACTTTTTGCACCGTGTAGCTCGTCATTATACTAATTGGCGGCCTCAACGCTCGCGGATTTAATGAAGTTTCGCGAGAGAGAGAGAGAGAGAGAGAGAGAGAGAGAGAGAGAGAGAGCCATTTCGACAACTAGCGCTCAGCGCGCTTGGTGCTTGGGTGAGATTCAAATTCTCGATGAGAAATACTGATAGGGTGGTTTTAGCGCCCAGCGCAACCTCTGCGGCCTTCTTTCTCTGCAATTTTACCGCGTGCCTGTGTAAATTTTCCGCATGCAAAGCTGTAGCATATACGGCGTTGACGTTCTTGTTGCGAGAACACTCCCTTTTTCTGCACATGCGAGATCGTTTGGACGCTACACATAATATCACTCGCGGAGATTTAGTCGCTGGGATGGAAACGAAACGTGCAACGGTGTGTGGTTGGAACACAACGCGTTTCACGAAGAACAAAGGCAGAGCGAGCGAGAGAGAGAGAGAGAGAGAGAGAGAGAGAGAGAGAGAGAGAGAGAGAGGGGGGGGGGGGGGTG
>NW_017305525.1:1046501-1046882 GCF_001594115.1 Trachymyrmex septentrionalis
TTAATAAGGCAGCCAATAATGCGACTCGGTGTGTCGCGCCACGGGCGCATTGCTGATTCCAACGCCGAAACGTCCGTAATTACATCTTCATTAAAATGATGGCGGGCCGTGTTGCACGGCCGGACCGGGTATACGCGCTTCTCGCGCGAGCACACACGTGCGCGCAGGCATACGCACGCCTACCCACATAACGTGCAACGATGTGGGTGGATTTCTGGTATCTGTATCATGGTTAGCCGTCGTACGTTACGTTGGAGGGATGGGGTGGTATAAATGGTCGGTGTGAGCGCGCCGCAGGGACAGGGGTCCTGGAAGGGCTGGGAGGGCAACCAGAGAGAGAGAGAGAGAGAGAGAGAGAGAGAGAGAGAGAGAGAGAGAGAG
>NW_017305525.1:1046982-1048372 GCF_001594115.1 Trachymyrmex septentrionalis
GCAGTGGTGGCGGCGGCAGCGGCGGCAGCGACAGCGAGGTGAGGAAGGGCGAGAGCGGAGGGTGAGGGTGCAACCGAGAGAGGATATGACGTCGAGAGGGAGCGGAGGGTGAGAGATGGAAAGCGGGATCGATGCGTCGCGCCGCGGGCCGATGCCTGCTCGCACTTTCGAACTGACACCGCCGCGGTATATAGCCCTAAGGGGGGGGGTAGTGGATGGAGGAGGGTGAGAGCGTAGGATGGGGGCGAACGGGATGTTACAACGCCTCTCTCGCCCCCTTACGCCGCGCCGCGAGCTACACTGACCTTCCGAACTCGCGCGCGCCGCGCCGGGTGCAACGCCGATGATTTGTCTTCGGTGACGTCGTTAACGCCGTCCGACAAGGATGGAAATGTTGTGTTAAAATTAGTGTCGCGTGGAGAGCTGCGGGGTCGCCCCCTTTTCTCCCTCAGAGCAGACGCTAATGTGTCCCCCCAGCCGTGGATTTATATTACGCGCGCGGTATGGCTTCCGGGTAATCGGAAATTGTGGCCTGCCTTCGTCGTTGCTATCGGAATTTTTGGTCGATGTAGGTGCACACGTCGGGGCGGATACCAGAGGCAGGCGTGGCGACATCGAGGGATAGAGGTTGTCGTCAATATTTAGCCGCTTTTTATATTTTTGCAATACCGTCAGATTTGAAAGATCTTGTATCATATTGGGGAAAAGAGATTTTACGATCGTCGAGAGCAAATAATCAACACGCACAGCTCTGCCGCGGACATCGCGAAAGTTCGTTTAATTAAATATTTTATTAGGCCTTGGTCGACTCTCTGAGAACGACTTTTGCGGTATCGCAGAAAAGATCGACTTTACTCTCGCCAAAGAGCTTTTCGAAGCGAAAAGCAATCTCGATTTTCGGAAAAGTCAAGTTTAAGGAACATGTCCTCTTTTTGTAATCAATGCTCGTGAAATTCTTTTCGAACACTTTAGTTCGCAAGCGATTAAAGTGGCCGGTAAGAATAGAATCAGGTACGAACGACAAGAGCACTGAAAGCTTCCGCGGACTGGTTAATTCCTGGAACTTTGAACGTGTTCGACGTCAGATAATCGGTGTCAGTACCTGTCGAAATATCTGCCGTAACATTGATATCCCGTAAGGCATATTGTTGTTTCGTTCGGATATCGCGCTACGTTAAAATTTATAGAAAATCTTTTCGCAAAAATCGGTATCCTTAATAGGAAGAATTAGAGTTGGATATCGCGAATAGATTCCTCGAAGAAAAAACAGATTCTTCCTTTGATTCTCAGACAGAAAATAATTTATATAACATTTAAAAAGTATCAGTAAAAATTGACACTATAAATACACACATGTATATATATTACATATATATAATATGTATATATA
>NW_017305525.1:1048472-1052527 GCF_001594115.1 Trachymyrmex septentrionalis
GTTAAATTCCATGAAGTGTACGAATAGAGATAGAGTACAATATATAGAAAAAAAGAAGGAAAAGAGCTTTCAAAACAGAATTAAATGGTAAAAATATTATATTATTATTAACAAGCTAATATCATATTTAAGTTATCACACAGATCCACTTTTTACTTTTGAAAAAGTTTATTGATCAATTTAAACAATAAGATTTTCTAATTCTGTAACGTTCCACATTTAATGTTTATGACATATTAGAAAGAGAGAGAGAAAGAGAGAGAGAGAGAGAGAGAGAGAGAAGGGAGGGGGTGGAGAGAAAGACGGAGATCGTATTATATCAGTTTTTATCGGATAAAATTAGACAATGTGACTTTAGTGAAGCCAGACCGCATTGATCGGCAGACTAATTAGTAATTTAATAGGTCAATTAGCATCTAGAACATTTGACATTTGACGCGATCACGGGTTAGCTTCCCCGAATCTCGCTTCTACAGAACTAAAATCGAAGTTTACTGAATTCATCTCGCGGAAGGCAGGACGCGACCTCGTAATCGGCAGCAGTGACCACTTGTTGTTCCCGTCTGGTCAGCCATCTCCTCCTCCTGCGCGGTGATCTCTCCCGCTTTCTGGTGCGGGGGCGAATACGAAGAATAACGGAATGCGGCCGCATGCCGGCCACATCCGTCTCCGCGGTCGAGAATTATATTCGAGCAGAAAAACCATTGTCGTTTTCGGAGATTGCGAGGGAAATTCTTACTGGACTAGGCAGAGAAAGGAGAGTGAAGAAGAGAAGAGAGGGAGGGGAGGGAGGGAGGGAGGGAGAGAGAGAGAGAGAGAGAGAGAGAGAGAGAAGAGGTGGGTGCGGCAAAATGAAAGAGGATAGAGGAAAGAATAGGATGGTGGAACGACCGAGTCGGCAAGTAGTCGGGACCGGGCCGAGACGAGGTGAAACGGGTGAGCAATCACATTACCAGGGGAACCCTGCCTAACCCTATTTCGATGTCCCCTGTCGCCCTGTTCTCGCCCGCCTGTCTACGTTCACCCGAGTCTCCTCGACCCACCCGCTTCGATCTTCCCCGAACGAAATGCTGGTATCCAACCCTCGCTCCACTACAACCGAGCACCCACTTCTCGTTCCGCCGTTCGATCTCCCTCGTTGTCTCCCGTCCCGTTCGCCTCTCTCCTTCCGGCGATCCGTGGCCGAATCGAGCGGAGCACGGGCTCGATGGATTATCAATCGAGTGCCACTTTCGGTGGCCAATCATGGATAATAACTTCGGTTTCTCCGACGGGGACGACTTTGCGAATTTTTTTACTCATTGGGCATCGTGCACGGAAAAACAAATGCAATTTGTTTCGATTTAAGTGTCAAATCTAATTTCTTTAGCGATTAGATGGAAAAAATGTGCAAATTGATGTTTTCTAAAATTGTAATTTGGTATTATGAGATCTTAATTTAACTTGCTCGTGTCTAACATGTTTTATCATTAAATTTTAATGTTTAATAAATACTGTTATTATACTTATTAGTTGCATGTAATTTGAAAATTTGAGCCCTGATTTCTTTTATTATATCTCTTTTAGGATTTTAATTTTTTTCGAATATTACTTTAATCGCTCTCTTTATTTGTGAGAATCTCATAATTGGCGAGAGTATCATCGTGACGATAATTGTTTTCAATTATCCCTTGCGGTCCGCCGCAAAGCGTTAGGACTTTAGAAACTGAAGGGCAAGGGCATCCATTGAAGGGTCGAAGAAGAGAAGGTTGAATTAGAAGCGTGATTGATAGATAAGGGGAACACCCTAATATTAACCTTAGTCTAACCGCCGGTCAAAACCTCGTTTGATTGTTTCTAGTCGCGGTCAATTTGGTATAACTATTTCTAGTTCTTGATGTTCTTTCCTTACCTATTCTTAGAAATGAGCTAAAAATGTAGAAAGAAGAATATAAAAATTACATGTTTAACTTTAGAAATTATTTCTTTATTTCAAAAGTAACACAACTCAAAAATTTTATTTTTCATTATTACCATGAACAAGTTGGGTATAAAGATTACTCTATCAATCATCAAAAGTAGACTAAATTAACTTCACAGTGTCCAATAATATAACACATCCAAATAACACTTGTATTGTGCTTGAGGTTTTTAAAGAATCTTCTATAAGATATCTTCTATAAGAATGGCATATTTTGAATTGTGTTGTTTTTTTGTAAACAGAAAAGAAAGTTCTCTACATTTTGAGTTAAAATGGTTTAATGAAGTTTGAAGAAGTTATTTTATTTTGAATTTAGTCACTTTAGTTAATTAATATAAAAGGTAAATATAAATTGTTGGTGATAATACGAATTATGTCATTTTTGATCAATTATTCCGGATTTGTTATAATTTTGTTATAATTAGTACCTATATATCTAAATCACCACAATTCGAAAAGAATCGTTTTTTAAGGATTGTGAAATGAACAAAAATAACATTTGATTATGTTTCTGAGTTCTTCTTTCGCTGATATTGTTTGATTAATCAATAATTTTGTGCTAAGTTAAAAAATGTTTTCCCTTTTTTCTGAAATATTCAATTTTTCAAATTGTTTTATTTTTTTTAAGGAAGGAAACAAAATTACATTAATTGTATTTTACATATGGCTGCGATGTACAATATTATGTTATATAAACAAGTACGTATAGTTTTACATAGAGAATGTAGTGTTTTCGAAATTTTTATATTTCGGGGGAAAGATTGAAATCACGTTACATGCTGTCTCGAATTTTCTCGTTTAATATTTGATTTCTTACGATTCATTCAGAGAAATTTGATATGAATCGTATTGTTCCGCAACAATATCGCACCAACTTTGTGGTAAACTCGGAAAGATAAACATCGTGAAATCTGACAGATTACCCTGTCGCGACACCCAACGTGCCGCTTACGATTTCAATCTAGGAGGGTGAGTTTTTTCCTCCCCCTGTGGGAACCGTCCAATTTCCGATGAATCCCCTCGATAACGCCGCGTTGTCCGTTCGCCGGAGGTTTACAATTAAGCCGTCCCCACTATCGAGGAGAACTTCTGATTTTCCGGGCGAGCTCGTCGTAAAAAGTTCGTCGTTCAATTTGCACTTCCTAGAGAGATGTCACGGAGGATCGGGACGACTCCAAGGAACACTGAAGATCACTGATTCGAGACGGTAACCAAACGGTTACGGAGAGAGTCGTTAAGGGGTCTCCGAAGGGGTGGTGCAAGAGGGTGGGCGGGAATGAAGAGAGAAACTGAGAGTGAGGGATGGCGATATGATGGAATTACAGAGCGCGAACGAGAGACGGAGGAAGGAAAGAGAAGAGGGTGAAACGGAAAGGGGATGAAAGGGGATGGAAACGGGAGAGATTGCAGTCGACTAGCAAGGCTGCCGTAATGAAATCAAGGGTGTAATGGCCCCGTCAGAACGCGAATCCCCGACTCGCTCTCTCACTATGTAGCTCACCCCCGCGTTTTGAACCCCGTCGGGCGACCCCCAGTATGCCAGCTTTGACGTACCGTAAAACCATTACGCTTTAAAGTCAACGGAACATCACTCGCGCTCACGCGTATCGCTTTCCGCTTGCTTAGCTTTTTGTCGTCGCGTTAGGGACACGTCTCTGAATCTCTCTCACAGGGTACGGTAATGATTAGTCATGGCGTCACTTGACGCGATCTCTTTGATATTCGAAAACAACGATAAGGAGAAACGTTCTGAGCAACTTGTCCTGAAGAGACGTACGGAGTGGGCCATACGGAATGATGGGAAATTGAATATATATGTAGTCTACGTGACAAACCGTGTGCAAAATAAGAAACTTTGTACGTTTGTAAAATAATATCTTACGTAACTGATGTGCAACGCGAATGTGTTGCTAATCGCGATAATTCTGGTACGAAATCAACCGTGTTCTCAAAGGTACCCCGAATCACGCTGCGTTCTCGCCCGCCCTCTAAACTCATTGATTACAACACACTCGCGGCTTCCCTATTTTCTCCCTTCGTCAATCTCTCTCTCTCTCTCTCTCTCTCTCTCTCTCTCTCTCTCTCTCTCTCTCTC
>NW_017305525.1:1052627-1054132 GCF_001594115.1 Trachymyrmex septentrionalis
CCTCTTCACGCTGACACGCTACCCACGCGGGCTATCTCGAGCGTATTTCTCCCCCTGTACCCTTTCTATCCCTCGCCCTCACACACTCTCACGGGGAGTTTTACATACCACGGGTTTCATGCTGGCTCCCATCCAGAGTCGGGTTACGATTCCGTTGTTCTGTCCCGCTTCTCCCTTCGGAGGCCGTTCCACTTCCTTCTCTCTTGCTCTTCCATTCTCGATCGTTCTCTTCGTTGGTGCTCCTCATCCCCTTTAACTACCTCTCCGTCTCTCTCCGTTTCTCTCTCTCGCTCTCTCCCTCTCTCTCTCTCTCCCTCTCTCTCTCTCTCTCTCGCTCTCGCTCTCGCTCTCGCTCTCGTTCTTGCTCTCTCTCGCTTTCTCTCGCTCTCTCTCGCTCTCTCTCGCACCCTTTTCCCCTTTTGCCGCACCGTCATCTATATATATCGTGAGGAAGTTTCGCACACCACAGACTCGCGGCAGTTCTCGCATCTCGAGAGTCAGAATTTCTCCCCGCCGCGCCTCCCTTCCTCGCTTTTTCCCTCCGTCTCTACCTCCTTCTCTCCTGGCCTTCCTCTGTCCTCTCTGGCTTCCTTCGGCGTCTCTCGTACCTCCAATATATACGTGTATTCCCGTGCATTTCGTTTCAACTCGTACCGCACACGCATCTCTCCTCCTCCTCCTCCTCCTCTCTCTCTCTCTCTCTCTCTCTCTCTCTCTCTCTCCCTTCCGCTCCCTCTGGTTCCGCGAAAGCACGTTCGAGAGGTCCGTTTCTCTCTCGTCTCTCTATCTCTTCCTCCCAGACAGCCGGCACACTCGTTTCCCTCGTTCTTTTTGCCCCGTTCCGTTTCACCACCGGGTGCCGGGCGGTTGTGTGTGCCCTCCCTCACCCTGTCATCCGCCCATATCCTCTCCACCGTTCGCCCTTCTGTATCGCACGAGTATCCCTCCCCCCCCCCTTCTTCTCACTTACCCCTGCTCCCATCGCGACTTTGTCGGGCTCTATCCTCGTTCCCTCGTCGCTCGTTCGCCCACGGTTTCTAGCTCTGTCCGATACACGTTCCTCTCGATCTCGCCTGCGGGTGGCACAGGGGGAGAAAGGGGGGGGGGTCGCTTTACAAGTGGTTCCAGCCTCGGACCGGCGCCGGTGTCGTGTTTCGCGTAATAGGTCGCCGCCTATGCCACGCGGCGGCCGAACGGTAGCGCCCGTCGTTTATTATCATTATTACGATTATTATTTTCGATGCGATCAATACTTTTTTGTTCCTTTTCTTTTCTTTCCTTTTCTTTTCTTTTCGTGCGGTATGGTGAACACTTTGCCTCGTAGAGACTGAAAATATGCTATTAAACATAATCGAAGAGTAAACGGTCAAGATTGTGTGTCATCAAGAATTTTATTAACATCTCATTAGCATTATTATGCTGTTATCGCCGGTATTAGGAAAGTCATCATTTGTCTTCGCTCATCTTTTTTCTTTATCATTCTTCGGGCTTAAGGTTGTTCCATC
>NW_017305525.1:1054232-1056855 GCF_001594115.1 Trachymyrmex septentrionalis
TATTATCATTATTATGCTGTTATCGCCGGTATTAGGAAAGTCATCATTTGTCTCCGCTCATCTTTTTTCTTTATCATTCTTCGGGCTTAAGGTTGTTCCATCTTTAGATAAACTATGTGGTAATTTACTTACTTGGATAAAAGAGTAAAACAGTAAGAATATAAGAGAGCAAGAGAATAAGACAGTAAGTTGAAGTTTATCGAAAAGTGGAACAAAATCCAGCCTTAATGTCGCATACAACTCGCCCAATCAAATCTTACCGTTTAACGTCAGATAAAGTTACTCAACCGTGAGTTAAGTAAATTTACCTACAAGTACCTTTCCATCTACCTGCAGTTATTTTGCGTTATCGAATTTTTTATTATCTACTTTTTCCCGATAATGCGCTGCTACATCGATTCCAAAAGCGTCGTCGCGAAAATGCCGTACTACGGCACGTTAATTGAACGTTCTTCGTTTTGTCTTCCTCTCAAGTTTCCGTGACGAGGTCATTCTGCCACACCCTCCTCGCGATGGGTATGTCACTCAAGAGGGAAATCGATGGAGGACGGAATCGACGTCGACGGCTTTGCAACAGGTTGAACGAATTGCTCGGAGTTCTCGGTGCGCCGTGACTTCGGATGCCCACAGAATCGTCGCCGCAGGTTGTCGCGTCGCTTGGTTTTGCATTTAAATCCAGGTCGCGATCTGAGATTGTGATGATAGAGGAGGATTCGCTAGCCGGTCGAATACTCGAGTATATTCTCAGTATTGTACACGCACGTGTACAACAAGGAGACTCATTCTTCTATAAATCGACACGGAAAGAACGGTTTAACTGAAGTATCTAAAAATGTAGCTAATGCAAATTTGATAATAAAGTCTTATTGGACTCTCAAAATAATTATGTAGAACGTTTAAGCTAATTGTTGTAGGGATATCAAAACTTTTTGCGATATTGCTTATCATGCTTGAGTGTCCCACATAATTATCTTTGTACTCGTATAAAATTATTTTCGGATCTGCACACAGCAAAATTTTTTAAGGAACTTTAGCAAAGTCAATGTATAAGTTGGTAAAGAGAATCACATTCGATCATGCAGGATATTAGTGCCTAATAATATTTTGTATGAAGTTTTACAATTTCCAGTTTAAGCACTGCGTGCTGATTATTTGAAACACCGTCTTGTTGTAAAACTGAAGAAAAAGTACGTGATATCGTGAATTAAATTGACAAGCAGTTTAGTATTACCGATGCTAATAAGCATCTTTCAAAATATTCTGAAGAATGTTCGGCAAAATCGTTCTTTTCACGAATAATGTTTCCCGATGCTCGCGAACGTCGAACACGGGAAGTCGTGTGAATTAATGTGATATTTTGGGTATTTCAAAATGCGAAAGTGATGTGAAAACTGTTCCTCTTCTTTTCTTCCTTTTTATCTTTCTAACAATAGATTCGAATCAACTGAACCGTGCAAGTTCATCTGGGACAAAAATTCAGTTTCCAAAAACGGAAATTCAGTACCGTTTGAATATGTCTATTTTTTTGTACTCCGAGGGATTGGAGCTGTGAATCGATATTGTTGAGAGAGCGACGACTAAATCTGTATAGTGAACTCCGCGCGCGCGTTCCCGTTTCTCCTCCAAACGTCCGGTCATCCTGATAATTTCGGTCGAACCTTTTATACCCGGAATTGAATTGATCAAACGTGGGTGTGGTGCAGGAAAATGACTATGAGTACCTCAATATAGCATACGCGCACGGTATACGCGCGTAGATAACAAACACGCGGACTAACTGTATGAAAAGTAATTCCTATCCTCTCCCAGAAGATATCGGGGAGATATCGGAGAGCGGAATTTTTACACAATAATATAACAACGTGCTCCAGCATTCTTTAATGCGACACGATATATTGAATTAGCTGAAAGGTAAAATTAACTAACTCTAGAGAAATTATAATATCGCTATACGTATACTGTACTTAATCTAAAACACCAGAGAGATAAATACAAATCTAACTAATTACGGAATAGCGGAGAGACGCTTTAGAAACATCGGTGGTGTCTGATGATAGTCTAGAGTATGTAGAATCGTAATTGCGCTTCTAGCTCACACGCTCACACATGTATTTCCCCATATACCCGGGTAATATAATACGTATACATGACGTATGCATACGTAACGTTTACACGCACACCACATTTGTGCAATACCCGCCTATCGTTGTTGCCTCTCTACAATGGAGCAAGTTTCCAATTGTAAGCGGCTACATGTGGAGCGGCTATGCCTATGTTTTCAGCATAGTATATGTACCCTACGTAATCGTACGTCCGCGTGCATGCGTGCGTCCACGCTCGCGCGTGTATCCTCTCTTGCATTCGGGAAATCACGCAAACTGGTGAAGGTGCGCTTTATTGGATGACCGAGGGCGCGAGAGCTGCGGAGAGCTAGCCGAAATCCAAATCCTCCGGAGGTTCCACCCGCCGTATTTTCCGAGACTCCGTGGAAATCCCGTTAACGTAGCATCGTTAATATCTCGGTTCGTGCGCGCGCGAGGCAATGGCGAGAGAGCGAAAGACCGATAAGGCCACCTCTCTCTCTCTCTCTCTCTCTCTCTCTCTCTCTCTCTCTCTCTCTCTC
>NW_017305525.1:1056955-1071807 GCF_001594115.1 Trachymyrmex septentrionalis
GCACTCGGGGAATGACGGAGGAACGATGGACGGTATCGGAGGATTAATGAGGGAATGTTCGGGGTGTTCGGGAAGCGTACAAGAACGCCGATATTCCATCCCTCCCCCTACTCCGACTACGTACTCGTAAATTTATCCGTTTTCGGCGCACAAAGCGTTGAAAAAATATATATGTCGATGGGATTTTATTTATGAAGGAACCTGCGCAGTTGAGTTAGTTTTACCTGGGATATACATCCGAGAGGCTTCCTTTTTAATTGACTTTCTCTTTAAATAAATATGAGTAGTTCTTTTATTAATTCGTCTAATATAGAAGTTAAAATGATGATAAATCTTTAACTAATTAACGTATGGAAGTCTCGATGGGGTTCACGTTTTTTATGATCTCAATGGTTTAGTATATATTTGCTACTTAGAATATATTTTTCTCCAGGATGAATTAAATTTGACATTTGGAAGGTAAAATATTGATAATTTTTTGTCTTTTTATCGTTTTGACACATTGCATGAAATTAATATTGCAAAATAGGAAATAAAAATCGAATCTAACACAATGACGTATTTCTACGATTTTTTAATCTTCAAATATCTAACATAGTTAAAGATAAAAGAATTGTAGAAAGACATCATACACTGAAAGAACAGTGTTTGGTACTTGTAATCACTTACATGGTAGTTAGCAGTTCCATTTTTCTAGTTATTATTACTATAATGTTAGTAGATAATAATAATCTTATATGCAGTTCTCTCTTCAGACATGAAAAAATTGTACTATAATGTATAATAATTTCGAATATTAATATAGTAAAATTAAGTAAAATATCAAGATACGATAAATAAAGATTTATATTCAGTAAAAGCAATTGCAAATACAACGAATATTATTTTCTAACATGTGATTACAATTTATGTGATAATAACTAAAAAATATACTAAGAAAAAATTAAAAATTTTCAAGCAATTTGTACATGACTGTAATAGCACAATTGACTGTACTTGCATGATTGAAACAACTGTAAATATATAGTTGTCCCAAAAAATGATTATAAATTATAGCTAAATTATGCAACCATTTTAAATAATTGCAATCATTTTTTTCCTCTCGGTGTACTAATCGCAAAGGTGCTGCAAAGCTTTTCTAACATTGCGGAGAGTTGAACGAAACGCGAAATGATGGTTGGTGCTTTCTACCTAGAAGTTATAATTAACACATTTGCTGCGGATGACAAGCGTCCTGCGCGTTAATCGCCTCTCCCTTCAGAAACAGGTGCACATAGTGCAGTATCTCGGCGCTATTTGAATTTCACGCTTCCACACGGGAACTATTTTTGAGGGTGGTTTCAAAGTGTCATTGTAACCGACTTATTAAATCCGTGTTTATATTTGCAAATCGTGGCGTTATCAACAACAGTAAAAATATCAGAATAAGAATGAAGTTCGTTGACTTCTCAAAGCAGATCCAAAGTTCTAGTTAGTTTATATAGGAATGCGCTTCCACAAGTGAACTGACAACTTCCCTCGTGCGTGTATATATATATATATATATATATATATATATACGCAAACACCGATCCGGTTTCTATAAATAAACTTTGATTTAGGGAGTCCTTACGTAGTACTTCCTCGATGGCGGGCCTCTAACGAACGGAAACCGATACCTCGATGGTGGAAAATATTAGCGCCGCTTGCCGCGACTACCGCGTTGCCGTTTTAGCCTTCGGCGGCTAATTATTTTGCTTAATTAAAGTGAAACCCGATACGAGCCCGTCGCAAACGAAATAACGCTTCCGTAATCGCGTCCTGCCTTTCCGTCGCTCTCACATCACTCTTATCAGAATTTTCATTCACGTTAGCTAATCGTTTGGTTCGTTAATTCTTTGCGTACATGCTTCGCCCGTACTAGCAATGATTCCTGCTTCGTCTGCGTCTGATTGGTTGACATGCCTGTCAGTATTTTAATACAGGCAAATTGAATAACTTCTTCATAAAATTGAGAGCTTATCCCTCCCCCCCCCCCTCCCCCTGCTATGTTGCATTTACGTTAAAACAATGATATTTCAAGATAAAATTATCGAATACACACAATACATTGCATGTGTAATAAGCATTGTGCTCTTAAATTATCATTCTCGCATGCTTTAGAGATCGAATTAGAAAAATCAATAAAAGCAGATATATATTTCGCGCAATGTAAGAAAAGAGTTTTTGAGAGGTTGAATATTTGTAGATTACGAATATGAAAGATTAATAACTCTTCGGATGTTTATTTTATTTTTTTTTTTAAATAAGCTTTCCAGTAGAGAAAGAGAAAGAGAGAGTTTTTGAAATCAATGAATATGCGTGACAGAAAGGTCGTTTTCACCTTATGCTATTATTTAGACGTGTAATATCCTTGGTGAAAACATGGAAACTTTTCCAGATGTCGATATAATAATCGCGTTACTGAGCGACAACGCAAGTGCATTATCATTTTGCAAATTGCAGTTTACTTGCTACAAATACCCTGCGAGACTCTAAGGGGACTCCACCACTGTAAATAATAGCACCCTGGCATTTCGTTCTGTCGAAGCGGGAACGCTTCTCTAGTCTCTCTCGCATTGCATTCACTATAAAATTATAGTGAAAAAAGAAAAAAATATATATATATATATATACATACAGAGGGTGCCTCAAAATTAACTCGCGTTTTTAGATAAACTTGGAATTAGTTTTCTAAAATAAATAACTTTGTATTTTCGATTCTGCTAGTTAATATTATTATAACGTTTTCTCTTTCCAATCATATTTTGCCATTCTCTCGAGATTCTTCTCGTATCAGTCCTTTGTTTATCTATAGCTTCTCTATTTAGTCTCTTATATTCCACTATTCTTCAACTCGCATTAATTCATTCGTACATTTCAATGACAGATTATAGACGGCTAAGAAACATGGCGTTTTCATGTCATCGGAATGTGTAATTTTGTTTTGTTGATACGAAGAATTAATTTTACGTGACTAAATAATTTTAGGTAACCTAAAAGCATAACGTAAAAATATATGTAGAAGAAATACGCGCGGATCTTGATTGAGCTTCAAATACTCAAAGTAAAGATTTTGCAAAAATTTTATGTCGAGAAAGATATTTCTCCAGCCTTGAAAAAGTTAAATCAAATACCAATGGTTTCGGGACACCCTGTGTATTCCCGCTTCACCACGAAACAAAAAACTCGATTCCCGCGTTCTCTGTTCTTCGCTTGATCCGTCCCTCTCTTGTGAAAAGGACCGCCAGCAGGAAGACGAACTAGAGGAAAGAGCGAACGAATAGGTGGGACCAAAACCGAAGGTCCCAGAGAGAAGCCGTATTGTTTTAACTTTCCCCCGGGGGGGATGGCGAGCCCCGATGGGAAAACCTCACGAAAACACCTTTGTAACAAGCCGCAGACGAAAGCAAGTTAGACGACAACGTTGCTGGGAAAACATCCGAGAGAGACGAAAGGTGGAAAAGAGTAAGCAGGGCGGAGGGGGTGAGAGGTGGGAAAAGCCGATAAGCCCGAGATCGAAGTCAAGAACATGTGACGGGTCATTTTAATGTCAGATCGTTGATAAGGAAAGTTTTCGTCTCGGTGAGATTGCATTAATCGACGATGCAACGTCGATTATTCTATCGGCAAACGGAACGACTGGAAAGAGGAAAATAAAATAGAACGTGACGAAAAAAATCGTCGATGTAGGGTATACAGCTTTCCGCCGAGTCTCGATGAAACCTTAAATCGTTCGCCTCGACTTTTTTCTGTTCGAAGAGCAGAACTTTCAAAATGCGTTTTGTCGAAAATTTGTAATTTTCCGAAAACGAGAATGAAAGAAGCTCCGCAAGAAAATTACCAATCGGTAGGATATGAAATATTAAACGAAATTGCTAAAAACAATTTTTTTTAATGTTAAACAAATGCATTTTTTGTTTGTCTGTAGTTAAAGAACATGACGCGCGTTGAAATGTCTATGTTTTTTTCAGCATATAAATTAACGATGAAAAAAACGCTTTCTAAACATCTCAGAGTAGCCTATGAGTTTCAACACTGACCATCGCGCTATCTCTAACTAAAAAATGAAATTTGAAACAATATGCATTTTGAAATTCTGCTCTTCGCTTGTTCTATTCTCTGTCCTCCTCTTTCTGTGTTTCTCTTTCTCCGTTTTCTCTTTATATAGTGCCTTCTCTCGGCGAAAGGAGCCAGATGAGAAACGCACCTGGGCCAACCCGAATCTGCCTCTTTCTTTCTTACATAATGCGGTGGCTGCCGCCTCATTAGCAGGTGATTAATTAAAAATTCGTTTGTTTTCGTAACCGGGACCGACGGCACCGCCCACCTATGCCCGTTCATCGCGTTGAGAAATGAATACACACGCACGGATCGCGGAACGATGTAAAAGGTGAAACGCGCGATTACAGTCAAAAGTTTGTTCCGCACAAAGAAGAATTTAACAATGAAATTTATTGAAAAATATACTGGAACATTTGCTTGATAGATTTGGCAGAAATTGAAAATGGCTATTTATGATTTTGACAACGATTTTTATCTATTTAATATTATTATTTTAATATTTTGTTCTAGTTTTTATCTGTTTTTTTTTAATAATAATTATTATATACGAGAAGATAGAACGTTCTCTTTATAAGAGCTCTTTTTGGAAACTACCTTTTTTTCTATAAATAATATATGATCTGAGATTCGTTATATAAAACTTTTAAACTTTATAGTAAAGTATATACCAAAAGGCCAGTTATTTATAGTTCGTTTTGTTACTTCAAGATCGCCTTAAGTAATGTCTTAAGATCTGACTATGAATATCGTTCTACGATTGGTTTATTACAATTTAAGACTGTACACCCGAGGACTTCGGTTCTTTCTCTCGGAAATTTTCACGAACTGAGAAACGATCACTTTTCTACATTAATGCTCATAGTTCGCGCGCGATTAACGACACGACTAAACCTTACGTCCGCTTACAACTAAATTTGACGTAAAAACGAGATAACCTAAATTTTTGGAAGTTAAAAAAGTTTAAAAAAGTAACCGAGAGAAAGAGTCGAAGTATCCTTGTACTTAAAACAGTCTCAAATATAAGAATATGTGTAAATGACTATGTGTAAACTGATTATATATGTAATTGTGTAAGCGTGAATATCAGCCTAAATATAGAATTGCCACAAAAAAAGGTAAATAAAATTTATATGAATACCAATTAAAACTAATAAGTCGAAACAATAAAGAGTAGGTTTTTTATTCAAGCAATTAAATTTCAATACATTTCATTCAGTTTATCATCATTTTCAGCATATAGCTGCTCTTTTTACATTAATCGATAACAATTTGTTAATGTAACTAATATATTAATGTTGAAGAGTAATTGTAATTGAACACACAGGATTGATGAACTAAAATGATTAGTTGAAGTGTTCGAAAAAATTTAATTCGTTTGATGAAAAAGATCGCTAAGCAGCTTCAACATCGGTGTTTTAATTTGTACCGGCGCTAGCTGCGCTTACATCGATTTCGAATTAAAACTTTGAATCATAAAATTTCGTCATTAAATCAAATTCCTTCATGGAATCCGTTAACGAAAGCAGATATTTTTCGTTTCGAGCACGCGCGGCTAAAGTAAATAAACGGTGATACGCGTCATACGAGTACCGAAATGTTTAATGCTTATTAAATGGCGCGATTGACACGTTTTTTATCCATGATATTCCTAGCGAGCGGGAGGGAGGGGGGGGGACGACAGAAACTAATGGAACTCGTATTCGCGCTTTGTCCTCGCGCGGGGTGGCGCGCTACCGAGAAGGGCTTTAGCGGTAACGCCGGGCGTTCTAAATATCCTCTGCCAAATGTCCGGGCGGTAGACGTCGCATCGACGCCATCCCTTCACGAATATTGTCTTGCTGCGTACGCCGTTCGCCGGCCATAGATAATAAAAGGAAAGATTGATCGCACTCCTTGAGAGCCCGTACCGCGAACGTTTCTGCCAAACGCTCCGTCCACGTCGCCAGGCGATGCCAAGCGCAACGTTTTCTAGAATCTCTCTCCTATTGTTCCCCAAGATGCAGTGCGGACTTTATTATACGATATTGGGCGCTCAATATGGGGCTGGAGGGTTTATTGCATGGACGTTCGCGATATCGTGTTCCTTGCTGCACGAATGCAAACAATAACGCGGATCGACACGAGTTTCGTCAGTCAATCCTCGATGATGGTGTAATTTCTGAATTAATCGAGTTATTAATTGAAATGTTTTCGAGGTCTACGTACGTTCCATTTTTTCATTTCAATTCATTTATATATGCGTTATCGTGTTCAGGAGAAATTGGAGCATTTTTATATATATTCTTTAGCATGCGTGCGTGCGCGCGCGCGCGCGTGTGTGTGTAATTGTAATTCAAGTCAAATTATTGTTAATGTATTATTATTATAGGAGTTGTAGAAGATATTGTGTGTATACTGTCCGCAGTTTAAAACGATGTATGTTATGAAACTAGGTGCGAAAGTAAGCTTTAACGACGTAATTATTGATTTAATATTTGATGAGATTTTGAAGCTGTTTGTAAAACACCTCTAAAAGTTACGCTCTAAAATAAAACTTTGTATTCTGTATTCCGAAAGTTGAAATCTTTTATTGGAAACGAGATAACGGCGCTTCTACATTATAGAACATCATATCTAATGTTTTACCGGTTTAAAATGTGGACATAAACGCTTCCTTATTCAAAAGTGACACAACTAAAAGAAATAAGTCCCAGAAACGGGAGAAAAATTATTTTTCTGTTTAAGAGACAATATTATTAATTAATTAAATAGTATCTGCAAAACGAATTCGAAACAGGTACATGATCAAATGTCATTTTTCTCATTTTTGTTACATTCGGATCAACTTTGAAAAAAAAAAAAAAAAACACGTCTTGATAATTTTTAAGTACAACTTTAATGATTGCTAGGGTAATATTTATCTGAAGCGGCGTCTACAATGAGATTTTAAGGCGTAAAACTTAGACTTTAAACACCACATCGTAAGAGATTGAGCAATCAGTAGACCATTCTTTTCATTCTATTGTAATTGATCAATTTCTTATGGCTTAGAGTTTAAAAACTTAAGTTTTACGCCTTAAAATTTAATTGTAAACGCCACTTAACTCATTCACGGTAATAACTCGAGAATTACGTTTTGTGAGTTATGTCTTACTTTTAAAGTAAGAAAGCGCAATATGTTTCCGATGCTTTAATTCTTGAAAGATGGAAAAGTTCACACGAATATTTTCGGATCGCATGTATTTGATTAGGCAGGAGAATATACGCATATTTCCAACTCCCCAATCGCCGGTAATTTCAATTATACTATTTTAATCGGTCCATTTTCGCTTATACACCAACATTATTAGCGTTTTTCCCGGCATCACTGTCAGGACGATTAAAAGAGCGAATTTCAACAAAGCTGCTACATATTTGAATCAATCGGCCATTTAAATTAATGACGATACGGTCATGGACAGTTTTCCCGTGCTCGGAGTATCATGGAATATATCGCGCCCAGGGAAATCACTCGGACGTCATTAATGTGTTATTAATCCTTGGCGGCAAAACACGGAAGCGCGTTTTATTGTTATCGTGAAAATACTTGGCGGAAATATCCAAATCAGCGGAAGCTATGAATCTCTGTCCATGATTGCGTGACAGGAAAATATCTCGCTTTCACATTCCGCGTACTATTAAAAGTCTATTCCGACGTAATATTTTAACTCCAGTCTAGCTCGCATTTTTCGGATTTTCACGTTGATATATTATACGTCCCAAGTGGAAGGATTAACCGATCAAGTCCGCCGAACGATGGCAGAGAAGAGTAAAGTGCGAAGACTCATCCGTGGGGGAGTTAAGGCGCGAAAAATTACGTTAACGAACTTGAGCTGCATAGGGAGAGGGGCAGGTTGCACGATCTCGCTTAGGGAAGAGATAGAGGTAGGGGTGAAAAGAGACTAAAATAGAAAAGAAAGAAAAAAAAGAAAGAGAAAAAAGAGCAACAACCCGTTCGGCCGGAATGGTTTTTGCGCGAAAGCTCGACTGCGTAGACATTCTCGAGTGGCTGTCCCTACCCTCTTTCCCCCCATCCTCTCTGTTCTCGCTTCCGGCAGTTGGAATAAGGTGAAACGACGCTCAGGCGTCCCTAATGACTACGGATCCGTCGCGGCGCCTGCACGCCGATGATTATAATCGATAACCCCGACGGCCTCGTATCAGCCGGCACACCAACCATCGCCTCCCTGCATACACACGTACACACACCGAGTATACTCGCACACAGAGCGTATCGTCCTCTCCGCACCCTCCTCATCCCCGTAACCCCGTCCGTACGGTAGAGAGAAACCAGCGCACATGTGTGATTCCGCCCACCGACGACTACCACGACAACAAGGACGACGAAGCGACCCTCCTCTCCGCATCACCAATACCGACCTCTTCCTCTAACGGTCGACTGCTACTCGTAGCGAGCGATATAGAGCCGCCGGGTTATGTTTATCGCCTCTTTACAAGCTCGTAAGCAACCCGCGAGCTTGGCTTCTCGCTGCCGCTGCTGTTGCTGCTTTTGCGGCGCCTGCATGTGTACATACGCGATTTCTCCCAGCCTTTCCTGGTTTTTTTCCTCTCTCGCCGTAATGTGTTAAGGGATGCTTGTACCTTAATTAATTAATTAACTTGCCGCAATGTCTATGCGTATTATCTGAAACTCTGTGTAAAGAACTCTCCTATTTGTATACATTCAAGGCGACATAATTTCTTGATCGAAAACTAGCCCAGTAGTCTTGTTGAATTGAACTTCAAAAGTGTTCAATGGCGGATGATGGAAAGGCTTATTCTTTAATTCATTTTATTTTTACCATTTCGATAATTCGATTATTTAAGATTCTGATAAATTCGAAATCAGTTGTAATTATCGTGTGTGCTTATATTTTTTTCTCGATGCTTAAACCATTTTTTTAGAATAGTACTTGAATTGTACGCACATCAGACTATAAGAATGTAGTCTTGCTGTAAAATGCTTTGATTGATTAATCGGAAGATAGAATTTTAATTGATCAAAGAATGCTCCAAAATATTATTTGTAACACGTCGACCGTACCTTAAATATACTATATCATAAATATCATTATATAAAGCTTCCCTGAATTCATTAATAAAATCCATTGCAATTCTAATTGACGCGTACATATATATATATATACAGGGTATTTAAAAGATATCTATTTTTCTTTAATCGACGTTATTTCTTTCCTTGAGAGATTCGTAAGTGTTCATTTCGCCCAGTTGCGCGACTATTCTCGGGAGCGCAACTTCCTTGTTTGCTGTTGGTTGAAGACGATGAGAACTACTCGTGTTTATCGCCTGCTTAGGCTAGTCTCCTAAACAGCACTCTGGCTCCCTTTTGTCTCTTGCCCGTCTCGGCAAGTGCTTGATAACGTGTGCACGTACATGTCTACGATCTTAAATTATATATTTCGACTGTAGCGTCATTTTGTCGTTAATTCGCAAGTCTTACCCAAGCCGTTTTACCCAAACTGTTGAAGGAGGTTGTAAAATTAGCCATTTTGGCCTAAACGATGGAACTTTTCTTGTACATGCTTTATATATGTTTTCCCGTATTTTTTCATGCGCTGAATCATTGACAAATGTTTATTTCAAACTGATCTGATGGAAACACGTTAAAAATCGCATTAAAAGTAGCACAATTTCGTCCAAATTTCATCTACGTTTGCAATTTTTATTATTTGCCCATCAGTTTGTCTTGAAATTAACATTTACAAATGATTCAGTACATAAAAGAAAATAAAGGACATGCATAAGAAAGATTCTATTGCTTCGGTCAATATTGATTTATTTTATTCATTATCCACGACATTAAATGAAATAGTCAATTTCAGAGTCTAAGCGATGGAATCTTTCTTATGTATCTTTTTTCGTATTTTTTTGATATGATAAATCATTTGCAAATGTTAATTTCAAACTGAAGTGATAAGAAGATACATATTGAAAATTACAATCGAAGATTAGATTTTGATAAAATTGTACTACTTTTAATTACAATATTAATTACTACTATTAATTATAATTTTTAACATGCATTACTCTCTTTTAATTTTTAACATGTTTCCGTCAGATTAGTTTGAAATAAATATTTGTAAATGATTCAGCACGTTAAAATGTACAAAAAAAAAAACCATAAATAAGAAAGGTTCCGTCAACCTCGTTCGCTCAAGTCAAAATCCGGTAATTTTTTCCATTTTCCTTTGTGGATTATTTCCAGATTATATATTTTTGAAGTTTTTTTTCATGGATAAATGAAAAAGGAAGATTTCTCTTATCTTTTTTTGGTCAAAAAAATATTCCGATACACAATGTTTCTATACACATATGTAGAAATTAAAAATGATTTGACAAATCAGTTTGATAAGCTTTTAAAAATAGTAAAATTGTCCAATCCTCATTGGAAAAGTATACTTTTTATACACTTAATATTAAGTAGCGGCACCAACTAGTACTGAGACTTTTTAGTTTTTTTTGGGGGGGGGGAAGGGAAAAAGTTCACGCATTTACGGCCAGCCGGTCAGAAACGCTTTCAAAGAATAACCATATCTCTACCAAGAATGGCACTCGTTTACGCCACGGACGTGGCCCTCCGCCCTCGCGAGCTCGTTAAAAGCGGCAAGAGGGAGCACTGCTAACGTTTATCGTCTCTGTGCAAGCTTTCCTCTAGTCATCTCTCCTCCTGCGTGTATGCATGTATCTAATGATGTACAGTGTGTCTGAAAAAAAAATAGTACGCGCAAGAAAAAAATTCTAGCCTCGTTTAATTTGCTTCTTCAAACTTTTCATTAGCGGAAATTTCATCAATGGCATAATTAATAATCTACTTTATACCTCACATATGCCCATAATGTAAAAAAAATTGTATTACCTTTCGGCGAAAATGAAAAATGTAAAAGAAATTATGTAATTTCTTTTATTATTATACGTCAATACTTTTTTTTTTTTTGTAAAATCTATTGTCATACGAAATATTTTTAATATTTACAATTTTCAATTTTACAATGAATGTGATGAAGTTTTTCACGTCTCTTTAAAGCAATTATTTTTTCGTAATAAGTACGTAGTATGATGAAAAGCGATTGGTGTCGTTAATTCGCATACTATTCTCAATAGGAAAGCAAAAGATGGGGTGGGGGGGGGGATACCATCATCGAATTTAACTGCGGTCAAATCCAACACCTCTCGTCGGCATCTTCGGTGCCATAATTGCATCGGCCTCGGTATTAGTCGGTCCCATTTAACGGATCGATCTTCCGCCGTGAGAGGGTGAGTGTGCGGGAAGGGTGGATCAGCGGGCAGGCCGCTTGAAATTAAATTTAATAGGGTGAATTAGAGCCGTGGGAGGCCGTGGCTCATTCGTGAATCGGGCGTCACGTGGAACACACGCGGGACGAGCGAGCGAGCGAGCGAGCGAACGAACGAACGGGCACGCGAACCGGCGCGGAGAACACGTACGTCCCTCCGAATAACGTAATCGCCAGTCATCCGAGCTAGTATCGCTGGCTTATGGCGAAGCCATCGTTTTCCCCCATGATTCCCCTCCCTCCTCCCCGATTTCCTCCACTCTCCCTTCGCTCCTCGTATAAGCCACGGTACTACATAACTCTGTCGGGATTCTCTGATGAAGGACGATCCCGAAGGGAGGTGGAGGGGCATAGCGGAGAAAAGAGAGACAGATAGAGGGAGACAGGAAAGGGAGGAGAAAAGGGGTGGCGAGGGTCGCAAGCGGGGGTGCGAGTCGAGAACTCGTATGCCCCTGGGGCTTACAGCTGTCGTGTACCCAACACCTCTTTTTTTCTTCTCTCTCTCTCTCTCTCTCTCTCTCTCTCTCGTTTCGACACGAGAATAGACCGGCACACGCACGCACGGTGAAATTGCCCGCGCATGTAGCACCACGTACTTCTTGCGCAACGCCAGGAACGCTGCCGGTTAACGTCTCTCCACTGTGTTGTGAACTCTGGTAAATCTTTGAAAAACAAGCTTCCTGCATTTGATCGATGGAAATCACGATAATAGAAGCGATACGCGGAAAATTTTGACAGTTTTAGGTCTTTTCCGAAATTTCGATAATTTTAAATTGCAATGTTACGATTTGATAACTAAGAGTAACTTTTCAGTGTTTTTGTGTTTAGAATTGTACAATACATACTTTATATAACTCTAAACGTTTATTCTTCATTATGTCTACAATGGAGTAAGCCTTAAAGCCATAAGAAATTGTCTAATTACAGTCGATTATTTTGGACACGCTCGTCTGTGATTGGGCAATTTTTTACGGATTAAGTCTCTACTCTATTGTAGAGTCTATCATGTGACATGTAAAATATTTAATCTATATGTCTCTTAACATTTGTCTGCATGAAAAATATACTGATGTCTTTTAAAATCTTTTGTGGTTCACATGTGTATTATTTATAACACATATATGTTGGTTTTATAAAATTTAACATTTTTATTCGTGTCGTTAATACATTTGACGTGAAGATTATATTGAGAAAAGAATGTTACGCAGAATACGAGTCCGTTTACGAATGCGATTTCTCAGAATGAGAAGGTTCCCGTCTCACTGAAGAAAGGTCAGATATCTGTCTGCAATTCGAACATGGTCAGGCCTCCCCATCAATTCAGTAGCGCAGGAGGCGAAGGGCGGTTTCACGGTAGGTAGTATTCCGTGGCAGGAATCAGGGCGAGCTCTATCCGTTCTCGGCCCCGGCGAGCGTCGACTAGGGGTGTCCCGGGGGTTAGGGGGAACAACTAGGGGGATCGAGAGTTCGTAATAGAGGCTCACTATAGCGTAGGATTATTGAGTGCGGGAGGGCGGCTCCCGCAGGCTGAAAAGTCCCGGGACTCGAACACCCGTTTGCCATCAACGCAGGTTTATGATTCTGTGGAAAGAGATAGGGATAATGACGATTTCAGCACCAAATTATTCGTATAAAATTTCATCGGATCGGAAATTTGTTTAGCATTATCAGATCTGTCGTCGAGATTCGTCATTAAAGTCCGTTCCGTAAAAATCCGTTGAAATTTTACCGACATTAAGTTCTATATAAGAAAGAGAAAGAAAGAAAGAAATGGCTTCTCTCTCAATTTTCATTTTCAGAATATTGTACAATATAAAATTATAACAGTATGTATTTTATATAAATACGTCATACACAATTTTTATATAAATACGTCATACACAATTTTTAGTAAAACTCTGTTTAAAAAACAGAATGTGAACTACTTTAAATTTTGTACTTAGTGAAATTTGTTAACGGTGAAGAAGTGGCGAAAGATCTTTCCCTTTCGAGTGCTCGTGCCCTCGCTTTCTCCGACAGAGTCCGCCATGAATCAAAATTAAAGTCGCTTTATCGTAAATTTTCCTCGGCCGACTTACACTCGCAGTCACCTCGGTTGGCTCCTCTCAGGGTCTAAGCAAGGCAATTAGTCACCCGCCTTGGCGATGATAAAACATAAAAATTACCGTCACCATTTCTCAAGTTTTTATCCAAATCCTTCGGCATCGAAATCGGAAGCGTACAGAACCTTAAACATTTCAGATGCATTGAGACGATGTAGGATAGATTCGACACGAATCGGATTAATCTTTATTTTATTAATAAAAAGTAATCAAAAACAAATTTCGATATATTCAATTTTATTATAAATTCTTAATTTTTATAACTTTGGCTTGGAGTTTATATAACAAACTAATACATAAACACTGTATTTTTTATTGTATATATTTAACGAAAAATCACTAAAAGGGAATTATCCGATTCACCCCTTAATTTCAGGGTAAATCGAATAATTCTCTTTTCGTGAATCATCACACAATTTATTAAACTGACTTGTACTCATTTCTACCAATATAAATTTCCTTTAATTTTAGTTTAATTTATTTTTTGTCTTTTTCTAATTTTAAGAATAGTTTCTAGTATTCGTCTTTATTAATATGGATTTACTTTAAGTTCTAATTCTTAGAATTAGAAAAAGATAAAGAATAAGTTGAGCTGAGATTAAAGTTAATCCATATTAGTAGAAACGAATATTAGGAACTATACACTATAAAAATCATTGCAATTTGCATAAGTTTCAACATGTATTTTCGTTATAAACTCTCTAAAACTTTTAGAGTAAATTGTCATTCTGAAGAATAAAATCTTAAAAGTTGAAAATTGTGCCTTTCTTATAACTTTTTTTCAAAATTGGCTCAATTTTCACTTTTTAGAGTGAAATCCGTCTCCAAAGAATTGAGAGAGAAGCTACAAAATTCGTGACTTTTTTTAAATCGTGATTTTATGTGAAACAAAATTTCTTCATGCACTAACGAACTTTGTACTTGAATCATCGACTGACATTGAATTACACGCAATTCAGAATTGTTGTTTATTGTTTCTAGTGTAGAGAAAGTAATTAGCATAATAAAACAGCTCGTTCGAAATAACAAAATTAACAACATTTGTCGATTAACTGTTTCGAAATGATCTGAATCATTTTGTGATCCGATTCGCCTCGATCTATTCTAGATGCATTCATAAACTTCCTATAAATATTTCGTTTTTACTTAAAGACACTACCATGCCAACGAATCTGTGTAAGCAATTAATATTAATTAAGTTTCTTATTTTCTTATTTTCTAATGAGAGATTATTAGAGTTTTCGCTAATTCTCTTTGGCAGATAAGTTTAAACTCTTTTTTTTCATACATATAATTGTTAAGCAGAATTTTTTTTGGCTTAAAAATAGATGTATCA
>NW_017305525.1:1071907-1072361 GCF_001594115.1 Trachymyrmex septentrionalis
CCATATATATAATTGTTAAGCAGAATTTTTTTTGGCTTAAAAATAGATGTATCAGAATATCAAATTATAAGAAATACATATAATGTGAAATACAAAAATATATAAGACCCACGTACGAAAATGCGAAGGGGAGAGTATGATCACGGACGGGACCCGTTTATTTTATTTTTTTACGAGTTTCGGTCCTGTCGAAAGCAGAAGGCCACAGTAATGCGTATGTACTAATGTAAGTTTCAGATAGATAGCGCCGGGACATTCACGAGTGCGTCCATCAAAAGGGTTAACGATTTGATTTCCGCAACGTTGGCTCGGTGACGTTGCCTTAACCGCGAAACCACGACCCAACGGCGGGCACCCCTAAAACCACTGCCACCCTCGGAAGTTTCGCAGATCCCAGCGTAAACATGCCTCTTCTCACTTTCCCCCCTCTTTCCCCCTCCCCCTCCCCCCCCTC
>NW_017305525.1:1072461-1074393 GCF_001594115.1 Trachymyrmex septentrionalis
CTCCCTCCTCACCTCGCAATCCCCATCGAATTAATGTCGGTGGAGGCAAGAGCATCGACTCACCAGCGCGCTGCCGTTTCCCGCGTTCTCGTTAATTCGTAAAATCGTCGAACGGTTCTCTTCCATGCCGATGCATCGACTGGTGGTGCGAGTGTACGTTGGGGGGTTGGAGAAGGGAAATGGGGAAACGGGGAATGGGATGGAAGGTGGGCGGTGGCGACGCAAATGCGCGAGGCGCTTAATTAAAATGTTTAACACAGCCGCGAGTACGCAACGTCGAAGCGCGAAACTTAATTAAATTGGTTATGACAATAAAAATAGAGGCGGGGCGCGTTACCGTGGGAAGAGGAAGTAGAGGAGGAAGAGTAGGAGAGAGAGAGAGAGAGAGAGAGAGAGAGAGAGAGAGAGAGAGAGAGAGAGAGAGTAAAACAGACAGAATGTTTCTCCGTTTGGAAGAGGAAGGGAGATGAAAGATGCGAGAGAATGATGGAGAAAGAAGCTGAGCAATAAGGGAAAAAAGGGTAAATGTAAGCAGTACCAAGTCGCATGTGTTAAATGTATTCGTATATATGGATATTTTGGATTTAAGGAAACGCCTCTCGTTTCGACTACGGATATTAAAGGCGGAACTAGTTGTCACCGTTTCAATCTAAAAACCAAATTAACATAAAAAATTACTTTTTAAGAGTGTAAATAATATCGTTTCTCAATTAAGTTTTAATGATAATAATTATCTGTCTAGAAAGATATTCTGAGAGCTGTCTGGAAACTTGAGGTGTATCACCGATTATCCGTCTAATCTTTACGTAAGTTGAAGTTCGATAAACTTGTGGCAGCCCACATACAAAATATGTAATACAAGGTATATGTAGATCAGGGCGAAAACTTGAGAGCGTATATTGACACGGGAAATATGGAATTAAATATCCGGGGTGGAAGCGCGTAGGAGGGAGGAAGGCCACGTATACGTCATCAGTTTTTTCCATCGTTTTCTGCAGGCGAAGAATGAAGGATGAAGGATAAAGGCGGAGACGGACTGTTGCGCGAAAGCAGAGGGAGAGAGGGGGTGTGTTGGAGGCGCGGCAGAGGGTGGATGTGCAGTACACGAAGGGAACGGTCGCAGGATTTGCGAGACGTCACTGCGAAAATACGCGCAATTGAACTTTTCAACCCCGATGGCCTCTCCCCTCTCTTCCTCTGTCCCGCTTCCGACCCCTTTGTGAGCCACCCGCACTTCCCTTGCCAGCCAGCCAGCCAGCCAGCCTGCCTGCCTGCCTGCCTGCCTGCCTGCCTGGCTGCCTCTTCCCCGTCCATCCTACATCGGTCCCCATTTACTTCGTCGTCCTCGAATTCTCCGTCCGGCTTGTTGCCTCTGTCCTTTGTCCCGCTTCGATCCCTCTTTTTTTTCCATCGCAGCGTACTTTTTCTGTCTCGCCTCTCTCGCCCTTGCTCGGGGCCTGCTCTATCTCTTTCATCCTCCGCCATCATCCCCGCCTGCCTCTCTAGCACGTTCGCTCTTTTGTCACAGCGCCCTTGTTCTCGCGCTGTCCCACTCTATTTGCCACCCCCCGTCGTTCCATCATCCCTCAAAGCCATGGAGTCTAACCGGTGACACAGACATACACACCCACGGGTACATGTGCAGAGTCGACGGTGCTGATGGCGGCGCTTCATGGTGTCGGTGTGACGGTGCGACGACGATGGCGGTGGTGGTAGTGGTTGTATGGCGCCCACCCGAGAGCCTCGTCTCCACCCTGAATCTCCTCTCTTTCCCACTTTTCTCTCTCTTTTTTTCCCTCTCGCTACAACGCGCGGAATCCCGGGGTGGGATTTGCAGGACCCGGCAAATATGCGCCCGATAAAGGCGACCCGCCCGCGGTCGAATCTCTCTCTCTCTCTCTCTCTCTCTCTCTCTCTCTCTCTCTCTCTCTC
>NW_017305525.1:1074493-1078331 GCF_001594115.1 Trachymyrmex septentrionalis
CGAGGCTCCCGTGACAACCGTATCCTTCCGGCGGCGGACTTGCCGGTTTTACCGTCGCTGTGGGATTCCCGTTCCATCTACCGGACGACGAGCTGGAAAATGCTCCGCCGATTTTTCGATCGGCTTATCCGCCGAATAAGTGATGTCATTAAAACGTTAATCGCGTCCTGCGACCTCGGGCAGTTTTCGTGAAATTGGTATTCGTGAAATCTCGTTTGAAGGAACTTGGAACTGGGGCGTGAAATTGCATTTAATGCCGGTAGTTTGGAAAGTTTCACACACACGATTCATGTAAATCATATAAGACGTTCCATGAAGATTTTTATCTTCATTTTTATCAAGGAGATGCTTGAAAATGCTTCTCATCGTTATCTTCATTTAAATTACATTTCATTGTATTATAAAATTTCATTGTAATATATAAAATACATGTTATCTGACGTAAGGTATTATTGAGAAAAATCTTTGTCGAAAGAATTCATGGTGTTGCACTACAGAACATGATGCATGACTTATATCTAGCAAGAGAGAACAATTTTTGCTGACCAGCGTCTTTCTGGTATTCCGCGACGAGAGATCAGAGCTGATCCCACCTTCGATGTAACTTTCAGAATCCTTTATCTGACATCTGTGTCAAGGGGAAATTCCCTTGATCCTCACCGAGATACCTACCATTCTCGACTTTCCACTTCCCTTTGCCCCTTCCCATCCGTAATCCTTCCGTATTGCCTGCGTAAGCACATTTCTCTATCTTTCAAAGGACACGTAGATCCTGGAAAATACTGTGAGAAAACTAAAATGCAATCATTACCGTGGGCCTTTTAATACTTTGCTCAATAAGCATTTAAGATTTATGCCTGTCAACAAAGATACATCATAGTAGGTACATGCACATTTTAGTGCACACGAAAATATTAAAGCAAAATGCATTACATGATATAAATAGTATGTAATAATGTATGATAAATAATGTAAATGTAAATAGCATAAATAGAATAAATGGTATAAATAGTATAAATAAACACGCAGAATAGAGAAATTTCGTTATGTTATATACAAAATGTTTTCGTTTTTACTAGGAAATCGTATATTGTAGAAAGTTTTGTCCGAAAATTCAGACAAAAGTGGTTGAAGTTTTCTTACAGTCATATTGTTTGAATTTCTGTAGCTACAGCTGCTTTAATTTTTAGTCGCATTTACCTGAATTTCTAGTCACAATTGCCTGAATTTCCAGCCATAGTTATCTTAATTTTTAGGCAGTTGTTTGAATACTTATAATTTCAATATCTGAACATTTTTGTCTAAATTTCTAGCTAATTGTATAAATATTTTGGATCTAAATATTTAGTTACATTTATCTTAATTTCTAATTAATAGTCTAACAATAAGTATATGTGTTTTAAATTTCTAAATATTCGGACATTTAAATTTGAATTTCTATCCGTCTGTTATTAGGTCTACCTTTTTATTGCTGCACTAGTTCAGATATTGCGAATTAATTTTTTTTCTTTTACAGAGGGAAAAAGATAAACTGTTGTGCAACCAGTTCAACAATAAAAATAGATCTAGTATCAGGTGGGTAGGAATTTAAATTTAAGTGTACAAATATTGAACTTAAAACAGATTTAGATTACTAAATCTATAATATCTTAAGATAAATAAGTTACAGTTATTACCTGAATTTTGCATATTCATTAAAGAAAAATTAAGTAATCAGTTAATTAAGTCCTTTAATTTTTATGAGCAATATATGTATTTCTATTTACATGAAATAACATCAATAATGTAATTGATGATTTATGCAGTATAATAATAATATTAATAGCTAAAATCGCATCTATATAATGTTGAAGCATTAATTTGAGTTCTTTTCGAAATGTCTCGCACATTAGATTGATCAGCTACAAATTTCGAAAAACGCGTTTGTCGGAAATTTTAGACAGGTGCTTTCAAACATGTCTAATTTTTCAGGCACTGATTCTAAATATTTCAGACAGACGCGCCACTAATTTCACTTTTCAGAGAAATTACTCTGATAATTAAGACAGACTGAAATTACGTTCAGACACCTAAATCTGAAATTTTACACAAAAATGTGTTTGAATTTTTAGACAATTTTTTTTATAGTGTAGTACAACCGGAAAGGGAGTGATTCTACATAAAAAAATAAGTTTTGAAACATAGAATAAAATTTTTCATTTGAGTCTTCGTTTTCGGACATTTTCAATCAATTATAAAATAAAAAAATTTATCGTACGTGAAATCTACAGCGAGATCTATTAAATCGAGACATTTAACGAATGTTTAAAGTTGATTTTTCCGAAAATGAAGTCTTATATGAAAAAGTTTTATTCTACATTTTCGAATTATTCTTTCACGCAGAAACTCTCTTCCCAATTACATCGTAATTTCCAAGACATTCCTATATATATTTATCTAATGAAATTTTTCTTAAATTGTATTATTAAATTTTTGAATTTATGCGATTATATATATATATATAAATATCTGATATTTTCAAAATATCTGTGCACGATAAACAATTATTTAATTGAATTATCATGCTGATGTCAAAATATCAATATTTATTGGTGGGCAGGAATTAATTTTTTTTAAATCGATTATACAACGTTAAATCAATCGCTCTCAATACAATGCTCTTGATAACGGGAGCACACGTCCTTTAGCGCGCGGCCACGTGTCTTAATTGAAATTAATCATCCACCGGTCGTACAGTCGTAAATCATAACAAGTCGACGTCCGCGCAGTCGTGGCGACGTGACATTTCAATAAGTCATTCATCGGTACGGATGGTTAATCCTCGCGACCGACCGACCGGTCCCGAGCATATTCCGAGGTTGTGGAATCAAGGCTCGCGAGAGATCCCACGCGATCTCTTCGTGATGTCACGGGCCGACAGTGATTGATCGTCCGAGAGCAACGTCTCGTTCGGAGTACAGATCCCTCCTCGGACTGCCGTCACCTCCTGTGTTCGTGCAGCGAGGAAAACTGGCGAATCACCATCGCGATACGGCCGGCCGACTGAATGGCAGTCGTTGATTCAAGAGATTCCGCTTGTGTACCTTAATAGATACTTGATTACGCACACAAGACGAAATAATGCACAATATTAATCAAATTGTTAGCTGCCAGCCTGATTGCTCGAGATTTTGTGAGCACAAAGCTTTCGATGAATTTTTTATTTGTATTTATAATTAGTGTCGAATTTAATATGTGGATGTACAAAAAAAAAACCGTTGGCGTGTTACGATTTGACATTAAAAGTTGGAAGTGATTGGGCCACCATTATTGAATACTTTTTATTTTTTAGGTTAATATATTACATTTCTTGTGTAAAAAGATAGAATTGTGAAATTTTTTTGATTTTTCAATAATTATGTCCTTTATAAATATTTGATTTTTCGTAACTTTTTAAAATTTCTGTAAATTCTGATAATTTTGCTTTGTCCTTTTAGAGAGTAAGGAATGTTGGTATTTCTAGAGTCAATTAGAGACTTTATTACATGAGATGCGGATAACAAAAAGGGATGAAAATTGGAATCGCTTGCTTAATTTTTCCGATTGTTCCAATCTACAATTGTTACATAGTACAGATTGGCTTAACAAAATTTTAAATCTTTACCACAAAACGTGAAACACGGAGTACTATTTTTGCCCATCTTCGTACACATTATACATTCCGAATCCAATTTTCAAGATCGTTATACTTTCTTCGTTTTCAACATTATGAAAGAATACCTTTACCCCTTCTCCGTATTCCGTAAATGATTATTATAAAATAATCATTTCATATCGAGTTAGCATTAGCCGATTATCC
>NW_017305525.1:1078431-1087606 GCF_001594115.1 Trachymyrmex septentrionalis
CGTATTATAAAATAATCATTTCATATCGAGTTAGCATTAGCCGATTATCCAATTTTTCTCAGTGATCAACCTTTGAAATAATTTTCTCGATTTGCGACGGGCGCGATCTGTCGTAATTCCCATAATTCACTTAACTTGACTCTCGTGAATAATTCAAGTGTCATATCGCACACGTTTCGTTATTTATAATTTAACGATCGCCGCGTAGCACGCGCGCGCACGCCAACGGAGGATTTCACAGGCAATAAATAAAACTAAAGGACGTAGTGTGCGCGGCGCGACGCACCGGGCGATCCGATTGACCGGTGAAAAGCGGCGCTTTTTGCGTGTCGCGGAACGATCGGACGCGCATACGTCGAAACCAATCGCATTTGCCGCTCCCATGAGACCCCGGGGTGACCATACCGTGCCGTGCCGTGCCCTGCCGTGCCACGCCGCGCCACGCCGGAGGTAAATATTATTCGAATTCGGTGTGTACGGCGCTATTAGGCCGGCGCTCGCCGACGCGTTAATCTCCCAGGGGCTAACGAAACACGGGTCGGCGTTATTAGTGCCGAATTTAGAATTAAGCGCGGTCGCGCCACGCCGCGCCCCGCCTTTTCCCTTCTATCGCGCGCGGCCGTCCCTTTGTTTTCGCAAAAGGGACGGCTCGGGGACTGGAACAATGCCGGTAATTCTTTTGCCGCTCTCCGCCGTCGACTTAGCGGCTGGGCTGAAATCCTCCACCCCGGCTTCACTTTTTCATCCATTGCCTCGTTCCAGTAACCGTCATTTTGTACAATAATCCGGGAATTCTGTGGATGACGGTGTGCCTGGTTTTTTTATTTTTTTATTTTTTTTTTTTTTTTTTACCGGGTAGGTGTCGAATTTCCCAACGATTGTAAATTCCACAGAGCGAATGAGAGGAATAGCAATTACTTCATCACGGGGCGTCGGTAATAATTAATATTGAGGATTTAAGGGTTTCTGCGAATTAATCAAGGATATAAACGATCAGTCCTGGAATCTCGTGTGTTTCGCTATATTTCTTCTTTAATTGAGCTATTTATCACAGAAGTTTTAATCCTCTATTGGCAATACGAAATTTTCACTCTTCCTATGAATCCTGAATCTTCAAATTTCATTACAGATTTGTATATTGCTTCGGATTGTATAGAAAATTATAAAAACATTCTTACATACTTACACAGTAAAAAATTTTGTGTTAAATTTAACATATTTCACATGTCCAAAATTTCCAGTCCACCTAAATTTTTGTGTTAATTTAACATGAGATGAATGTGTTAGAAGGTAACACAAATATTGTAAACAATTAACACAAGAAGCGTAATATTTTGACACAATTTAAAAGCAATTTTTAAGTTAAATTGACATTTATAATGTTAAATTTAACTGAAATTACATTTTTACATTTTTAATTTAGGCGATGCCTCTGACATTTAACATACAATATATACAGATTTAACAAATTTATTGTTACAAAGAGAAAATAACACAAAATATCTGTATCTTTTTACATATAAAATATATAATTAGTGCTGTACAGAACATATTTCTTCAGTAAAGTTAACATTTATAATAAATTAATTAAATTAACACACACATTTTATTCACTTATTCTTCGAATTTATGTTTAAAAACTACATTATTTTTATGCTACTTATTTACCTATAAATTGTGTTATTTTAACACTAAGAAGTGTAAATTTTAGTTTTAACGCAAAATATTCGAATAACACAATCACATTATGTTAAATTGATATTTGGATATGTTAAAAGTTCAGCACAAAAATTTTAACAAGAATTATTTAATTCTAACATAAATACAAAATGTTTTTTACTGTGTACAAAAACTTTAACAATGAGTTTTTATTCAATATAAAAGATGGATTGTATTTTGCTTATTTTTTATAGCTTTAAATTTATCTATCAGAATTCACAATATAAAAAAATTCAACTGTTGTTGAAGTACCTACATTGCAAAGATTAATTATATAAAACCATTTACGATTACTTTAAGACACTGTGCGTGTAAAGTTAATTTTTCCATTTCTTAATTTTGCGGGCGCGATTACGTCGAGATATTTCTTGGATGGAAATTCTGTCGCGACATTTCGGAGAGTTGCAGAAGATCGTGTCTCCCGAGGGATCGGCCGGATCGCCGAAATATTCGGCAAATCTCGAGGATAATCCCGGATGCCCTGAAACTTACTCGGCATCATCCCGGGAATATCGCGCGACCGATATTCGGCCAGGATCTCGCTTGCTCGCGCTTAAGTGCCGCTTAATTCGCAGCCCTAATTGCAAACCCTGAAACCGGGACGTCTTTCCCGTGAGAAACGGAGCGTAGCTTCCGCGAAACTACGATTGGTTGCAGGATTGTCCGAACGTTTCGCTTTAACTCCCGATTCATGGAATTATGATGTATCGAAAAAGACCCCAATTTACGTTCTAATTGATAAATGTATATTTCATGGTTAATAACCGTCACACATAATACAATATAATTTCATTAAGCTCGTAGTAAAAAATTCTTTCTTTTCTAAATAATCATTTCCATTTGTCATATCAAACATATTTCTATATACATATTTTAATTTTCTTAATTATATTTATTATTGCAACAGATTTGAATCAGATCGATAGTGAGAGATAAGATATTCTCGTTTTCTTTGAAATCGTGGATCAAGCATTCTTTTTGGAAACAGTTCTCAGTAGCAATGGGGTGTGATTCTATAATATCACGTACGGAAGCAGCGTTGCTAGGAGAGAACGGCGAAAGAGGTCGAATCCGGGAGCCCTTTCTCACGCGGCAAGAGTGATCATCCCTCGACAGAATAAAATCAAACCAGAATCACGCCGCGCTCACCCTTCCGATCTCGGAAGATTCAACCCCTACACACATCCCGTGCCGTCGTTCAGCATCTCCTGTCCAACTCCCCTCCCTTCTTTTCCTCCTCTTGGTCGCGAACGGGCCAAGGCTTGACCGTTGTCCAGTTCTCAGCACCAGCATCCCTCTCCCGTCCCGTGAGAATGCGCCGGGATCGAGAACTGGTCCAGAAGACGCGAATCAGATTCACGGAATGGAGAGGGGAGAGAAAAAAGTATGAATTAAAGTCGCGGCGTACCGGGGAGAACGAGCGCGGAAATATTCTTCCACGGATTCAGTCCGGAAATCGCGTTCTAATCGTGCGTAGATCGTTAGTCGGATCCTTTCAGTCGGATCCTCGACATCTCCGAGACGGTTAAAGTTGTAGCGCGTTACCGCGGTGATACTTGAAGGATTTCTTTCAGTGTTGTGCAATTCTCATTGGCGCGGACAATGCGCGATTCGATAGAGTTCTACGAGTTATGTATCTGACGAGCAAATGTCATTTATTTTATATAAGAGCCGGCAGGGAATAAATATATCAGCTTATATGCTTCATTTATGTAGTATTGTTTTTTACTCGCTTTTTGCGAAGTGTCTGCACGTCTGCGCATCTGAAAATACGCGCCTAATATCGGAGATCCGTTCCAAACAATATTTATATTACCTATTATAACCCGGTGGTTTTCCAATCGGCGATCTCATTACAATCTTTAGATCTACTACGACAATAATCGACCCGTCAACTGTAGTAATACATACTGAATGACTTGAGAAATAGCGACATACGTGGAATATTTTTTGGCGCGAATTTCTGCTTTCTAAAGAACGAAAAATTACTCGCGTTACAGTTTTCCGATATATAAATGACGTTACAGTTATATTTTGCTCTTCGTCGTTTTAAGTATCACATTACATATCCGTGTATCATAACTGATATTTTTATCAATTAATTTCATTGGATTTTATTCAGGACATTTGACACTTCATCTTGAATGAGTAGCTTTATATAGTGCGGGATTTATTCTTGTAATCGTTTCCTTAGTTCTTATATTTATACTTTCTTTAATCTGTTTTGTAAACTCTAATTATCCACTTTTTTTTCCAGTTGTTCGCTATTCTTAATTAGCCTTTTCATTATTAATATTGTAGTAATTTGTTTAAAGACTACGCGGCGCGCATTTAAATTTTTTTATTTTAGTCAGAGATTATTTTTAATACGGTCTTTGAAATAATACGTTTTTAATAGACTTTCTCTAAGCCAAAATAAGATATCCTCTCTCCAAGTAATCTATTTAAAAATAATTACGTTACGCGTGTGTTGAAGAGGAAATAAGCATTAAAATTGTATCACCTCGCGATTCTTCGCTTTTCGCTCGCTTTTAATTATTTCTCTCTTTTGCATTTTCTTTCTTTTTTTTTCTCCCTTTTATACATTTACTTAGTACTATAATATATATTTTTGTTTTTATTTGTAAACATGTACATAAATACATATCTTCTGCTTCGAAGCCACTCATCTCGAGCTATATATATAAAAGCTTCTTAATTCATTCACTCTTTTAGTCATTCGTTTAGTCATTCATATATACATTCATTCATTCATTCTTTTTCTAAATGTTACTGGTTCAGCAAAGTCCACTGCGTATATACTTGGTAAAAGCAGACATTTTCACATTTATTCTTCGTCTTTCAACAACACCGCCAATTAAGGCTCTTGATGATCTTTAATAGTTCGTTAATGGATCTCTTTAAAGATTCCCTTTAACGTTTTTACGGAATTGCTCGGTGAAGCTCGTGCGATAAAATCTTACCGCTATCGATTCCTGCGGGGGCCTCAAAAGGGCCGATCGCGTTTATTCACGTGCGCATAAGAGGAACGTCCGATGGTATTCAAATCATCGCGGTTTCCAGGACGCGACGATCGAAATTCAGAACTTCCCGCATACGCTCGCCCCTCTCGCAATCCGAATCCACCGCTGACAGAATTTACCTTAGGCGAGACGCTCATAAGGGAGCGTATCTGGCGCGTTTAGTCGCTGTATCTCGGCAAAACGAGGACTCCTCCCATCCCGTGCAAACCTCCCTCACCGACGATAGGAACTTGAACTCCCGTTTTCCTCTCGCAAGAACGGATCTCGATCTTTCGCGACCTGAGAAGTTGACGATCTTTTAAGGGATCTAAATTTCGACTTTTTATCATATACCGTTTCGTCTGGCACATAACCAAGTTATACCAAGTGATAGTAAACTTTTTCTCTTCTTCTATTCTATTCTAACTCGTAAAAATTTCCGAGCAAAATTAACGAGCTGGACTTTTCCGGGACAGTTCGAATTCTGAAGAATTCTATTCAGTATTTCATTCATCCCTATACACATTCGTTTTTCAATAGTCAGTTTTAACCTTGAATACGTATTTTTGTGTAAATGACTACGGATCTCCCAGTGTTTTTAGGGTTCCGAGTTCACGTCACGTGAAGGAGGACCCCCCGGGAGCGGTGGGGGGGGTCCCTTACGTGCGTGCTCGGTTTTGCGAAGTGTCCCGCCTCGTCCGAAACGAGGACGGGTGAGAAAGGGAAGGGAGAGAATCGGCGACTCCGCCGCCGGTTCGGTCCGTAGAGGCTTTTCAGGGAAACGTGGGAGAGTCCAGTGGAACGAAGAAGATCGTCGCGAGAAGCTTTTAATCTGCCGAGAGATTTGGACTTTCGCCAGCGGACAGCGTGACTTGCGACTGTGTATGTGTGTGTGTGTGTGTGTACATAGAGTGACGCTCGCGAACAGAAACACGCACACGGTGTATGTGCGCGCCGACCGTGATTACGCGAGGAGAATGTAATTAGTGACGGAACGTTGCCGTGTTGATCCTTCGTATTGGTCGTCGCTCGGTACCGCTGGCTTGTGCCCATCGCCCGGAACGGTATTCCATTGCCCTGACCATTTCCAAATGCCGTCTACGGATCGTGCCTGTGCGGCCTGTCCCACCTAAGGAAAGGGAATCATCTCTGGAACGTTCATGCGTAATTGAGCTCGGCGGTTAAGCGAAGAGGTACGGATACACTTCGATTGATGGCGCGTCACGTCGAGAAAGAAAAAAAATAAGTCTCGCGAGAGTACCGAGAGTCTCTCGCTTAGTCTCTCAGGCTTAGGCTTAGGTTAAAATTATAGAAATGTTTTTGGAATAGAAATTATTCGATAATAACATAATACTGTAATGTTAGATTGAGAAGGATATATAAGAATGGAAAAGATGTATAGTTAACTGTTAAGTAGTTAAATAATTCAAATATTTAAATGTACGCAATTTGATAGGTGGGGTGCTCGGGATACCCTCCAAAATTTTTTTAATTTTGCAAACAATTACAATTCGGAATTAGACTGATGAGAATAAATTAAAAGAAACAATTCTGCGTTCGGTCAAAGATCTTAATGCTTATAAATAATAGGTATATATTCATATCGAAATATTTAATTAAGGTAAACTTGAGTAAGATGGCCATCTTCGAAAAGCAAAAAATATACTCTAAGATCCGCTTTGGCTGAAAATGGGATTCTTTCTCGTAATTGATGTTAATTTTATAGTTTTGTACTTTTTACTATATGGAAAAAACAGCTACGGTTGCCATGACCAAAAGTCGTTCATCAATACATATTTTGATTTTAAGAACTATGGTACGAATGTGATAACCGTAAGATTGACATATTTTAACAATTATGACTGTCCAGAAAATATGTTCATCTTATGATTATCATAAACAAATGTATTGATGGTGAAAATTACCACTATTTCCGGTGTAGCGACCGTAACAATTTTTCTGTAGTATAGTAAACTGTTCTTTCTTATATTTATTTATTATATTCTTATAAGGTAGAAGAATATAAAAATAATGGACTTTAAAACTTTCGAGCATCTAGGCAATAATTTTTCTTTTTCTTTTGCATTTCTCAGAAAAAGGCTTTAAAGAAAATTAAAACCATACCGTCTGTTTATTTAAAGGTTAACAATAAAAAGGAAGTTACTAAAGTTTAACAGTGCCAAGGGAAATCGTATTGTATTTGAAATAGTAGAATTATACTTGTTTTATCATAAAAATATAAATAGACAAAAGAGCTAGGTACCTTCGAAGCATGCCAAGGATTCTGTAAGTCTGTAATAAATCAAGTCGAGGTGAGCAAAATGGAAATTAAACAAAATGTGTATCTTTAATGAGTTATCGAGATTAGTGCTATTCTTACGGATCAACAGTTGTCGAGCTTCGTCGATTCGTATCATAATATTAGCTATTGTTAACATTAGCTTTGAAGCTAGCGTTATTTCTACAATGACTTTGCAATAGTTTCAATTGTGTTCTTTTTCCTGGTAAGGGCCCACCTAAGCAGAGTAAAAAATCTTTTCCGTCACGCAGGTAACGCGTGCTTTTGCGTTTTTCAAAGGACAGCGCCGTGCATGCGCCTGAGACACATATCTCTTTCCATTGTGCCGAGAAGACAACAAGGTTTCGAAAGAATTTCCAAGATATAGATAGATTCCGACTCATTATTTTTGCCGTTTTGTGAAATCACACGCTTGCCGTCTCGGCACGGCACGGGACATTCTTTGCGGTATTTATCAAGCATGTTTTACTTTACCGACTCACCGGCTTCTTCCTCGCGGGACGTTTTCACTTAAGGTAGTGCTCCGACGCTCGTTTGAGAATGCTTCGGCTTTCAAGTTCGCTGATCAAGATAGATGATCCACTTTCGCGGTGCGTGCGATTCACAACGGACGACGGGCGAGTCGCCGATCGACGAATGGGATCGATCGATCGATCGATCGATCGATCGTATCGATTCGCCGCGCGGCGTCTCTCATTGAATTAATGCCGAATTTTTGGCCGCCGTCATCAAAGCGGCCCTGATTGCTGAGCTCCGAGAGCAGCGTATGGGCACCACAGTTGATTGGGATCATTGTAGGGGGCATTTTATGCACCAAGAGCATGCACCGCGGTTCCAACTTGAATACCGAATCAGGGAGGCTGAAGGAGAGAGAGAGAGAGAGAGAGAGAGACAGAGAGAAGTTGGGAACAGACGGAACGAGAGAAACGACGACAGGCGTGGGGTAGTGGGGGGCTTACCGGTTCCCCGAGGCTGTGCACCGTAACAGTAGAAGGTTAGTCCCTCTTCCCCCCCCCTCCCCTTCCTCCCTACCCTTCTCTTCTACTGCCACTCTTCCCTGTCCCCCGTCCGTTTTAATAATCCTCGACCCCCTTAGAGCAATCCGAACAAGGATAGAACACAGCTGTGTTCCCCCTATTTGCCTCGTGTGCCCGGTGTTAAGGGGTACCGCCCCCTACCGCGCACTTAGTCTCGCTCGTTCCCGCTTGCCGCCGGTGATTTCTCGCTCTTCCGCGTCGACTTCTGGCTTTCTCTGAATAATCGGAATTCTAAAGGAGCGTACCGCTAACGTCGCGCTTCACCTCGGGTTTCGCGGCGATTCCCCTTCCTCGAGTACGCGATACTTGAAACGAAACGCGCGCGATTTCCGCGTTACGTTTTTTTTTTCCCCAATTTTAACCGGCGAACGGAACCTCTACAGTGTTCCAGGCGTTATATTTCGTCAATTCCTTTGTGTATGACCGCGCGTGCGCTCACAACTGAGACCGCACAGCCAAGTCCCTTTTTCTTGTTCTTTGTTTCCTTCCTCCTATCAAGACCACCACCATCGCTCGAGCGTGTGAAGTCACCCCGAAAGTCTATTGTTTCGAGCGGCGCGGGGGGTAAGAGGATAGAGATTAAGACAACTACGGGTGCATACCGACTATTCTTCCGCACTTGTGCGGAGATGTACGACTTTCTCGGAAGGAATAGCTAACAATAAGTGGTGTTTCTATACCTAAGTCGGAAGCGCCGCAATGAATTCTCAAAAGTGTCGACGTCCCTCCGTGCATTTTGCGTTCGAAAGTTTCGACGGAAGACAAGGGGTTAGTTAAGCAACAATATCAAATTTCAACAGTTTTATCGAAGCTCGCTCTTTTTGCGCGATCGTTGTTATTAAGAATGCACGGAATGCGCTTCTTTATATTTCTAAATTCTGTCATATAAACGAATTATTTATCTTATAGCTCGATCCTACGTCGCGTGCGTGACGAGGCTACTGGTGAAATCTTTCTCCATGTAAAATTGTCTTTACCAGATTCGATATAAAATCAAGGAAAAATTCAATAGACCAAGGTCGTAAAAACACCGACCTGTCCAACTATCTCTAGGCTAATTATTCTATTGATATAATATTTATACTTTTTGCCGATGCACAGAATATCTGAATCTGAGA
>NW_017305525.1:1087706-1092241 GCF_001594115.1 Trachymyrmex septentrionalis
AGGCTAATTATTCTATTGGTATAATATTTATACTTTTTGCCGATGCACAGAATATCTGAATCTGAGAAATATTTCCATATGAATCCGAGAGCGATGAATTCAGTTAGAAGTATAATTACAACGACCTGCTTCTTCAGATTCTCTCAAGGACCGAAATTCTACGCAGACATACGCGATGCGTATTGAATAATTCAGTGCTAATATTTGCAAAGCTAAAGAAAAAGCGGGTAACGAATAGCCACACGTGGAATCATTAAACTTCGAAATTAATCTCGGCCTAAGTTTTGCCGTTCCAAGACCATTTATAGAATGCCAGCAGAGAAGTGTAAGGTTTTAGGAAATTCAGTTGTAAAACAGAAAGGACAGCCGTAGGAGAGCTATACAGCTATTCTTTATTGTTTAAACCGGTTTTTCGTTTTGTCATCGGAATAGCGCTTCTTTTCTTTGGGTTATCTCCGGTTTTAGAAAATTCCAGTAGGCAGGCAGACATGTCAGGCCTACCGCGTGCCATCGTTCCGGTGTGGGCGCCCGCGCGTAGAAGAGACCTTCACGGCTTCGAATTGGCACGGGGACGAAATGATGAAGGTCCGACGACGGCGAGCGCGGCAACGATAAACGAGGATTCTGACGAAGGAAATCAGACGTCCCGCGGAGAAGACCGAAAGGGCCGGGCGGCGCGGTAGCGAGAAAAAGTAACGCGAGAGGAAGAAAGAGGGGGAGTATATCGCGACAGGGTTCCGGGTGGAGGAATGAGGCGGCGGATATAGCGTGGAAAAAAGGAGACGAGCGTGCGCGCTTACGGAAGAGAGCATCGGCTTGAACGGTCGGCGTGAGAGAGGTAGCGTGGCGCGACTCGGCTCGGTTCGGCTTGGCGCGGCTTGGCGCGACGCGGCGTGGCGCGGCGCGGCTTGGCGCGGCTTGGCGCGACGCAGCGTGGCGGTCGGAGTAGCGGGACGACGCGACGGAGTCAGACTAGAGGGACGAGGATTGAGCGAGAGGTGTCCGTGTCGAGAGCCGAGTCACGCTAGAGCGACGAGGACGACGGAGAGGCATAGAGAGCATGACGATCGGCGAGACGGATAGCGGGGTAAAGTCGGGCTAGTGCGGGCGCCCGAGCGAGACCGAGCCGTGCCGAGCCGATGGCAGGCAGAGCCGTTGGCGCAGTAACACGCTCCTATAGATGGGCCTGCTTGCCTGCTTGCCTGCCTCAGCCTGTGCCGACTGTCCTGCTTGCCTGCCTTGCTTGTGTTGCCCTTCCTCCCTCAACATCCCGCACCCGACCGACCGACCGACCGACCGACCGACTGTTCGTCCGACAGCCCGACTCCGACTCTATCCGTGTGAATGCACGTTTGTGTTCGCCGCGCCTCTTCGTGCGGTGCCTCTGTCGGCGACTACACGCGAGCGCCCCCCCTCCCCGGCCTTTGGCATGTGTGCGCCGCGCGCACGTCGTAACACGTTCGTGTGCGCGCGTGTGTTAGACGGGGGTCCCGGCCCGGCTTGGCGCTCTCGGCCCGTCCCGTCCCGTTCCGTAGAGTATCGCGCCGCGCCGCGCCGCTCGCCACCCGCTATCCACAGCAGTTTCAGCCAGCCCGCCCGCCCGACTGACTGCCAGTGTCCCACCGCACGCCGAACCGTTTGCACTCAGAAGCGATCAGGGAGCCCTTCTCTGCCTCCCTACCGACCACCCCGCTCGTCGGCTCACCGTCGGCACCCCACTACGCCCTTCCTCCTCACACCCACGGTCGCCCTTCCTCGTTTCCCTCACTGTCGCTCCGATTCCATCTCTCTTTTTCTCTAGCTTTACACACGCACACACACGCACGCGCGCACACAAGTAGTCCTCTCTTTCCCTCTTGAAATTTACTCCCTCTCCGTCTGTAACGCGCGGCGTTTCTTCGCATCCCACTCTGTCCCATCGAGACCTCTCCTTGCCCTCCTCAGCCAGTCGAGTTACACTCAGCGAACGCACGAGCACCGGCTATCGCTCTCTCCGTCGCCTACCTCCACCAGCTCGTTTTCCATCCCGTTTTTCACCCTCTTGCGTCCTATCCTACTATCTCTCTCGCTCAAACGTGTTTAGCCTCCCGTCTGCTCCCTCTTTCACTCTACTCTCCCTCCACGTTCCGCTCGCAACTCGACTGTCCTCGTCTCGCCACCGCACTCAACCATCCTACCTCTCCGTTTTCGACTCCTCTCTCGTCTGTCGGTCCCGCTTCTCCCTCTCGCTCTCGGGAGTAACGCCGGTGTGTACTCCCGCTGTCACCTGATCGCGGGACGCTTTTCGCGGGTGAGATACCGCTCGGCCACCGAGTCAACCCAGTCTGCTGGCGCTCGCTCTTGCTCCGATTCTTCCTTTTCGCTATCTCTCTCTCTCCCTCTTTTTCTCTCTTTGTTTTTCTCACTCATTCTGTCTGTCTGTCCTCATTCTCTCTCTCTCTCTCTCTCTCTCTCTGGTCCTCTCGCTCGCTCTGCCTTCTACTCCTCCTCTCTCCCCACCCCCGTGCAGCCTTCCTCTACTCTTCCACTGCCGCTCTTTCTCCTGCCGGCCGTCGTCGTCGTGGTCTTCCTTTACTCGCCTCGTTGCCGCGCGACGTCAACATCGTCGGGCTGGTGGTTACCCGGTGGAAGACGAGAGCTGAGAAAAAAAAGGAAAGCGAAGCAGAGAAGAGTGGCCGCTACCGAGTACTCCGACGACGCTCGTCCACGCGAGACCGAGTTGCGAGGACGATCTCGCGCCTCTTCTTCCTCCTTTCACGGATCTTCGCCGGCACATCGGAATCATTCGGGAAGAGAGACAGAGAGATAGAGAGGGAGGTGACACTTTCGGACAGACACGCGGCACGGATCTCGCACACTCGGTGGACGCACGCGGTGGACACGGAAGAGCCGCGTTGCGGATCGGTGACAGTGCCAAGAGCTCTCGTTCCCCCCCCCCTCTCTCTCTCTTTTTTTCGATCTCCATCCGGGCTCTTTGTCCCGAAAGAAGTTCCGCGAGTCGGACGCCGGTCTTTGCCCAGTGCGTGAGCGACCATGTGTGTGATCTCGATGTGACAGTGCGAAGACGACGTTTCCCAAGTGAGTTCTGATCATTGATTTATTATTGTCAAATTATTCGCGCGAATTTTTTGCGCCTTTTCCACGGTGTTACAAAGTTACTCTTGCGGTCGTTTATGCGCGACGTTCCGTTCGTCGGGAATTATTCTTTCAACGATGAGAACGAAACGTCGCCAATGAAAGAACTCCCGCTAAATTTAAATTTATCATATTCAAAATGTGATTGGTGAAAAATCGAATAACGTAAGGAATTACGCGCTTTTTTTGCCGCTTTTTATCCATCGGACATCCGTCGGGTCTTCGCGATTGTCGAAATTTAACTCCTTTCTCGCGTTAGTGCGTCAAGTTGACAAATGATTTTTTTACTTTACGTTAATCAACGTTTTTATTCATTCACTCGAATGATTCGCGACGATAAACCGTAACGATAAATCATACGTGAAACTATTTCGAAGTAGATCGTTTTTTGCAACGACTGTATTATACAGATAAGTATTATGAGCTATCAATCGATCTCCTACGCGTGTTCCGCGTTATCGCCACGCTCTAGAATAAAATTGATATCGAGAAAAATTACGCGAGTTACAGCAAGTTCTTTGCCAAAGGAAATTCGCCGTCGACCGTACGTTCCGTTTCTAATCTCCGCGTGCGTGCGTGCGTGCGTGCGTGTGTACATGCGTCGTACTCTCTACGTCTCGATCGCGACTTCTACAGAAGTAGAGATTGCGCCTAAAATTCCTTTGTGATTGGAGGACGTCGGCGCTTTCCGACGATCGTCGATCGATAGGCGCGAAACAACGTGGATCTCGCGGGAAGAGCAAATCCGTATTATTTTCCGTGTGAACGTACGGCTCGTTCGTCTCCTCCGTTTCCTCCTTTTTCTCTCTCACGGAGCTGAAAGAAGGCAGCTTTCACGCCGTGGAAGGAAACGACGGTGGAGAGACGGCGGCGTGTTCGTCCGTTGTGGTGCCCGTCGCGGGCCGGTCGCCACACCCGCCCGTTTGGGAATTCAACTTACTGCCACTTCGGGACTCGAGTGAGGAGAGCGTTCGACGGTTTCTCCGACGGGGAGATCTAACGGGCCGCCCGCGCCCCGTTTTGCGCGCCAGTTTCACGCTGGATATAATCGGCTGATTTTTTTACGCGGACAGTTTTGCGCTCCGACGAGGTTAATTTTTTTTTTTTTTTTCCCCCCCCCGACGCGAGATCTGATCTCGGTGGAGAGAATCGTCGCGTTGGAAAATGCGTTCGAGAAATTTGGTCGAGTTGTCGTTTGTCGCGTTTTAAGCGCGTTAAATGCCGAGAAAAGTCTCGTTATCGGTTTTCGAAGTGTTACGAGAATGCCGCCCTTTCGATCTCACGCGATCGCGTCGCGTTTAACGTTGATTCTTTTCACCGGTGATTTAATTTCACGTAGGCGGAAAACGGTGTGGAAAACACGCACACAGGCGGGGAGGGAGGCGCGGGGGGGGGGAGGG
>NW_017305525.1:1092341-1101503 GCF_001594115.1 Trachymyrmex septentrionalis
ACACTTGTTTACGCTGCCTCTGTAATGTGTCACTATCGGTGATGGTTTATCCTGATCCCACATAATGCGCAGCTCTTTTCTAAAGAGTTCGTTAATGCGCGGCATTTGGCTGCTTTGTTCGACGCTTCTGTGCGTCAGGTAGAATGTCGTTTCTTGCGATAGAGAACCGCTTTGATGATAAACTTTCATTAATGATTTATTCTACGCAGTATATATTTCATGGACACGGTAATATTTAAGGATCAGAACATTTAACCCTCCGTCAGTAATTTTCACCCTGTATCCACAATCTAGGTCTTCGAATTTCAATGCAGATTTTTTTCGTATTACGTTCCGGATTGTACAAAAATTTGGAAAAATTCTTACACATATCTGGGAATGGTTTAACAAGTTTTTATTATTATGGACTAGTATTTTAAATTTATCTATCAGTTTTGGATTTTTTCACAATAAGAAATAATCGACTGTGCGTCTTTAAAATCCGTTGCTGGCGGAGGATTAAGATTTCTTAGGTTTATCTTTTTTAACTACAGAGCACGTTTATTTATTGGAAAATGATTAGATTCGAAATCGTAAGATCAGGAAAATTGTACAACAAAGAACGTACACGCCGTACTTATAAGATTATATATATAATCGCGAGGATACATTACCTCTTATCTATAATCCTTCTTAGGCAGTGACCCGATCGGATGTAAAGCAACTAATCAAACTATCTCACGGTAGTCTCGGTAGTCTGATGGATGATCGATAAAAGTAGTTAAGGACGGATATAGCTTCTCACATGGCTCTTACGGTGAACGAGATCGCGACAAGACCGGGATACTCGCGCAGATTTACTTGTATCTCGTGATCCCGTTACGCTGATCCTCTTCAACACTTGAAAATAAAACTCGTCACGAAAAGGATATTCGGTGAGTCTCGCGCAATTATATATAGATGACATTTAGCATAGGTCGCGCTATTTTGCGAGACTTTGTACCCTTCGTATTAATTATATGCGTCTATTACAATCCCGTCTCGCAAACGTTTACGTGAAATTTCACGTAAACTTACCACGCGACGAAAATACGTGTTTATTCATCGTTAATTGTCTCGCCTATCATTACTTTCGTTACTTCACTCTATCTATGCGATTCACGCCGAGTCAAGATTGACGTAAGATCTGTTCTTCATTCCTGCACTCTCTGAACTGGTGCAATAAATTGAAGTTGAAACATACATATGTATTTATTTTACTACAACTTATTTACATCGTGTGTTCAGTTCGAAGAGTTCAGGAATAAAGAACAGATTTATGTACTCGCGATCGGATTCTTGTTCGAAAATCGAAACTTTACGTCACGAACTTGGCGATTAAAGAATTTTCATTGATACAAATATTAATATTATAAAATAAACAATTCGTTTTACGATAATAAAAAAATCTTAATCGGTCGTCTCGGCAAAATGACCGCAAGTTTGTTTTTTAAATGATAAATCGTCTTTTTTTAGTTTTACCAGAAAGAGACATTTTTTTCAAGAGGCAATTGCGTGTACTTCTAATTTGAGCAGTTTTTTAACGACTTAAGAAGCGACGTTCTTTTTTTCGCCGAAGTGTCGCCGCGCTGTTTCTACGAGTGACATTTGCGAGGTACAAACGTGTTTCTCAAACGATATTGCTTGCTACTTGGAATAAATGAAGTAGAAACATGCTTTCTCTCTTAATACGTGCATACGGTATTTCTAATATATAGATCGCCGGAAGTGACGTATTCTACGCATTCCGAGAGATAAAACAAAAACGATCATAGATTGGAAATCTTTTTTTTTTTTTTTTCGAATTATAAATATCTTTCGTCTGAGTCAGAATTTTGTAAAAATCTCTGACAAACTTAGAAAATGTGAGAATACTATTATTTTTTCATATAAATATAGACGACATCCGGCGCGTCTAATAAATTAATTTGATATTACGACATGTAACAGTTGAAGTTGTATATATCGAAGCAGCAAATTATGAATTTATAAATCTATATTTAAATCGTTGAAAACGTTGGTGTGAAACACGTATCTCGCTGGAAAGAAATCACATTCTTAATATTTATTTCCTTGGAAAATGGAAAAAAAAGTACTATCTATTTTTAAATGAAACTGATTTTTCAACTTTTAGATATACTTGTAGAATTCTGTGTATGCGAACAGAAAAAAATGTTTCGTCAAATTTCACGATCGTCTGATTTGATCTCGTTCAAAGTTCGGCGATACCTTATTTCAGAAATAACTCCGTGCGTCGCATGCGTATACCTTTACTTGCGGTATACGAAAGAGAAAAAAAAAAAAAAAAAAACATTCGGCTCTTTCCAGTTGAAATAACGGCCGCGAATTCGCCGATCGAGTGGCCGCGAGACACAGCGTCGTTACGAAACCGATCGCGGCGCGGGCGGGTGGCGACCAAGGACGAAGGAGGGGGGGGGGTGGAGAAGGAGGTGGAGTGGCAGGACGGTAGTGTCCTGCGCGGGAAACGGATAACCGAAACTGCCGCGTATGCACGCGTATAACGGGTGGGCGTACGTGGTAATACAGTGGCCATGCGAGCTTGATTACACATTGCGATCACGAGTGTCCCACGAGCGGGCGGACATAAGGCCTTTTGTCGCACTATGGCCTACGGGCAGGAAGCACGTAGCGTGACACCCGGCCGCTCGGTGTGCAAGTGGCACCCACATTATACGCCGAGTAATATGTACACGAAGGGGGAGTGAGAGACAGAGAGAGAGAGAGAGAGAGGTGCGCGCGCAAGAGAGAAGGAGAGAGAGAGAGAGACGCATAAAGCGAGAAGGAGAGCGGTATAGCAGAGAGAAAGGGAGAGAGAGAGAGAAGAAGGGTGACGGGGTAAAGGGACGCGGTAAAGGGGAGGATCAGCGGGGACGGTAGGGGACGCGCTATAATACTCGGTGGTGGTCCCATGCCACTACGTGACTTGTGTGCGGCTCTAAGCCGAGACATATCGCTGTCCCGGGGCCCCGTTTCTGCCACCTAAAGGAGCGCGTGGATATATCGCGCGCCGAGGCTATTATACTGGACTACCGTGCCGGACGGAGACGGTTCGATCGGTCTTATTGAATTTACTCTCGCCTTCCTCCTCCCCCCCCCCCTCCTCCCCCGGCGTTCGCTCGACTTTGCTAGGTTTGTCTCCCCGATTGTTCGGTCGCAGAGTTATCTAAGCGTGGCCCGCCGCTAACCTAATCGGGTCACCCGCTCGCGAATGCGAGGCTCTCGCAGTTTTTTCACCTCGCCGGGTTTCCGCCCGAAGAGAGGCGTCCGGCGCCACTCTTCGCCGTGTTCGGAACGAAATCGGAACGCGACGAGGTAACTTAATTTGCGACCTCGTGCTTTAGACATTTATTAAGTTTCTCTCGACACGTTGCAAAATTCTACGTTCCCAGAAGAGACCGCAAGATTCTACAGTTACTCGCGAAAAATTTAATCCTAAATTCTTAGCCTAAACAAGATTGTAAGCGATATATCCTAATGAGATGTTTCTGATTATTACGAATGAAGATTTATGGGATATAAATTTTCGGTTTTATTTAAAATCATCGGAACATCCTAATGATTATCGCTTCTTCAAAATTGATGTCTTTATTAATATTTAGATTTATCTTGTACACGCGAGTTTAAGGACGTGTTGTATGTAAGTATTTAAAACACAATGAAAAAAATTATTAAATATTATAAAAGGTTACAGATTTTTCTATGTTGTATTTGAAAGTAAATTTGGCGGCGATTTAGAATCTGGATTAAAAATTATTTTAATAAGAAATAGATATAGGCGAATAATTTAAAAAAAATTATTAAGGTAAAATAAGAAATTTTTTATTCAAACTATAACATTGCACTCTTAAATATATTAAATATTGACTTTATTGAATTGTTTCATTCATATTATAAGAATATAACGTTCATTTTGATACGGAAAGTCTAAATTTCCAACTTCAATTACTTTCCGCAGAGACTATACACCCGATATATCTTTAATATTATTTTTTTCTGATTCTATTAAATATCGCATTACACCAGTGAAGAAATCATTTTCGTATTTTATTGTTAGCTGAGAGAACGCATTCTTTTAAAAATAAAGAGCACAAATGTTCTACGGTACCTACTACAACTTTGTTCCCTTTGGTCCCTTCCTATCGATTCCGTCTACGAGCTCGTGAACCGGCAGCGTGGGTTAAATGCGACCGCGGTAGTTAATAGGTGCTTAATCGAGCCGTTAATTAAGGCGCTCCGGGATCGTGGCTCTCGAAATAAACCTTTTCGCACGTTCGCGCGATCGTATCTCCGCATTAGGACAATGTCGGTTATCTGAAGATGATATCATCGTGACTTTTCGACCGTATCCTGTCTTCCATTTCTCTCTCTCTCTCTCTCTCTCTCTCTCTCTCTCTCTCTCTCTCTCTCTTCCTGGCTCACCATCAATTGAAGAAAATCGCGTACATCGCGGCCCGGCCATTATGTAAGCCACCACACTAGACGCTTCGATCGGCCTCATTGAATTAGTTTCCGCCAGCGGGCTTGTTTCTCGATTGTCTGGCGTAAACCGCAGAGGTTTGCCATTTACTCGGGAACCCAGTCGGCCGATCGGTCAACCAGTCGGCTCGCTGATTGACATTCCCGAGGGCGATAAATCGCAAAAATAAGAAATCCTTCCCAATGCCAGTTCATCGCGTGACTCTCCCACCGAGGCATCCAACCAGGTGTATTTAGGGATATCTCTCGACTTTATTGATATTATGATAATTAGCCTTTATCATGAACACGATGAAAATCTTATTATTTCCTATCAGTTTTATATTGCTTCTTCACGATATCAGACTAATCTAGTTTTAAGTAATAAAAACAAAATTATTATGTAATACATAAATTTAACGTTTATATATATTTCGTTTGCTTATACAATTTTTGACTATAAATTGAAGTCTACTTTATCAATCGGTCAAAAGAATACTGACTCATTTCGATTACATCGCAAACTGTTATCTTACAAGCTATTTTTATGTAATAAGATGGAAAATTCAACTCTTTATCTTGTTTCTCCCCCTATTTTATTTTATCATCTTTAAAGTCTCATCTTATATCAAAGCAGCTCTCTCATTTTGCTCAAATCGCGCTTATTGAATGTCTCTTACGATTTTCAACAACTTGGGTATGAGCACAGTCCAAAATCGGCACCGACAAAATTGCCTGTTTCCGACCTCCCAAGATTTCATTTTGATATCCTTCCGCCACGGTGGAACGACTCGCCGATCCGGTATTTCAAGGATTATTCTGATATTCTGCGACCCATGGGGGCTTTAAGTGTCGCCCTCGGAACGTTTAGCCGTTAGCGAACTGCCCAAGGTAGACGGACAGTTCTCGATCGAGCTTATTGAATTAGCTTCCGCTCTTATAGGTATGCGCCGCGATTTGTACCGCTTGACTGCGTTTATCCGTAGTATGTACGTGAATTTGCGATACATTTGCGATGATCTCGAAAACACATCTCGCCTCGCTACACAAATTTACATTCGGCATATGAACACACAACAGACGAATCGTTAGTTTTTTCCGATTCTATAGACAAAGCAGCGTGAGATAAAACGTTTGTCGGAGGGTGTGACATCTAGGGTGCCCGATGTGTAGTCTCAGTGGGAGGGAGGGAGGGAGGGAGGAAGGGCGGACAATCGTGCGAAGGGATGGCTTCATTTTTAGGTCGTTATATCTCATTATTTTCGCTACAGCTTTCGCCGCGGGAGATGATTGAGAGCAATAACCGTTCGATCCTGCGCCGACGTGCTTTTTTTTCTTTTTCCAATCACACGTAATAGTATATTATATTTTAGTTCGATATCGGTCATGCAGATACGGAGCGCAAAAATAGCCCACGCGCGAAAGGAAGGTCGTGGCGACTAAACCGGTTTCCCCATGCTTAGTACGTCGTGTAAACTGCTGGCTAATTGTGCCAGTGTCGTTGACTATCCTTAATGCCGTTCTTGCGAAAAGTCCCCGTTTCTTCATACGCGGTTAGAGTTGAGACGTGATATCCACGAAGAAGCTACGAGGCTTCTACCTCGAACGAATGACGTGTACAAGTGAGAGTAATTGATTCTTCCTCTCATAGAAAGGTTCATTCCTTTTTGCATAGCATTATAATAATAATGCCTAAATTGTGTTCTTGAAAATTAAACTTACGGGGTATGTAAGCCCGTTTATGTTAAAAGATAGTGTCGGGCAATAACGCGTTTACCTATGGGCTTTTGTGGTTGGGGCCCCAAAGAGGGGAAAAAAATAGTTGTTAAATACTTAAGTGTTTAAATACTTAAAAAATCGTTCTTTCCGTATAGGGCGTCAAAGCGGTCAGCGTTTACAGCTTTTAAAAAATGACGAAATTATTCAGTTGGATCAATCGCATCTGTAGTACGATTTTGTATTCAACTCATTGAAATAGATAGCGTGTTAACAGTATACGTAGTTGACGCTGCCGTCTTCTTAACAAGACATGATTAATGACATGATTAACATAATACTTATCATTGAAACGCTACTAATAATATATCGTCGGTGTATTTATGATTCTAGTCAGATGTATGCCAAAAAAAGAAAGAGTTGTATTTATTATAGAGTAGAGAGGGAAACTAGATTGGGGCGCTCGAAGATTAAGCCGCTAGGCACAAATTTTATTACCTGGTTTCGGAACGAAATGGATGGAAAAAATGCAATCCAACCGTACTGATTCCAGCGAAATTTCTCGCTTACGCTGCTCTGAAAATAAATAACCAAGTTCGCTAGTTGTTAACGGTTGGGGTTTACGGTTCTTCGATGTAGAAGCTCGAAGGAGGCGAGAACGATGAAATCTCTTAAAACGGAGGATTTCCACAGTGAGAGTTTCGCCACGCCGCGCATCTATTATCGGACAGAAGGTGGAAGGCGCCGAGAGTCAATTTCCCGAGTGAATTTCTGCCGCGTATTATATCCCCGAGCAGCTATAATCTTCCTCTCCCACCGGCGATAGTCTCCACCCACTCGGCTAGTCCATTAGCGGCGCCCCTCGCGCTTAAACGTTTCCGCCACTTAATTGCGCATAGCTAATTCTTCTCGTCACATTTCATCCCTCTTTTGTTTTCAGGGACGCAACATCACCTTGCCGTGGCGTCATCGTCATTACAAAGAAAAACGTCGAGTCACTTCTCGGTGGCGATACTCGAATGGTAGACCATCGTCGCAGCGGGAGTGACTTACTGAATCTCGTCGACGAACGTCGCAGTGTTACGGGAGTGATCCCCTTTAGTGTGATCTTGTATGATCTTGTGCTTAAAGTGTGCTGGGCAGGGGTCGATGTGTTGGTCGGAGAATAACGGTGAAGAGCTCGGTTGCGACACGTAAACACGCACAGTTATGGCTAGCGCGATAACGATGGGTCTACGTCGCAGAGCACCGGTGAACAATTCACCGACTCCGTCAAGCCAATCACTGTCCACGGCGACTGGAGCGTCGTCGAGCAAGCGTTCGAGAAGCGAGAACAACAACAGCCCGTCCCACGGCAATTTGAACTCGATGAACAACACCCGGGACGAGCCACCGACGAAGAAATCTCGCGGGACCTCGACGAGCGGAGGGAAGAACAGTAGCTGTCCTACTTCCTCGACATCCTCGATCTCAGCGACCACGAGTATCTCAACCGACAGCCCGATTTCGAAGAGTCGCGGAGCTTCCGTCTCGAGATCAGCCACACAGACGAAATCATCGTCCACTTCGACGGCTGCCAACACGGCCTCCTGCTCGACGAGCGATATATCGAACAGTTCCGTGCTCTCGACCAGCTGGCCGACCACGTCGAACATGACGGACGTGCCATCGTACGCTTCCGTAACCGGGCTGGGCTTGACGGCTGGACAAACGGCCGGCCTGTGCGCCGGAAGCCTCGCCATGCCACCTACGCCGATTCCCTACATGTCGACAACCATGGCGACCTTCGTCGGCAACGCCACGAACCTCGGCAAGAGCTCGTCCGTCTCGTACCTCGACATTTCCAACATGACCGGTGGTTCCTTAGCCGCATCCGGCGCCGCGAACTCGTTAAACGGCGGATACGCGGCGGCGAGCGGCACCGCCACGGTCGACACGAAGAGCGGAATAGCGATGTCGTATACGACGATGTCGTCGCCGAATATGAATGGGGCCGCGTACGGTATGCAAAAGGGACAGCAGGGCCCGACGAAGGGAGTCGACGGAGCCGCCGCGTCGCCGAGGAAATTTCAGAACGACGCGATGTTCAACACTTATCAGCCGTGGGTGATCAAGACGTACGGTGATCTTGCCAAGACCAAGACCATCACTATCAAGAAGTACGCGCGCATTTTGCGGACTTTACGCGGCGAGGAGGTGAACAGCGCCGAAAACAGCAAGTTCCGCTTCTGGGTCAAGAGCAAGGGCTTCCACATCGGTCAGCCGGAAGGCTACGACCCGAAAGCGGCCGACAGGATTATCGGACGTCACGCCGTCACGAGTCCGGGTTTGGATCCACCGCTCTACGTGCCCACGCAGCTGCCGCACAACAAGGTGAGTACGTCCGTACAAGCGGGATTAGTACGACGGACCTGGCGTCCCGTAAGCGCGAGTGATGTAGAGTCCCTGAACAGGTAGAGTCCATGAACAGCCGCAAGGATTAAGTTAGCGGGCGTTTGCGGGAGGCATCGAGGTATAATCTCTCGCCGATCGAGGAGTCGACGTGATTTAACCGATAAACGAAGCGCGCGACCGATAAGCTCCGCGTCGGAATGCAGTCCCGGTATGGACTTTGCTGCTTTTGTCGTTGCTCGTTCAGCGTGAAACGTTCAGGGATCTGGATGAAATTATTTATAGATTTTTCGTGCCTTTCAACTTTTCACTCCCAACCAATCTGTATACTTGGCTATAAGATTTACATATTAATGCATCAAACGTTTTTCTTCTATTTATATTTCTTATATTTTCCAACAAGCGTGCAACATGTCTCTGTCTGTTCTCTAAGAGGACGGATCGAGATAGGTTACGGTTACAATAATCTTGCACTACACTACGCGTTGTAACGGTGTGTGCGGAGAACCGCGAATAACGTCACCGCGAAACTGTCCTATATTCAGCCCGTAAATTCGACTT
>NW_017305525.1:1101603-1101950 GCF_001594115.1 Trachymyrmex septentrionalis
TTTGCACTACACTACACGTTGTAACGGAGAACCGCGGATAACGTCACCGCGAAACTGTCCTATATTCAGCCCGTAAATTCGACTTTCTTATCCTTATTCCTGGAAAATTGACTTTCGAGCTTCTAGCCACGCGGATTGGTCGTTTTGCACGCGGCAACCCACTGTGCAGAGAGAACTCACCGCGGCGGCCCACTGAAACGCGGGGTTTATTGGTCGGTAGGATTTATCTCCATGGCGAGGCGGAAAAACCGCCGAGAGAACTCGGGCGCGGCATGCTTGAGAAGTGAGAGAGAGAGAAAAAAAAAGAAACGGAGAAAAAGATCTCGTCGTGTGCAGATAAGGCGGAC
>NW_017305525.1:1102050-1115177 GCF_001594115.1 Trachymyrmex septentrionalis
GAGAGAAAAAAGAAACGGAGAAAAAGATCTCGTCGTGTGCAGATAAGGCGGACGCTTAATTGCGTCTAATTATGTATATACGCGCATGCAGCAGTGCCTGCGGCTGACGCCGTTTTGTCCGTCGACACGTCTCTTCGTCGGTGCAACGGCGCTTCGATCCACTTTCCGGAGCTTTGCCAAACCTAAAGTGAAAGAAAGAAAGAAAGAAAGAGAGAGGAGAAAGAGAAGGGCCGTTTGCCACGGCGCCGTTCGCCTCTTCGGTCGGTAACACTTCCGCGATTTTCTATCCGCGTCTTCTCGCCGTGGAATTCGACAAAACGAAACTCATGAGAGACAGAGAGAGAGTCCTCTCTCTTTTATTTCTTTTTCTCTGCCTCTCTTTCTCTCGTCTCGCCCTCAGGCTTCCACGTCTGTTACGCTACTTTAAAGCTGTCCGATAACGTGCTAAATTACTCACGGCGAATTCGATTGGATGCACTAGCTTCCTCTCTCTCTCTCTCTCTCTCTCTCTCTCTCTCTCTCTCTCTCTCTCTTTGTGCTGTAGATTAAAGCCTGTCGTGCACTATAATGCATCCGGACTTAAAAGCACGATATAAATACCGTGATTGACGAAATGCTGAACGCGTACATTCTCCCAAACAATGCGACGGATTGTACCGAGCCTCTTGTGATCTAACTTGTTTTGTTGTGTACCTTTACGTTGATTTGTATACGATAGCCTTTAACGTGCTCCAGTGCGCACTACCTCATCCAACCAAATTCGCTGTTACACAGCACTACGTCATCGTGCACACCCTATCGAGCCTGCGCCGGATATATTCCGGGAATATTCTGCGATTTACTCGCGTCGGAATGTCTTGATTGAACTGGTCATGAGGTTACGGATAATCTCAGTAAACGAAGCGATAATCTAATCTGTAAAATAGACACATTCTCGATGGATGAAATTCAATTGACAGATTGGTCCGATGCATAACTGATACTTTCGAAACGTTTATTTAAGGAAATACGAAACTTATCGTGATAGCTATTATTTTATTTTAACAGCTTACGGTGATTTCTTAAAGCGCTTTGATAAGTATATCTCCGAATATTGTTGAGAACACTGCTAAATGAATTTTCTCTCTCTCTCTCTCTCTCTCTCTCTCTCTCTCTCTCTCTCTCTCTCTCGTTAGTATCGTTTCTTCTAGAGATACAATGCCGTTATCATTCGCATATCTGTGAGAGGTGTAGAAGACGGTAAGACGCTCTCTCGCAGTGTACACTTTTTCCCAGTTGCTCAATTACATTTCACTTTATCGCGAGAGGCGGACGCTTTCACGGTACTGTCTAACGTAGCGTACGTCACGTAACGCGACCAATCTCGCCAATCTCACAAAAAATCAGACACAGCCTTTGTCTTATTCGACGTGCTTCCACGACGATAAATTGCCGAATCAGCGAATTTCATTCCTCAAAATTCATTTGACTGTTCGTCGAGCATTCGTCACTGCCGTAGTAGAACTCTGAAATACCCATATGAAATTATGATCATTGCTAAAACTAAGGGACGTCATCTATTTTTTCGGTTCCTGCGCAACGATATTTCGCGAGAAAATTAAACGTGTGAATATAGCGTTTTTTTTTTTTTTTTTTTTTGAAAGCGAGAAATCCGTAAATATATATTAAACGGGAGAAGGAAATAACTATTCCAGGTATCCTTTTTCTTCGGCCCTTCTAAAATTGCAGCTCTATTAGTTACATCTTACAGTTGCCGTTTGTGTGGTTTTGACGCGCGCGTCGCGGTGCCGTGGGATTCCCGGGACGCCCGAGCGGCACTCTTTCTCACGGAAAAGGAAGAGCACGGCGGGCGCGCTTAGAATTCCGCCGTTCCGCACGCTCATCCGTTCTGGGTTCGCCATCGATCGGGATTCACAGTTCCGGGTGGTCGGAGCGAAGAGGATCCATCCTCCCCCGTCCATTCCGCTCAACAGCGGCGGCGGCGGCGGCAGCATCCACGGGATTTTGCATGCCTCTGAGATTTCCCCTCCTCTTCTCTCTCTCTCTCTCTCTCTCTCTCTCGCTCCAATTCTGTCCTTCTCCATGGCGTCCCGCAAAATATCACCCGCTCACGACACTCATTTTTCACGGTTGACCGTCGTCGAGGGCCACGAGATAACAACAGTGGAGAGGAAAGGTTTGCCACCGCGATAACTCTCACACAGGAGAGAGAGACGAGAGCCCTGCCTCCTCTTCTGTTCTCTACTCGGTCCCTCTTGCTCGCCCGTTCGCCTCGAGGGTGGCAGGAGAGTAGGTCTGGCCGGCTAGTCATTAGTCACTTTCCGAAGCAGAGGCACAGACAGGCCGCGGCTCTTCCTCCCGTCCGTCCGTCCTGCCTCGCTTCCTCCTGTTCCGCGTTCGCTTCCCGTCTCTTTCCCTCATTCTCTCCCTCTTTCTCTCTCTCTCTCTCTCTCTCTCTCTCTCTCCTCTCACGCTGTTTTCGTCCCGCTCCGTGTACCGTCTACCGGTCTACTCGTCTCTCTTCCTCGTCTCGCTACGTGATTCCGTGCCTTCCTCGTATCTCACTCGCACCACAGTCTCTACACCGGCCACCCTTCCTTTACCTCCCGCGCTCCGCCGCCGCTCGCCGACTACGAGACTTCGTCCTCCGACTCCGAGATCCGAAGCAGTATAAGTCTCCCCTCTCGTCGGGCTCCGTCGACTGTGGCTTCGAGACGTTCTCGCTTGCTCCCCTCATGAAGAGAAACGCCGCCGCCGCGCTCGTGTTCGCCTCCTCTGCCGGTGCTAAGCCTCTCGCGCGTCTATCTTGATTGAGAGGGAGCGCTTCTCTCTCTCTCTCTCTCTCTCTCTCTCTCCGTTTCGCTATGTCGTTCCGCGTCCTTCTTTCTCGTCGTTACCGAGTCTAGAGAAAGAGTGAGAGAGAGAGAGAGAGAGATAGAGATAGAAAGCGAACTAACCATGCCTACGGTGAACCTGACGAGGACGCAGCGAGAGAGAGAGGTTGTCATTGATCGTCCCGACTGCGGTTTGCGAGCCGCTAAAGGTCCCGTACAAGCACGGGCCCGCCGCAGCGTAAGCTGAAGCCGTGTGTAACCCATACGTGCGTGTGTGCGTGAGAACACGTGCGTAAGCGCTCCGTCCGTCGTCGTTCTCGTGCGTGCGGCGGCGGAAACCTTTTTCTTCTTGCGCTACTCGAATTGCAGTGTTATTAGGTTGGCTTGTAGCGATCAGATACGTAATGTGCGTACGGCGAGTTGATATTTTACAAGAATGTTAAAAATGCGACAGTCACATTCACGTGTTTCATAGATATTACGATGCAGACTACGTAAAAAGAATATATATATCCGTGGATTATACATTTTACTAATATAAAATATTATTGAACTTTTAGAGGGCGGGGCTCTACTTACAAAATTTTACACCTTTTCCCCCAATAATCCTTGTCATAAATCGTTCCTTCATTTTTCATTGTGTTTCTTGTCTCAAAATATGACACTATTTCAGCGTTACTGTATAACAGCTTTTCTAATCTGTAAAGGTTTAATTTAGGAGATAAAAAAAAAATTGAAGGATTTCGTTAGAAAACGATTAATACACGAAAGAAAGGATGATTTTGCTGCATTTAAAAGTTAGCTACATACAGATGAAAATAGTGCCTGCCCTTGGTTGGGTCATCAAAATAATTATGTAGCACGCTCGAACTGGTTATTAGGATGTCAAAATCTCTTACTCTCTATGCTTGAGACTTCTACGTGATTATTTTGATGGTTACAACAGAATTATTTTCTCTATCTAGCTAAATTAGATGCTACAGCAAAATTCCTCCTTTCCGCGTATAAGTTCCGATATCTTATATTCAATGTACAAATTCATAAAGCTGTCCTCTCGTAAATCGTTATCGAATCACTTTTTATCTCTCTCTATACATCTTTTCTCTGACGATACGAGGATAGCGTTTCTCTGTAGGAACACAATAATCAAGCAACCAAGTTTGCTGCTAAACGGCAAACGTATGATACTGCTGACAACGGTATTTCTCGGGAAAATTGAGAGCGCTCGGGCGAGCAGTTTTTAATCAACGCGGCAAGGGAACTGGGACATCCGGTGGGTTAGGTGGCGACGACGGATAAAGGAAAAAGACGGTCTGTGCGCGCGGAGGTTAACCAAGGCGATAATTCGTCGCTCCGATTTCGGGGGTTTGGCTCGGTTAACCGAAACCGTGGCTTCGAGGGCGTGCGCCGCGACCCTTAGCCAATAAAACAGTTGACCTCCTCGACCGGGAGGCGAAGTAGCAAGGCGGAACGAGTAAAACGACTGGATCCGACGAGGCCCTCTGCATTTTTGGCGATCGCTGCGAATTCTTCGCTAATGGTTCCCACCCCTCCCCCCCCCCTCCCTACCCCCGTTTTTCCTTCCATATCCCTTTCTCCGTACGTCGACGGTTTCGGATGCGAATAGACCAGCACTGGTGAGGCCGTGTAAATAAATTGCGATCGATCGTCAACCGCTATCGCCGAGATGACGTAATGTTTTATGGAGAAAGAATCGTTGTTGGAAAAATTGCGGGACTAGAAATTTGCTTAATCGCCAGAAAATTCACATCTCACCGTATTATCTCATTCAGTTTTCTTGGCCATCTTAATCAGTATACATTTCTAATAAAATAGAATTGAAATTAAAAATGCTTGTATTGTTAAAAAAAAAAAAAAAAAAAAAAAATACTAAAATTTATACAGTCTGACTCTCGAGTTCAAATTTTAGACAATAAGTCTGTCGTGTCGCTTGCATTTTTTGCATTCAACATCAGTATTTCTTATATTGAATCACGTATTACTCAATCGTTAACGTCGAAGGGAAAAAAAAAAAACGAAAGAACATTCACCAGTCACTTTTCGCAATGATACTCGATACTGATATGTTCCTCACACGGGATCTTGCGGTGCGCACCCTTCGACGACCCTTAGCGCGGCCCAGCGGCGCTCGATTATTATCACCGCCCCTGCCGCGGTAATGAAAGTACGTGTGCGCGCTCGCGTACGTGCGTGTGCGTGTGCGTGCGCGTACATTGTGTTGGTGTCGAGAGCACCCAGGGTTCGCCGCCTGGTTGCATTCGGGCACCAGCGGCGGACGGGATCCGAGCCGGGAAGAACGAGCGGCGCGAAGAGAGACGGGGAGCCTACAACGAGGGTGGCTTCGAGGCGTACATGCTGTGCGCTCGGCCCCGCTGAGTCACGCACTAAAGAGAAACGCGTGAGGTCTCCATGAGGGACGAACGGAGGGTTCCGAACCGACGATCATGGGAGCTTCGTGCGGGAATCTTTATTTTTAGCGGGCGCGCCAAGTCCGGATACCATCCGTACTCGATTCCCGAAAGAGACGGAGAATTTTTTTTTTTTTTTTTTTTTGAAATTACATCTTACTTCAATACACACTCTGCAAAAAGATTTCTCTTTGTGAAGTGGAGCTTTTCCGTTACGAGATAAACGCGTTGCAGCAAGTTTTCTCAAAGATAAACTTTTAGATTTTTCATGTTGTAAATGTGACTCAAATATTGTGTCCGTCGTGTGTAATGACAGACTGCAGTGCGTATATTACACAGAAATTAAATTATAAATTGAGATATTTCTTTTTTTTTGTTTTGTATAATTACGGTATAATTACTGAAATTAAGATAACTGTATTTTTCGACGCGCTTTTTATTATTAAAACGATATCCTAATTCTCGGTATATGATTCTCCCTAAAGCCCGGAGATGCAAATGAGTCTAATGAAGTTAGATTACCGTTGTGCCGTATTTCATACACACACACACACACACACACATGCGCGCGATGTGAGAGAGAGAACGACGGAACTCGAGCCATTGCGCGAGCAGAATTTTATTTATAAAATCCATGAGAGAGAGAGAGAGAGAGAGAGAGAGAGATCGTTATTTAAGCGAATTCTAAAATCAAATACTCTAAAGCCAAGAAACAATACTAGAATTGAGCATCAGAGAATAAGAGGTATTGAAACTGAATATATAAAATAAATACAATAAAATAATATCGCTTAGAACCAACACACAGAAATCCTGTGTTGGCTCTAAGCGGCATTATTTTACTATACTGATTCATTTCAACTGAGCTTTAGTACATTCATTTTATTAATTATATAAAACAAAGTTATAGTAATAAAGATAGAGATGAAATACAAAAAAATCAAAAGATGCCGAAAATATATACGAGTATATAGGAAAAAGTGAGATTTGAGAAATAAGAGAATTGAGAGAATGCGTGGGATTGAAAAGGCTAGACCGTGTCTTTATCTCGACGGTAATGTTGGGTAAAGATTGTTATCGCTGTTATCTCCGTATATCGATAACCAAAGTGTAATGTTCGAGCATACGAACGAAGAGCGTATGCTCGAACTAATGCCATGAGATTAGCCCCTTCGTTACTTCGAACGCGCGTATTCGGCTAGAATTGAGAGCCGCCGATTTGCCACATTATTATGTAATACGTACATTCGTCTCTCGATTTGTTTGAAGCACCCTTTCGATCGGATTTGAATTTTGCGGTGCCGCGGCATAATTCCGCAAGGCTAAGTTCCAAATGAATCTAAATCTAATCCCTCGGATTTTTATCCGAGAAATTTTTCGTCGCGTTAAAATGGAATCTTAATTTCTTGAAAACTAAATATTTAAGTGATAAAAGGAAAAACGTTTTTTTTTTTAATTGTAATTTAAATTGTTTATCAAACTTACGAAAGATCAAATTTAGCATAAAGTATCGATCGAAAATGATCCGTACGTTTTTTTATTTTATTTTATTTTTTCGAAGAGGTTAAAACGTAAGGTAGATCTCGTAAAAGGGTTGTAACACGTTGTCGCCGTATTTTAAAGGGAATCGAGAGGAGTCTAGGGATGGATTGTTTTGTCGCGCGGAGCAATCCGCGAAGAAAGCGGAACGACGCGAAATTCACCGGGCATTGAAACAAACTCGTACCGAGTACACGGATGGGACGAAGTGGTGTAGATGCAGCGGAGCAACCACGGTAGCGTGAAATACGACGTTGCAACCTGGATTTCCGGGCCTTAACTCGGTACGCTTACGGTGTAAATGAACTAACAGAAGCGGAGTTTCTCGTTCATCCCCGGAATACCGCTAAAAATGCATATCCTCTGCTTGAACAATTAATGGACACCTGGAAGATGACATTTCGCTTCGTGTTAAAATATTATCTTGAAATCTTACTTTATTGTTTCATCAGTATTTTATGCATTAGGCCATATATAATTTATACAGAATGCGAAATGGTCCGATGACGGAATTTATTTCATGACGAAAATGAAATTTGGCATGTACTTTTTTTTTTTAACGAGAGTGTTGAAAAGAGGCGCCTCCCCCATTTAGCGACACAAGTCGGCACAAATGTCATTCTATCTTTGTCGTTGCTGGATATTACAAAAGGCAGTCCGAGAGAGAGAGAGAGAGAGAGTCGAAATTTTAATCCTACTTTCGATCTCTTTCTCAACCTCTTAAAGTAACCAATCAAATAGTACCTCTTTTAATAATATTTCATTAAAAATTTCTTTTGAACCTAAAAATAGGAAATTTTCCAACTGCCATTTACAGGCATCAACGCAAGAGCTCAACTCATTAGATATTAGATCCTTATAAATCTATATAGACTTTCTATACGTACTAATTATAGTCTATACGTACTAATTATAAATCTCTGGAGCCTACACACGTCCTAAAACTAAAGTTCGAAGTAGAATGAAAAATTCTAGGGGCTAGCAAAATGCAAACGTAAATGTTAAGAGCCTCTTTGAAGTTTTCTTCGCGTAACAGCGTCGGTCCTGCATTAACGCGCCAGTTGAATTCGCGTCGGATTCTATCCGCAAAATTTCCACCTCGTTTCGTTCCGACGCGTTCCCATCAGCCGCGCATCAGCACGCATCCGTTAGAGAGCCGCGGCCGGAATGCCTCCGGTAGCGGGACGAATTTCGTCGTTGCGACGGGATTCTGCGCCGACATACGACGGCTCACATACCGGCCGACATACCGGCTCGCTGTTCATGCGCCTGTTACGCGGAACGAAAGCGCGCGGATCGAGAGCGCGTATACTCGTATATACGCGCCGCGCTCAACTGCGCCGTGTCGAGAACTTGGGGGCCGGCCGAGCGTTCTGGGCGGCTGGAGTTCTGGGGTCCCAGCCGGCCCTCCTCGCACACTCCGCCGGCTATAACGCGCGGCACGTAACCGCGGCCGGCGGCAATTAGTAGCGGGCCGCCGAGGGAGCCTCGGCCTTTTTCCCCAACCTGCTTGCCTCCGTCCGTTGCATTCTGTCTTTTTCTCCCCCCCCCTCGCTCTCTCTCTCTCTCTCTGCCCCCCCCTCTCCCTCGAGCATCTCTATCTTGCTCTCTTTCCGGCTCTCTATCACGCTTTATCTCACGTTCCACCCGTTCGCTAGCATCCCGCTCGCACGTCCGCGCTTTAACATCCACATCGCTTCTCTCCTTCCTCTTCCTCTTTCCGCCCGCGGCGTATCCCATCGCTCTTCGCCGGTACATCCCTCTTCTGATCCCTCTCCTCCTCTCTTTCACTCACGTCGGCTCTCCCGCGGCGCGTTTTCGCTCGCTCTCGCTGTATATACGGTATATTCGGATTCCCTCTTTCTGTCTCACTTCCTCCTTCCTCTACGTGATTCCGATCTTCTCATTCGCTCGCGTGCGCGATCGGTTTGCACACCGAAGAGAAAGAGAGACCGCGGCGCATCGGCGAAAAAGCGACGGAGGTAGTTGAGTTAGGAGAGAGGCAGGAGAGAGGCGGAGGACGGGCGATGGAGAAAGAGAGAAAAAGAGCTGGGGAGATTGCGCGTGTCGGATAAAGAGAGAAGCGGGCGCGAGACGAGAACGAACCGGGGCTGTGCGGTGGCATAAAAAGAGGCGTAGCGGGAAGAGAAAAAAAGAGCGAGAGAGACCGCCGTGGCGAAAGGGAAGAAAAGAAGACGGTGAGTTGGGACGGACGAAAGCGTGGGACAGAGAGGGAAATGCGGGGAAAAGCGGCTGAAGAGAAAGGAAAGAGAGAGAGAGAGAGAGAGAGAGGCGTGAGGTTCGGGGTGGAAGCCGCAGGCTTTTTGTCCCGCCACCGCCGCAGCCACCCGACAAAAATAGACTCCGTGTCCCTCGGTTCGTCTGTGCAATGACGTGCGACGCGGAGAGAACCTTCCGTCCTTCTCTTCTCGTTCGTTCCGGGCGCGAACGCCAACGGGTGTCTTCTGTCCTCGTCCTCCTCCTCCTCGCTTCCTTTTACTCTTTTCTCCTTCTGCCTCTCTCGCTCTGCTTCTCTCGCTCGCTTTTCTCCCCGAGGAGCCGTATTCCACGGTCTTCTCCATCGCTGATGTCCCGAGAGAAGAGGCCGAAGCCAAAAGCGCGCGTGAGAGATTGTTAGAGTTGGGGTGGCCGGAGATGAGGCCGATAGAGCATGCCATGCCTTGATGATCCTTATCTACTGTAGGCGACCTGACACCCGATGATGCGGACGTGGGCGCTTAGGTGCTTGGGCGACGTAGGCTATAGGTATATCTATCGTGCCGGTGGGGTTAGAGAGAGAGAGACAGAGAGAGAGAGAGAGAATCGACTTCTCTTCTACTCTACCTTCTCTACTGTCCTTCTTGCCAACCGATATACCCATCCGATAACCCGGCAGCACGGCAAATCGCGATACGTATCGACCCCTTTCCAACAACCGCGCGCATCGACCCCCTTCACTACAAATAAGCTCCCGAAATACTTACTCGCACTCGCGGTCCCCATCCAGGAAGCCCCGCAGGGAGGAATGAGGATCGCTGCTCCCCGCGGGAGATACTTCGAATTTGCCGGATCGCTCGCGATTACTACAACCGAGATTACCTTCTCTCTCTCTCCCTCTCTCCCTTCCCCCCACCTCTTTCTTTCCGTGGAACCGCCCTCGCCGACTGCCCTTTAGGGTTTCGAGGAACGACGTAATTTCGGGAGGCTATCGCGCAAATTCTTATAGCGAATTTGAAAGGAAAGGAAAAAGAAGGCAAAGTTGGGCCAATTAGACGAAGTTAGAAGAGATTAACCAACAATCACATCTCACTTTTAAAAATATTTGTGTTCGTAATTATATTTCATTGTAACATATATAATTGTAACATATAATATTACATTTTTCATATACGTGATAATTTTATATTTATTTATAAAATGATCAAAAATAATAAATGATAAAATGAATCTAATTTGTTATTCTTATTACATCTTATTATATGTTAATTATGAAATATTGATGACATTCATATCCTTCGTCGTGTCTTGTTCGACAATTGTGAGATTGATTTCTCAGAAAGTTTCTAAGTACCTAAAAGACTATTCGTAACAGAATTATAGATTGCATAATCTAATTATTAGAGCGATAATTTGATCTTGGGATTAAACTTAATGTTAGGTATTTTTAAAATTTTAAATACTCATCTTTACATAAATATTATTTTATCTAGTATCTCACATAGTAGTTTAACTTACATAAATTTAAAAAAAGCTTCTGTTCCTTGTTATCCTATAGATCAACTGTGTCCATTTTACAGCAATAAATATTATTAGGCCGCATGTGAATATATAATTAAGTATCGAGAAAGCTTATCTATCTCTCAGTTTGAGCTGGATACAGCTCTTTATACACTATTAGATATTAAACGAGATATCAAATAATAACCCTACCCCTTAAATTAATAACCTTCGGTTGGCAGCAGTCGGGAGTAAAAATAACATTTTATTATTTTTAACTGCTATGTGTGTCAAAATCTAAACCAATCCACTTTTATGGTTAGTTTCAACGTAAATAACATTTATATCAAGGTATGCATTTAGTAACAATAAACAGTTTGAGTCGAATTCAATACATTTTCTTCAGTTAAATTGTTTTAACTCCATTATTTTTGTCAAATTAACAACATAATCGAGCAGTAGCGGACATGTAGAAGCGATTAAAAATAATTTAAATTGGATATATAATTTGACATCGCAAAATTTAACAGTGTGTAACGCTTAAATAATATTTCAATATACATTTACAGTATCCATATTCTGTAATTTAATTAATATTTATCGTGCTCTACATCGAGAAATCAGATATTTCCGAAGGAACAAGTTGATTTCTAGCTCTCAAGCGTCACCTTATTTTTACATCGCAAAATATCACATCTTTCATATCGCAGATATTGTCGCGGTGATGGAGAGACTCTTCCTTAGTGTCGCGCGATTGTTCGATTCCCCGAGGCTACCAGCTTCTCAAGTCGACGAGTCAGTGCGAAGGCTCACTAGAGCATCCGGCACACGTTTTCCTGGCTCCCCGGGGACGGTGATCGTCGGAACCGAAGTGAATGCCGTGCACGGGAAAGACGAGAACAACGAGCGAGAAGAGAGAAAGCGAGAGAGAGAGAGAGAGAGAGAGAGAGAGAGAGACGAGCTCTCGAGTGAAACTCCTCGCACCCAGTATCCGGTATCCATGGCCAATTAGCCCTGCCTCTCTTACCAGTTTGGCGTTTCTGTTACTTTCTTTGTTATCCACCGCTATAAACACCACCGAGGGTGCTCTATGGGTGCGCGCACGTTGTACCAATTTATGGTCCGTGGCTACCGGAAGCGTGTATCGACTCCTCTCGAAAGCGATACCGCGCGATACTGTCGTCCCTTCATCGAGGCTTCGACGAAGGTTCAGTAAGCGTTTCTACATTTCGACGCGCTTTCCGCGCTTCTTGCGCATGGGATAACGTAAGTTTTCCACGTTTTACATTTTGTCCGAATTACATTATTACGATGTAAAAATAAAATGTAATTTTAGACAATGGAAAATGTTTAATGCGCAGTCTGGTTTGTTCGTCTCGGTGCCTTCTTCTGAAACATTACGGAAAGCGCGATCCAAGATGTTGGTGCTGAGGTATTGTATGTTTGCACGAGAGCCTTGTATATACAATACGTAAATATTCTATTGCTCGCGCACTTGAGACGCCGTTCTTCGACATAACCCGAAATGTCTATTTATGGAGCGCGTCCGAGCACTGTCGCTGCATATGGCGACGCGCCACGTTGTGTGCGTAGTTCCGACATAAGAGGGGCTTGAAACGTATGCGCCGTCGATCGAAGAGGTCTCGTCTAATCTCCCATCGTGAAGTTTCGAATCGGCCCGATTTCCTCGTTGTAAAACGTGGCCCGTAGGCCCACTAGGCCCCGGGATCGTCGACCTCGGAAAAGAGTTTGCGGGGACCCGTTCATGCCGAGGGTGAGTTCAGGGTACTCTCATTGATCGCGGTCAACTGGAGGTCCATTGTGTTTCCTTTCACCGCGTGGATTTTCGGCAAATGCCATCGGCCCTTCCCCCAATCCCCGCCTAACAGTACCCAGAACGCAGTTTGTTTGTCAGCCTGCACGTGACCGACCCCGGGTATTAGGATTCTAGCCGGGTCTCGCCGATCGGGGGTCGCCCCGTTGTTCTCTTCATTAAGGCAAAGTCAATCCTGACCGGCGGTATCTTTCGAATCTTTGCTCGAGGCTGCTGGCCCCGACGCTTTGCGTAGCGCGTGTTCGCGTCCGGAATACATTGAAAGGCTACGAAATGCCAGCGAATCAACCAGCCTCGGCAGTTTCCGCCGTAAAATCCGCCGACGACGACGCACGTTCATGTGCGTAGGCGAGTGCGGCGGTGCTCGTGGCCCGGTGCTTGTTCGTCGAACTAATCACTCGAGCGGTGCAATTAACCGCGCGTTTATGGGTCGGGTTCCGCAATGAAACACGCCGCTTCGAGAATTACGGCCGAACTGTCACGATTATTCCGTTGCGCGATTATCCTCGCGTTGAATGCGCGTGATTGTTTTTTTTTCTTCTCTCTCTCTCTTTTTTTTCGTCGGTGAGAATGCATTTCGACAAAAGCGGAATTTTCACGCTTATTGGAGCGATCACTGAGAGACGGACGATCATTCGTCCCCTAGCTTTCTCCCGATAATCAAATATTCGATAACGCCTTATTCGATATTTTTCTGACGCAAGAGAGCATCGTTTACCTATAAAAGCGCGTTATCGCCGAGATGGCCTGGCAATACGTGTATATATATATATA
>NW_017305525.1:1115277-1124110 GCF_001594115.1 Trachymyrmex septentrionalis
TCGTCGCCGCCGCCGCCGCCGCCCGGAATTATCTCCCTCGACAGCGATATCGATTGTCCCGTCAGATAGCGCGCCGCGTGAGTCGGCACTTCGTCGTTCCGCTTCTTTCCTTTTTGATCCGCCGGTGGGATAAGCGGGGCCGGGCCGGGCCGTTCCGTTCCGTTCCGGACGGACTCACCATCACGACATGATCGATTTTCGCGCCGCGCGACCGCTCCCGGCGAGATATTATTCCTTCCTCGGCGTTGCGGCGACGAACCGCGATCGATACGCCCGCCGATCTGTCGCCGCGGAACGAAACGGAGCGTCGAGGAGGCGCGCCGCGTCGCAATTTTCTTCGACTATTTAACCGACCGCGACGAACTTTCTTCGAATCCTCGGGGAGGGGGGGGGGGATACTCAGGCGCGGCGCGGAGAGGAGCAGCCGCCGCCGGCTGGTACTTGGCCCCGTCTCGTTTCGCTCGTTTTCTTTTGCCAGCCAGCGTGAAACGAGCGAAAACTCGCTCGCTCGCTCGCTCCGTGCCGGCCGGAGTCACGCAGCCGGCGATTTTCAACGGGTTCTGCTACATCGTTAATCCGTTGTCGAGAAAACACTTTGTCCCCGAAATGTATCTACTTGAAACCATTCTGGGAAAGTATTGGGTTTTAGTTTGATGCTCCAGCTGCTCCCGCAAACGTACCGCATTTTCATTTCAGAGAAACCCTTAGAAACGCTAGAATATATACTGGATTTTTGTTTTCATATTCGCTACAACTTTTACAGTGCACTCTCATCCTTAAGGACTGAAAATTGAGCCACGTTTATCAAGACTGGCTCAATTTTCAACTCTTTAGATTGAGAATTCGCGAGTAAAAAAAATTTAGAGAGTATTAAGAACGAGGGGAGAGTACGAGGAATTGCAAACGTCGAGTAAACGCGAATGATACAATACATTAAAATAGTGATAACCTTTCATTCCTCGCATTCAGCGATAGCCCGATATATACTTACGTTTCCGTTTCCATCAATATAGATTAACTTTAATCTCGATTCAACTTACTTTTCATCTTTTTTCTGATTCATAAAACTAGAGAAAAAGGTGAAGAGTAAGTTGAACCGAGATAAAAGTTAATCTATATTAGTAGGAATGGCCATTAGTCACACTATAACACGTGATTACAGAACGCATACGCCGTTTAAAGTAAATACTATTACATATTTTCAATTATTTTGATGTAGCGAAGGGAATGAGTACTAGAGAAAGTTTCAAATACTAGAGAGAATAGTGAAATATAGCTGATAATTATTTATTAATTATAGAAATTTTTATTCGGTGAATTGGTTTTAAACTACAATTATTAATATCTGTATATTTATTAACATAAATTCTAATTTTAAACAAAAAACAAAATCGATTCATCGATATCGCAGTGGATTCCGAACGACAAGAGTTTTGTTTCTTGTTAAAATTATAATATAGCGTGTACTTATATATTATTGATAATATATGAATATTAACGATTATATAATAATTTGATAGCCAAATAACTGAAGTATGATTTGAGTGGAGACTTGTATTGATTAATTAAATATAATCTTCGACTTTATTTAACTTTTCCCTTAAATTTTTGTAGTTCCCCTACTTTCCTCTATATAATTTTTAATGAAGAAAAACTTCTTTCTCCTATATGTGAGAAAAGTTTATATCAGTCCTACTGAGCAGTTTACTGAAATTCAAGAATAATATAATATATTTAAGTTTCTTGTTTAATCTTGGCAATGATAGGTCATAAATTTACAGAAAAATGATAATTATTGTTTTATTGCAAGAAGTATCTAAACGTCAAATGTTCGATATTGAATTTTATTACATACATATATATAATATGATACGGGGAGAGAGAGAGAGAGAGAGAGAGAGAGAGAGAGACAGAGAGAGATCATATTTTAAATCTTTTGTTTTTTCTCTTGAAAATAATGTACATAATATTTTTTATTCATTAAAACTTTGAACGATTACATGAGTTCGTTATTCTGCTATACAACTACAAAGTGTTCAAGGTATTAAACAACAATATTATTCATTAAAATCAATTTATCCAAAAGATGAAGGACTTTTGAAATCTAAATTTCTAAATTTTTAAAGATCAGAATTTTTTTAAAAAATCGTCTGATAAAATTTATTCAAACGACAATGAGAGCGCATCATCATAGAGAGCTAACACATGCATATGAAGAATCAAACACACACACACACACATTTGCCTATTATTAATATACTACTGATGAATATATGTATATATATTGCATACGCTGGTTGTGCCTATCATATATATTTCAAAGCTTGTGCTGATAGATGAGATTTCGTTTCATCGTTAACGAATTAATAAGCGAAAGAAATTAGCAATTAAGTGCAGTGATATTCATGCCGGATCTCGGGAAGCGATTTCTACAACCGGTCTCTTGTCGTTATTCACTGGTGGCGCTTCCGTTCCATTCGATCCACCACCAGCGAGTTCGCGCGAACGAGTTCCACGTAGGGCGACGGGACCATCGATTTCCAGGCAGCGTCCCACGGTGGCGGTGGCGGTGGCGGTGGCGGTGATGGTGGTGGTGGTGGTGGCGGCGGCGGCGGCGGCGGCGGCGGCGGCGGTGGTTCGTGGCGCCGTGAAAGAAGTCGGAACACGGACATTTAAATCTAAAAACGGCTGGCCGAAACTCCCGACCCCGGGGGTAATTGGAGGGTCGCGGAATTTGTTGCTTCGCCGACGTGGTGTGAGGGAGGAAGGGAACGATGAGGGAGGAAAGAGGGTAGACGGAGGAACGCTAAAATACGAGCGCCGGTTAAACGCAGGCGGGCAGGCAGGTAAAGAGAGGAAAGCAGTGAGAGAGAGCGAGAGAAAGAGCGTATACGTGTTTCTGTGCGCATGTAGGAGAGAGAGTGAGAGAGAGAGAGAGAGAGGGAGAGAGAGGGAGGGAGGAAAAGAGAGAGAAGGGTAGAAAAGGAAAACGGCAAAAAAGAGCAAGAGAGGGACAAGTGGCCGACGCGATGAGGAATCGCAAAACGTTTGCGGAGCGAAAGCGTACTTGGGTAAAACGGGCGCGCCGCAAATCCGCCCGCGTATAAACGAGTTAGAGCGCGGAATCGTCGGTGGCGGTAACGACGACGACGGCGGCGGCGGCGGCGGCGACTGCGACGGTTGGGATAAAGAGCGGCGGAAGCGAAATGGAAAGAGAGTACGGAAGAGAAAAAGAGAAAGAGACGAGAGGAAGAAGCGGGGAAGCATATGCACGGAGCGGAGCGACCGGCTGCGTGTCCGGGAAGAGCAGCCGGTGCTGTACCGGCGGTTATCCACTGCTATCCGCAGTCCGAGGCAGCGCAACGGCAGCGACATAGCGGACAGTAGCATAGGAACATGTAGCGAAACGCGCGGGAAGAAGGAAAAAAACGGGAAGAAGGAAATACCCCTCTCACACACGCGCTAGCCGGCTTACAAGGCAGAGACAGCGAGAGACGTAATAGGTCGTAGACGCGGAGGTTTGCGTGTAATTGGATTCATCCCCTCGGCGCTAAACGCGTCGTCCCACGTTCTTCCGCCCTCGTTTTACCTCACCCGCCTTCTCCGGAGCTCCGCTCCGTTCCTGTTGCTGAAACACCCTAGGTGCGAATCGCGCCGCTGTCGTCCTTCACCCTCAACGAAGACAACTCAACGTCTCCACTTCCCCCCGCCTCCCATCCCCGCCTCTCTCGGCCGAATTAACCCCGCGCTATCGCGAGACTAGACGACACGAGGAGGGGAGGAGAAGAGGGCGGCGGGGGTGCGAAAGCCTTTCTGCCGTCGCCTCTTCGCTCTTATCTTCTTAACTTTTCCGCGGTCGCACCCGCCGGCTTTCGTCCCTCGACGACGGCTTCCCGCCTGTTCTCCACCTCGCGCACGTTCCGTCGTGTCTACTTTAACGGTGCGAAATTCCCAACTTCCGCCGCCGCAGCGGGTCGTAAAACCCTCACGGTAGCCGCGGGAGCCCGGCTTCGAGCAAAAAGCTAGCGGGAAAGAGAAGGAAAAATTAAGTGCGACCGAGAAATATCGCGTGCGAGCGAGCGTGCTCGGCGAGAATAGGAGCCTCGGTGGCGCGTGGTGTGAGGAAGAAACAAAGCGGGTATATGTGCGAGTTGCGTGAGCTCTAGAGTGTGTACACTCTCGGCGTCGAACCGGAGCGGATGTAAAAGGTTATATAGCGCGCGATCCACCTTGGTGGAAACCAACGGCTTGTGGCCGTTTCTCAACACGAGCGTGGGACGCGCCGATCCGTGAATGATGTTAGGCCGTTGCATTTAAAGGATTATTTTGGGAATCCGGCGAATCCCCGGAGTTGGGATTCGGTAATCCCGAGTCTTCCCGTGTCGTTCGTTCCTCCGTAGATCGAGATTCCGATTATTTCGTCGATGCCTCTATCAATGTTAGATCAACTTGAATCTCTCGGATTAACTTACTTTTTGTCACGTTCTAGTTCTAAGAATTAGAAGAAGATAAAGAGTAATGAATTCCAGATTGAAGTTAATTCACGTTGGCAGAAAAATGGCTCTTAATCGTCAGCTATGAGACACGATATACGAGTATTAAAAATGAATACTTTTCCTCTGCTCGCTTTTATCGGTTTCCCACAATGATCAGGACTGCGTCAGAGTTGAATCGCAGAGACGCCGGCAATGCTGAAAACACTTTCCGACTAGAGCCAGATAACGATTATCGAAGGATTCTGAAATCCGAGGACTGGAGTGGGAGCATAATTAATCTTAATCTCAAATCATAATTAATATTTTCGTGTTCGACCAAGTTGGCCAAGTTTAGCAAAGTAGAACCGATGTACCTTTGCACCCCGTATTCCGTTGCACCCCGGAACGAACTTCTATAAATACATTCGAGTACCCGTATACCTCTCTCGATTTCGCAATTGTAAAACGCCGCTGGATCTGCGGTCGGTGGCAACGAGAGTCTCTCTCTCTCTCTTTGAAATTCGAACCCGTGCTGAGACCGATCGGTCCGAACGCTTTCCAAACGATCGATTCGGATGAACGGGTGTACGTGATTCTCGGGTGGTACACCACCAGGTATAATCATCCTCCCGTTTGTAGGACCATTCGGTGGCTCTGGGCTTTTAGCGGTCCATCCACGATCAGCCAGCTGGTATGTCGTCGATTCGCCGATACGTGAAAGCTAAACTGGGAGAAGTGTCGGGCGTGGTGATATAAAGAGATTTGGGAAAAGGAATTGTAAAAAGGAAAGAGAGAGCGAGAGAGAGAGAGAGAGAGAGAGACAAAGAGAACGCAACTACCTAACTATTAGAGACGATTGGCAAGAGAAAGAGAGGAAAAAAAAAACGAGGGACGAAGACGTGTAAAATGCAAAATTCAGGACTTGGCTTCTGAAACAACGGGCTGCTGCCCGGTTCGGCTTGGCCCGGCTCGGGCCTCGTGCTCGACCCTGCCTGGCCTACAACGCCTCCTCCTCGTTCTTCTCTTCGTCCTCTCTTCCCTTGCCCCGTTACCACCTCCTCTTCAGCAATTTCCAACTCCTCTTCCTTCTCTCTCGCCAGAATGCCGAACGCGAACGTCTGGTTAATGAGGCGCACGCACACACGCTCGCGCGCACGCGCAGCATGCCCTCGTCGCCGTTCCCTCGCATCGTCCCGTCCTGCCCCTTGCCACGCCGTCGATATCCCTCCTTCAACATTACCCTCCGCCGTCGCTGCCGCCGCCGCCGCTGCCGCCTCTACCGCTCGTTTCTTCTTTCTCCATCGCCGTTGCCGCCGCCGCCGCCGCCGCCTCGGACTCAAACACAATGCGCCACGTCGCGCTGCCTAGGCGTCACGGTAATGACATACTCCCACATGCATGCACGCCGTACGTCCGATATCGCACCATCTACTAGTAGTGGCAGCGGCAACGGTAGCGGCGGCGGCGGCGGCGGTGGCGGCGGCGGTGGCGGCGACAGCATCCGCGGTAGCAGCTGCAGCCGGCTGCTGCCAGGAAGCTACTGCGAACGAACGGACGAACGAGCGAGCGAGCGAGCGAGCGACGCGGCGAGAGCGAGAGGCGGTGATTGATCGCGCCGCAAAATCGCGCGCGGCTATCGTCACGCAGTCGCCGACACCTGTGCAACCGACACCTCGAAAAGGACGTTGCGATTTTTCTTCCCCCCCCCTCCCCCCTCCTCTTCCTCGGGAATTTTTGAAACTCGACTCGTCTTATACGGCGATGGATACGATTATCGGTCGAATCGCAGGTAGAACGAGCGTAATCCATTGCGGTAGACCCGAGATTAGATTTCCGTCTTGTTCCGAATATACTAAGAGCGGAAAATTTATATATATATATATATGGAGAAAACGGAACTTTTTCGAATTTTTTTTAGAATCTAGAAAAAGAGTTCCCCAGTTCGTGATATAAACGATTTTCGTCGAACGAAAATTGTACGCGGGGAAACCCGAAACCCAGATCCATCGTAAAAATACCGAGCACTACGAAAAACGTCGTCGGGATACGTTCTTCGAACTACAGAAAACTCCATGTCGGCGCGCAGTTGAAATATCTCCCTCGCTAAAACGGGACTTCTCCGACGTAGGAAATAAACGCGCATAGCTAAAAACGAAGAACGGCCATAGAGCGGTGAACTTCAGATACTTAAATCACTGCCGCTTCGAACTGCAGCTGCGAACGGTCGCGGAACGTCGATATCGGGAGAAAAGCGTTTAAAATCCGCGGATACTCCAATCCACCGATACTCGGCGCAGGTCGATACAGGGCCGTACCGGGATCGGCCGGAGGGACCGATATTCCCGCGTGCAATCAGATATCGTGGTACCTAGCAACAGCTACACATTGGTGACGGTGACGGTGACGGTAGAGCCAACATGGTCTCGGTGTATCGATGCAGCTGGCTGTTCGAGGATAGGAAGCTGTTCCACCGACCATTTCTAATGCGCCTGATCTTAACGATAAAACAATCAAGATTGAACGGTCTTGCAGGAGCAAATAGCCCGCGATCTCACCTTTTTCGCCAGACAATTCTGAAGTAAACGCTAGGCGTGCGCATCAGGCGGCTCCAGTTTTACCGGTTCTTTCTAAGATATAGGCGTGTGTGCGTGTGTGTGCCTTACTCTCTTCCCTGATTTTCCTCTAATTTTGTGCTATCAATTGTCGTTGATATTGGCCATCAATGGTACATCGATGATTTTAACATTAACGAGTACGTTCGGATTCTAATTAAGAAATGATTAACAGTAAATCTAGACTGTTACATGAATATAAATGAAATAGGGGTTATTATATTGTCAAGATGTCTAATAACAACTTGATGGCTAATAATAAGTTTGTTTTTTAACTGCGCTATTTTTTGGGGAGTGAAATTTTGAAGAGTGATAGTTGCGCCAGTCCGACTTGAAGAGTGAATTTCCTAAAAGGTCAACTTTAATGATTAATATCTCGTTTTGCGAGACAGAGCGACGCTTTTTTCTGCCAGATTTGTTTCTTCTCTTTTTCGCTTTCGCCAAATATCAATGTACGTCTATCTCACTTTAAGTTCCAAAAGTTTAGACTAACACGCACTACAGTCATACATAAAAAACGTGCGAAATAAATTCAATAGTATATCATTTTTTATTTGTTTTTCTTTTCTTTTTCTTTAATATAGCACTCTTTTCCGGCAACAAAAGTGATACGGCCGGTAGCTTATCTTTTCCTTTCATTATGCAAAAGAATTGCACCACAATGGCGTACGCACGAAAACAACACAGGAATACCTGAAACAAAATCAGAAATATGTAAACGAATTTGCGAAATCAGAAAATCAGAAAACGTAAAATGAAACGAACTCGCGTTCCATGAGAACTTTTGAAAACAAAAATAATAACAGTCCAAAGATTCTCGATATTCAAAATTAACGAAGAAATTAAATGGGCAAATGAAAGCACGGTCAGTAAAGTATATACTTAACAGGTATATATAAATTAATAAAATTACATTCATTCAATCGTTTCTCCAGACCATTCCTCAGAGAAAGTTGTCAATGTTTTTCAAATTCAAAGTATTCTTTTTTAAACTTACAAAAAAAGATTGTCTAAACTTTCGAAAATTTTTCAGACACTGTGCAATACTCGATCGAGCAAACGGCAAAGCACTCGCTCTAACTGAGTCATCAACCCTGTTATTTTTACTTCGCAGAAGTAAAAGTATTTCGATTTCAGAATAATGATACGTTTGCAGAGTGCACCGTGATATGCAATAAGAACATGATATATATATGATAATGTCCCGGAATCTCTCCCCGTTGTCTCGCAGTCTGACTGCGGGTCGGATATTCTCGTTCTTGTTATTTTTTCGCGGCGACGGCGGCGGCGGCGGCGGCATCGCCGAGCGGGAACATAGAGGGCGCGATAACGTTGGAAAGCGGAAAAACAAAGCGGCGTGCGGCTGCGAGTGCCGCAGCAACTCGGCAAGAGAGGAGAGCGAGGGAAGGGAGAAGCGAGAGCAAAAGGGGAGGAGAGAGAGTGAGAGAGGGAGAGAGAGAGAGAGAGAGAGAGAGAGCGCTGTACCGTCGGCTTTAGAGCGCGAGCGCGCGAGTAGATGGATAGCGAGGCCTTTTGTGGAGAGGAGGCCGTGCCGCCGCGGCTTTTACATCTTCCGAGCCGTTTCCATCAACTTTTCAAATCATGCGCGAGCGAAACCCCCCCCTCCCCTCCCCATTCTGCGGTACCGTGCTCGAGAATCCATGTCGGTACGTATCATGCGACTCGCCGCGCACGCGAGGATCTCTTTTTCTCTATCGCTCTTCCCCTCCCCCCTGCCGCCCCCCT
>NW_017305525.1:1124210-1127102 GCF_001594115.1 Trachymyrmex septentrionalis
CCCCTCCCCCACCCCCTCTCTTTCTTCCGCCGTGCCGCGGAACATGTAGCAGCTACCGTTTCGCCGGAGAGAGGAGAGTTATCCGAAACCGTGGATAACGAGATAGGCGAGGCCTCGCTTCCCGCGAAGCAAACCTGCAACTTGTACGCGCATCGAACACGCCCGATGATCGCGCGCGCCCCGTCGGCTTTTTCCCCATTCAGTTCCCGCTGCCAGCGGGATATTTCCGGAGCGGTGCTGCTGGCCGCGCGGAATGCAACCGCTCGTGTTGGATTCGATTATGGTCGCGCGTGCTTAGATGAAAGCGGGGAAACGGGCTTACGAAGGATTCGCTTACGTTATATGTCGGGTACCAGCACGTTTTATGGGCCATCTCGGATTCTGGATCTCGGTCTTTCTTATCTATCCAACTCCGCTCGATTTTTCACTATTGACCTCGCACAGGTTTTATGGAAGTCTTCCAAGCGATAGATCGTTAGAGTCTCGAGTATGGCGAATAGAATATTCCGTTTGGAATGCTGTTGGTGATAATGACGATAATTATATTTTCCACCGATTGTTTCACGCGCATGTGATTTCCTGTCTTGCCGTTGGCTGCGGGTTTTAGGTCTGATCAAACTCGGCGCGAAATGATATTAATGCTGTAATTGATTGGCGCCGTTATAATAAAATGACATAAATGAGAGCAACTTCCAGCCAGGTTTCACCGTTACAATATATTACGCGCGCACATACGCGCACACGTTTACCGACCACGCATATCATATCAATGACAGGTTTATGATGCGCGTGGAATGGCTCGTATCCTTTAACCTCGCGATGAACGTGTGTGGACTACATTTATAATTTAATAATTAAAACGAAGAATTCTGCGCGCGTCGAATTCTTTTTCTCAGCGTAGTTTTTCTTTAGCAACTCATACATTATTTAATTTTGTGCAAAGTCGTGGAAGTAAACCGATGAAAGCCAAGAAAATGTATATTAACACGGAAATATAATTATAATCAGAAATTCCAATCGAAAACATATTTGCAACTTCGATAATTGTAAAACGAAAATTGATAAAAGATTCCAACATGCTCGTTCTCATATTATTCTCCCGATGTATTTTTTAATAATTACGTGTATCAATAATTTTATGAAGTCGTGAAAGTGAACCGATGGACGCCATGAAACTGATACGAAAGTAATTATATCGATAAATTTATATTCTAACAAGATACACATGAAGGATACGTTCTTTCATAAAAAAAATCTTACTTCATATATGTACGTTATAAAATTTGCTTTCTCTTTTCCTTCAGACGTATTTACACATATATAATATCTATCTGTCGGTCATGTGTGATTATCGCGAAGATTATCGCGAGCACTTATACTTTCCGTTGATTAAAAATACTGACAGGTGCCGTTAGCACGGTGCAGAATATTGCGATGCGTAATCAGACTCGCGCGGGGCTGCTCGATCATCACTCGAAAATCCACTTGGACTCCGAGTGCAGGAGAGGAGACGAGTAGAGGCGAGCGGGCGAATCCAACGATCCAACGAGCATTCTCGCGATTTACGGCAATAAGGAATTATTAGCCGGAATGTCTCGCTGGAGAGACTCCGGATTACACACACACACACACACACACACACACGTACATCCGATGGGAAAGCGTGTGCGACGCGCAGCATCGCATCGGCGCGGTGAGGCGCGGTGAGGTGTGGGCAGGGGATGAGAACACCATCGAATTCGAAGCGACGAGGCTCGATGCGTGACACGGTAACGCAAACAGAAATCCGACACGCCAGGCGGACAGAGAGGATGGACGGACGACGTTGGGGCTGGGTGGGTGTCACGAGGGGGTTGAATCGGGTAGACAGACGGCGACAGAGAGAGAGAGAGAGAGAGAGAGAGAGAGAGAGAACGAGGGCGACGCGGGGGTGGGCGAGACGGGGCTTATATCGTTCGCGTTGACTGCGGATCGTGCTCTCTACCCCGTGGTCTCCGGCTTCCAATGTCGACGAGGATGGAAACGCGAACCCGTACCCGCAGTGGAGGTTCTCTTCTCTTTTTTACCTCTCTGTTTTTTTTTTTTCGTCGCTGACCATAGGAGGACACGCAAACACGCGCACGCACTCGCTTGATGAACGAGAGAGGCGGAATGGTAAAGTGCAAAAGAGAGAGAGAGAGAGTGAGAGAGAGAGAGAGAGAGGGGAAGAATGAGAGCACAGAGGATAGAAGCGCGGTCACTTCCGTAATACGTTTGTCGCCCCGCTGGCGTATTCACGTAAATCGGGGTTGAACAACGTCCCTTGTGATTCGCCATCGTCGGGCTTCCTGGGAAACCAGCCAGCTGCCGATTGACTTTGCTTTTAAGTAAGGTGATGCAAGATTGCACCAGTGAATCTAATTTTACTACGATAGACACATGGAATTAATCATGCGCGGTCTCAAACAGTTTTAAGGGATCAATGGAAATTAATTATTCTATTCTCACTAAAATCAGATTATTAGATGTATTATCGATGTCGCCAGCCATGTGTAATGCTTGATTTTCAACATTTGTAATATTGGCTTTGTAAAAAAATATTACAATTCATAGAGCACAGTTATATGTATATTATATATTTTTAAGGTGGTTAAAGAAATATTTATAGAATTTTCATTTTCTTTATACAGTCCGACGTAAAAGAGATCTTTTTGTTTTTTAGGAAAATAATTAATACGTATAGCGGCAATCTCGCGCGAAAATGTCAATTCTGCAAATAGCTCTTTCAATAAATTAAATTCTGCTAAAGCAGTCTTATTCACAAGTTTATAACAATCGCCTAATCGAAAACCCTGGAGTACTTGGCAACATTTTATCATACAAGAATAACACTTGTCTTTCGATAGCTAATCA
>NW_017305525.1:1127202-1128882 GCF_001594115.1 Trachymyrmex septentrionalis
CCTGGAGTACTTGTCAACATTTTATCATACAAGAATAACACTTGTCTTTCGATAGCTAATCATATATAGAATTGAAGAACTCAAAATACATCTCTTTCTCTCTCTCTCTCTCTTTCTGTCTTACTCTCACACATATTTATTTTGTGGTGCATCGCACGAGATCCTCGCGTTATCATAAACTTTCGGTCCTATCCTAAATGCTTCAGTTCGAAAAGAATCGCGGATTTCGTATTCGGAAAGTTCCTGGTACTGTTCCAAGCTTGACGATTTCTTTCGTGCTAGACGCAGTCTAGGAGTTCGCGATCCTTCCTTCCATTGTGGCGGATGACCCCGTTGACTCCTGCAAATCATTCGCCGGCGATGCTATCCAGTTTTTTTCGATTCAATTAGCGTTCTCGTGCTGTTACGCAGATTGCTGTGAAATAGATAGTCTTTCGTTACGGCGATACTTTTAACGTAATCGATATCAATTACGATCCACCATCATTTTACAATGCTTCACAGAAATGGATAATTATAATTTGGAAAATACAAATAATATTTATCGTTACACATTTAACGTGTTGTATTTGATATAAAGTTCTTCTGTCGCAGAGGATAGTTTAAAGTTTTCGTACAGTGTAATAGAGATATTGCAAGACTTATTACCGATCGATTGCAAATACCATATTGCTGATTAAATAATTGATTTCTGATATACAGTCTGTAATTAGAAACCACAAACCTCATTAGCATAATATTAGTATATATTTCGATAAAATACATATGTATACAAAGTAGAAAATAATAAATAAAATTATTGATAATTTCCTCTATTATCAGAACATGTTTTTAATCGATCGAGAATAGATATTAAATTGATTTCCAATATGGAATCGCTAATGAGAAACAAGAGCCGGATCGCGTCTCGAGGAATAGCAGTGTCTTTTCGATAAAATAGAATTCCACATAGAATAGAGAGTACATAAATGGATGTGTTAGTGCACTTAGGCTTTTATCTTTTATCGAGATATTCTTAATCGACTGCGAACGCAACATTGTCGTCCAACATATGGATTTTCGATATATATATATACCGAAATCGTTAATTAGTTTCGATCGGTGGGGATTAGTAGCGCGCGTTTTCGATGAGATATATTCAAGAAATAGAACCGTAGAGACGCGTATCGCTGGTGAGCTGCGTTTTACCTTTTAGCCGAGACACGCTCTTAATCGACCGCGAATACTACATCGCATCGGCGCGGCTACACCGGCATCGATTTCCGATATGGAGCCGCTAATTAGAGCCGGCGGGCCGCGCCGTGACGCGACGCGACGCGACGGTCGGGACGGCGCGACGGGGTTTATCGCATTTCCAGGCGTCGCTGATATTATATTAGTCGGCCGACCGATCGGTCGACCGAGGTGGAGAACGGTCTCTCCCGCGTGATTTGGGTTTCACGCAATGCCCCTCTCTCTCTCTCTCTCTCTCTCTCTCTTTAAGCTTCCTCTTTTTACGGAGAGACTTACGGGCCGGTCCGAACTTGCCGCGACTCTTTTCACGCGCTCTCGCTACCCCCTTCTGTCCCCCTCTCGGAATGTCTCCTGCTTTAACTCTGCCCCTTTCTCTCTCTCTCTCTCTCTCTCTCTTTCTCTCTCCCCCCCCCCTCTCCCTCTTGTCCCGTATAATGCGCGGCGGCG
>NW_017305525.1:1128982-1133586 GCF_001594115.1 Trachymyrmex septentrionalis
ATCTCTCTTTCTCTCTCCCCCCCCCTCTCCCTCTTGTCCCGTATAATGCGCGGCGGCGGTAAGCTGGCTGGCAGCTGCCTGCCTTCCGTGCAACCAGCAAGGTTAGCGGCCCAGTCTGGCTGGCCCGTTCCTCCACGTACGGCTCTCCACGCATGGAATCTCCGGAGATTCTCTCCCCAGCGTCTCTCCTCCTCCTCCTCCTCCTCCTCCTCTTCCTTCTCCTCCACCACCTTTCCATCGCATCGCCGCACCGTCATTACTTCGTCGCCGCTACTTCTACCAGCGCTTACCGTCGCTTCACCGCACTGACGATATTCCCGCTTCCCATCCCGCTCTGTCTCCCTTTCTTTCTCACTTCTCGCGGATCCTTTCGCGCGCGTCCTCTCTCTCTCTCTCTCCACCTCTCGGAAACATAGATATGGAGGGTCTCTCTGCGTGTGCAGTATCTCTCCTCGTGACTTCCAGTTTGTCGCGGACACCGTCCTCGTTCCTTCGCTCATCCGCTCTCGCTCCTTCATTCGCGCCACGAGCTTCCCCACCCCGTGTCCCCTTCCCCCTCGTCGTCCCACGTCGTGCTCCTCCCCCTCCCTCCCTCCCTCCCCCCCTCCTTCCCTGCTGTCCCGCTTACTCTGTTCCGACACCGCAGGCGGTTCCAAGCGACGCCTGCGCGAGAGCGAGGGGAAACGTGCTTGGGGAACGTGTGCGCGAGCGGGACGGAGCGCGGTGAAGAGATAGAAGAGAGGAGAGTCGGAGAATGCCGAAGTTTAGTCCGCGGCTGCCGTCGCCGCCGTCGCTGTCGACCGGACGGACAAGTATTGCCCGGATCCCGTCCCGCTCCGGGCTTAGGGGTCCCGTTTGAAGGCGCAGCTGGGGTGAGGCTCGGGGGGAGAGGGAGGGAGGGAGGGGGGCCTCCTCGAGTCAGATATGAATCTTTGTGCCGAGAGGGCGGCCCGCACACTCGACGGCTAACGGCGGGGTGGCATCCGTCTTTAGAGGAAGAAGCAGAAGAACGGAGGAGATCGGAGGACCGCGGCGACGAGCCTCGTGTAATAATTTATTCCGTTTAGGCTCCCTGTCAAGTCTCTTCGACGCTGGATCCTGACCCTTCTTCTTCTCCTCCTCCTCCTCCTTCTTATTCTTTTCCTCTTTCTCCGCTTCTCTTGTCTGCACTTTCTCTGCTCCCCCCTCTCTCTCTTTCTCTCTCTCTCTCTCTCTCTCTCTCTCTCTATAGCTTCGAAGATCCGCACGCGTACCTCATTCGCGACCGTATATGATCATCATGGTTCTTAAGTCCGAGGACATTACTCGATCGGACCTAGCGAATACCGTGTACGGTACCAAGGGGGCATGCATACGTCAGCGATCTTCTCAGCGTACATTACATATCGGATTCGAGTCTCTAGTCTGTGCTCGTCCCACGACAACACTAAGGGGGAATCCGTGACAGACTGGGAGCCAGGAGATAGATGGAGGATCGTGATCTCTCTTCACGTGTTGAACGGAGAGAAGAAGGAGATACGAAGCGACCCCGCGCTTCGTTTCACTTTGCGTCAGCATGACGGTACTTTGAGAGAGAAAGAGAAGGAGAAAGAGCGAACAACCGATAACGCGACGGCTTCTCGCGTCGGGAATCGCATGACAGTTTAGCGTGACCCTGCTAGGCGCGATTTAGAGCGAAATAATAAATCGCAAGGGAGAACGCGATTATACTTGTATATATCGTAATTGCGAAATTAAGTATTTTTCAGATTTACTATTTTCTATTAATTATCGCGTTGCATATATAACATTAATCGTGTGTGTTATTACAATCTGTCGATTATACTTCTTAGATCCGAGTAGCGTCTTAGACTTGGCTAATTGACATGTACATATTGATAGAGAAAATTCGTTATGATATGGCTGCGTTAGATACAGTTATTAGTTACGTGGTATTAAGTAGAGAGAATGTAAATGAAAAAAATTCAAGTTGCGTGTACTACTTTTCCATAAGAGAGCTGTGAGAGGAACTACAGGTCCGTCCGATAGGAGACGCGAGAATGATAGGTTAAATGCTGATATTTCGCATCGTCATTGCGCGATGGTACAAAACGTCACGATGAAACGTAATAACGTTGTAATAAAACGCGACCATTCGCTCACACGCCATACGTCGGCTTGACTTTAACGTCGCGTTCATCTGACATTTCGTGACACCGGGTTACGCAAGCGTGATACTGCCCATCGGTTATAATTATTCGACCGCCAATTAAACGTGTTAGAGCGTCGGTATTTCGCTCATTCATTTTAGTCGCGATACTTGGCCGCAGTCGTTCGACGAGACGCTGCGTCGAAAATAAAGCACGGTTATCTAAATACGTGGCGAAACATCCGGAAGTCTCTCACGTTCAAATTTACTCAACAGCAGATCCGAAGTCTAGATAATGTTAAATATTTACCAACGTTAGAGAAATGTAATGTGATAGATTGCTATACGTAGAATGATACAAAAGTTATCGGCACTCAATAAATGTATTAACCTTAGGTAGGTAGATGGGATAGTCGCAACATAGTTTTCTTTAAAACCTGATTCTCTGGAAAGGGAAAGTAAGAAATATTGCCCAGATACCTAAAAGCAAGTTCAATATTTTTACATTCTTCTAGCTTCTTCATGTAACTTATGTAAATTTAACTATGACGTAATATTAGTAAATATTAGTAAATATACATCTATAACGATTTTTGTAAAACATTTTTTGGGATGTTCCGAATATTTCATCCAGCAATTTTTGCATCTTCAAACTAACTGCCTACTTAAGAGTTAATCGCGTATCGTGAAATTCCTAAAGAATGCAATAGTGATTGAAACTGACGACAAATTACGTTCATTGATGTTTCATAAACTGCTGATCTTGAGAAATTTTCTTTCTGTCAGAAGCTCTCAATATTAATAAGAAAAGAAGAAAAGATGGCATCTTCATCCTTCTTCCCATTAAGTTTTTCATGTAACTTTATAAGCTCTTAACGCGATTCTTTTTTTACATCCATCGGCAGTAAGAAACTATTTTTCAGTATAGAGTTTAGTATAGAGTTTCGCCAGATCGTTTCTTTGAAATTGGACAAATCCTGAGCCAAACGAATGTGATGAGAGGCTAGTGATCCTCTGGAATTACGAAGGCGATTATTACCGCGGCTCGTACGATCTCGTCGAAGCGGTCTTTGATGTCCGCGAGAGTATTTCCGGGGACGGGCGGACGTTCCGGTTTTCCATCGGATCGTCCGGTTAGCAAGCGTGCCGGACGCGGCTTTTCGGATGATTAGTCACGCGACCGGCGCGCGCGATCGGTTTCCGGTCACAGGCCGTTCTGGATTCCAGGTCGGCGTGTCGGTGTGAGTTTCCGCCTGCCTACCTCTCTTATCGATTCGCTCGTTTCATCGTCGTCGTCGTCGTCGTCGTCGTCGTCGTCGTCGTCGTCGTCATCGTCGTCATCGTCGTAGTTGTCGTCGTCGTCATCGTCGTCGTAGTCGCCGTTGTCGTTAGCGATGCGATGAGGAGCCACTCGGACGGGGACGACTCTCGGAACGACGAGTGGTTTTACGAGTGGACAGTTAGGGTCGGCCGAGAGAGCGATGAAAGTTTCCCTCCCTCGCGTTTCCGCAGAGGGGGGTCCGAGATGGGTCCTTCCCTCGCATCGCAGTACCCAGACTCGTCCGGTATTCCAAGAAGGTGCCGGGACACTTTCTGATAGCTACGATCGCGATAAAGCGGCCTTCCGCGGCAAGGATGCTGAGAGTGGAATTTTTGAGGGAAACCGTCCTCTATCCCTTTTACCGATAAAAAATATCAGGAATAAGAGTCTAATCTAGTAGTAGTGCGTTCGAGTCGCATTTTCGTTGATAACAGTAGTCTTACATTTTTATTTTCCTACATACAATACTGTCGATTTAAAAGAATAAATTTCCCTTCGACGACTTAAATAAGGCACGTTAGAATTTTGATTGCTAAATCGTTTCAACGAATAGTTTCCATACAGAAATACTTCGTTACACTCTCGGCTCGAAGATTTTCGACAAGTAACGGAGTAAATCATCCGTTCTGTGTACATTTTTTATTCGTTTTAATGAATATACGTGATGCGAGTGAAATTCAACAATTTTTCCTTAAAATTGAGAGGTTCGTAAAAGATACCGAATGGTAGAGTTTTAGAATGTGATATAAAGAGGATAAAGGTGGATGTAGTAAAATGATTCAGTCGGAATAGATGATGCGAAGAAAAGTTCCGCTCGCATTTTTCTGTATCGATCTGTAGCGGTTTGTGGGTGTAACGCGAGTACGCCCGGAGCTAATGGGACGCTTTATGGTGGGTTTGACCTCGATAACGCGGTTCGCGGGATGTACCAAGAGAGCGGACGTTATCGGAAAAATCCACAGTCGGCGCTTTTGGATTTAAAAAGCGCGAATAAAACGGCCGCGAGGAAAAATCGTCAGTACAGTAAACAAAAAAAAAAAGCCGTGATTAGCGTAGTGTGATTTCGCGGGAATTGAGAATTGTATTGCCAATATATACACATGAATATACATTTATAAATATGTATATAATGTTTTGTGTGCGCGCGCGCGCGCG
>NW_017305525.1:1133717-1134647 GCF_001594115.1 Trachymyrmex septentrionalis
CACACACACACACACACACACACACAGAGGAGAAACTGAGGCTAGTAGACTTATTTTTCAATTTCGAATTTTTACAGACGAAATTAAGAGACTTATCGGAAAAATGAATTCTACCAGTTACTATTGATACATTTGACTACCTAATAATATTTTAACAATAAGGAGAAACTGATAACTAATATGAAAAAAAAAATTCATTCTTCTAATGCATTCCATCTGATTCAACTAGAAGATTAATGTACTTTAAGCCTTTGGCTACGTATATTGATGAAACTTTTATAAAAATATATCTTAAGCACAAACATTCGTTTCGCAGGGCAGAATGCCTGCGATGCTTCTTTTTACAAAAATTTGTTTGTTTCGCGCAAAAATACGTCGAATGAGCCTAGTTTTCGAGAATGGATATGAGGGAATTGAACTTATAACATTTACCATTGAGAGGTGGTTCTCTTTAAAGAAATAAAATATTGAGTAAGTACTGTAAGATTCGTCACTAAATGAGTCATACAGTTCCATGCTGTGATTAGTCTACTATCTTGTTCATTGTTTAAAAACATTAACAATATACGATAACAAACGACACATAAACAAAAAAAATTCTGTTGCACTTTATTAAGTAAGAATTACACTTACTATCTAAATAAAAATCAAATATCTCAGACAATCTGTACGATTGTAAAACAAAAACTTTAAGTAATAAAAGTATTTACTTAGGTGTACAATTTTTTAAAATTGTAGCATAACTTCTATTATAGATGTGACAACGAGATGTTATAGCAGACTGAGCTGCGTGCTCAGATACGTTTGCGCGTGTCTTGCGTGTTTTGTTTTTTAATGTAGCCTCGATTATTCTACTTACCCCTATAGTCTACTGACCCCGGTCTCCTCTACGTATAATATTATATACATATACGTGCATATATATATATA
>NW_017305525.1:1134747-1144819 GCF_001594115.1 Trachymyrmex septentrionalis
TCGATACACTTGTTGTAAATTATCCCCATGCTCGGTGGCTCGAGTTACCAAAGAAGCCGTGGCCGCGTTGGAGAAGTTCGAAATTGCTTCGGTGCGATTTCATCGGATGGATTCGATACGCTCGTTTCAAACCGATATCTCCGTGCCCCAATATCGAAATCTCTTTCTAATATCTTCCTTTAGATTATAAGAATATTGCGTCGACGAAATATTCCGATAAAGCATAACTTCTAAATATCATCAGCACTGCATATGCTAAAGTAACCAGAGCAGTGCGACAGTTCATACTAATTCATGCATTAACGATTTTGCAATCGGAAATCGCTGATTTAAATTCTCCTTCTCTTCTGGACTTTGCTACATTTTCTAATTAATTTTATTTTTGTGTATAGCATCGCAATTTTCCGTTACACCACATAAATACTTTTTCATACAATATAATCAAACAAATTTATTTAAAATACATCTAATATGTTTCTCAAAGTTCTATATGGGTTTACTTAGAAACTCTTTTTTTTTTTCTCTAAAATAGGACAGTCAAGCAATTTAAAATTCTGCCGTTACGAGAAAGAAGACATGTCTCTGGGCGTTCTCTCGTAATATATCTAATTTAATCGCTAATCGAAAAAATTCTACAATCGTCGCAACACAATAGTCGAAGAAATGCTGTAATAAACTCTATTCTGCTTCCGGCGAAAGGGTGACTGCTCGAACGGAACCACTACGTCTCATCGCATCTCTTTGTTCCATCTTCTCGATTTCGATTTACTTTTTCCCCTTGGATATGATTTCAGTGTTTGGATCGAAACTTTTCTTCTCGCGGATCTCTATTCCTCGTTAACACGACCGTCTCTCTCTCTCTCTCTCTCTTTTCCCCCTCCTCTCTTTTTCTTCCTCTCTCGCATTGTCTTTCTCTCCTATTTTCCCGTTGCCTCTTCTCTGACTTCTCTCGCGCTGGCATCCCGTGGCACTCAACAGGGGCCGGTCGTTTATCTAAATGGCTACTGGGTGGCCCGGCCGACCGTGTCTCGTCTCAACAAACCAAAACTAACCCAATCACACGCTTTCCAGGCTCCGGCGCGCCTGGAAGAAACGACCCCGAGGAGAGCTGATATCCTAAGCTCGGTGATTGTCGTGCCAGCAAAACTGCGTCAGAATTTCTCGGTACTACGGTCAGGCCTGCTTGCCTGCCTGCCGGTCTGCCTGCTTGGGTCGTCGTATCGCCATTGTCGTTATCATCGTCGCTTGCCGAGTGTAATGGAGGTAATCCGACCTCGTTGAGAGAATATTTAACGGTCGGTCCCCCTGCCCGCGCGCGCGCGCGCGCACACCAACGATGTCGTGCTACTTTCCCGTCGCTTCCTAGTATCATTGTTATGTAACGTTACGACGCTACTTCGGTACTGTTTCAATAGCAGAGACTAGGCAGAGCGCGGTCGTCCTCGTCTCATTGATACGCGCTCTCCGAGCGAGACCGAGCTCGCGTGAATTGTGTTTTACAGCCACCGGCGACGCGTTTATACACGGCGACTTTGCGGATTCCGTGATATTGTCGTTTAAATAGCGAGTACAGAGTTGTACCGGAGACGCTTCTAAACTGGATATACCGTCAAAAGAGATGATAGCATATTGTCGTGAAAATCATCGCATCCATTTTAGATCCTCCGAGCGTATCTAGAATTTCAGTCAGCAGGTGGCAAAGATCTATCTGACAAAATTAATATATACATATATATATATATATTAAAGTCAATCTTCGAGGATCTTCAAAAGAGTGACTGAAAAAAATTACCCTTTTTCTTTCGATTTCGGGACTGAACTGTGTGCCAAGTTTTACAATCTTATAATGAGATATTAATTACAGAGAAGTTCGAAGTTGAGGTGACAATTTTTATCACAGCTGTGGAATCGATATTCATTATCGAATTATCATAGATCTTCGAGATCCGGTATTTTAGGAAGATTGATCTAGCCGGATTTATATAAATTGTCCACTAACTGGCTAATTTAAAATAATATATTAAACTAGATACATAATAAAAGGGCTAAGAATACCAAGCTGGATGTATCTTGCTATCGATTTTTTTCAATATTAGATGTTCTCACATTCCTATAGTCTTTTGGTATATTTTTTTTTTAATTTCCATCGTAATGAAATGTAAGAATACGTAAAGTAATATTTATAATCTCATAATGCAGTTAAAAATTACCTATTACGAGCCGATGTGAATGGTGTGTGCAATTGAACTGTGTACAAGTGCGCCATTCCCGATCCAGCCGAAGGCGAAATCAATTAAACATCACACTTATTCTGGTGATTTTGTAAATGAATTTGTTTTAAATTAAAAAAAAAACGGATTTTCGCATAGACGGAACTATAATAGGTGTTTTAAGCCTTAAACCGTACAAAATTGACCAACTACAGTCGAATGTGAGGAGAACAATTGATTGTGATTCGTCCATTCCTTCTAGCTTAAGGCTTAGAAATCTATTGTAGATTCGGGGTAATACGTGACTCTCTCTCCCCTCTCCAGCTATGATAACGATTGTCACCTTAACCTGATACTTCTTTGTAATTAATATTTCATTGTAGAGTATCATTTGGCACACAAATCGGTCTAAAAATTGACGGCTCAAAAAACGAGTGAAAAAAACCACCTTTTTTAGTCGCTCTTTCTTCTTGCGTACTTTCATGCCTGTGACATCGCTATTGTGTAATAATAAACGCAGTGTAAGACTGTATCGGTAAATATGTAATTACGTATCGCAATAAAAAAAAAAAAAATGATTCTGAGAACATCTTAACTAGATTATACGAATTTGGATGTCAAGTTTATGTTGAACATATGCTATAATATTTTAAATGTCGCAATTACCGCACCCGAACGGTGCATTAGTTGACGGTGAAAACTCGCCCGCCGTTTAGACATCTCACCGATATCTCGGGAGAGCGGAAACATTCGAAAGTGCCCGCTGAGCGATTCCGCGATCTCTTCCTTTGGTGCTTCCTTCCTTCTCATCGCGCGCGAGCGCTCTATTATCTGCGCCGGAAGAGGAAACGATTTGCACGGACCACCCGGTACGTGACTCTTCTCCCTCGTCCACGCGCGATTCGCGGCATCCCGATACTGAGCGGTGTGGCGCGGCGCGACTCCCTTGTGAATTTTTTTTAATCCGCTCCGCCGGTCGCCGTGTCGCGCTGTTTTCTCCCCGGCATTGCGCCGCAGCGACGGCGGCGGCGGCAGGCAGCAGTGGCAACGTTCGGGTTCGTTTAAAATGCAAACTCGTTCGCGGTCCGCGGGGGCTTTAAAAACAGCCGCTATACACCTATCTGGATTTTCGTTTGCCGTTACCCGCCGCAAACTTGGCCCCGCCGGGGTCTTACGCGCCTCATATAGGGATTTATGGCGGCGCTGACGTGTTTCTATTCTGAACCGTCTCGTCGCGTTGAGGAACATCTCCCTCCCGATGTGTTCTTTCTTACATGATGTAAGAAAGTACTCGTACTTCGCGCGTCTTCGTGGTTTTCTTCTCGACGAATCGTTCGATTAAAAAGAGCGGATATTCAGACAACACCATGTACGTGTCCAAAAACGAGACATCAAAAAAATTTTAAAACATCTTATGTCTCGATTTAATACTTTTATTGTTGTTGTCTGAATAGACACAATCGATCGTATTATTTTATTATTATTTAATTGACATTTTCAAAATTATGAGTAAATATATATCGTGACTCATTTTTTGCTTCAAGCTGATCAAATTTTTTCATTTCCTTTTTATCTTATAATACATACATTTATAACTTTTATGTAGCTTATGGTTTTGTTAGAATCGTAAGTTGAACAATATAGATTTCAATATTAAATTATGCATCGAATATGATAACTTTCACTTGTGATAATTTCGTTATTAAAAAATAAATAAAAACTTTTCCTTGAAATTTTCTGATTAAGAAATAATTTATGCAGAACACAGATTTTCCTACAGTTGCTTCTTTATCGTTCGAGAATAAATTTGTCGTCTCATTTTTTTACCTAGGTGTCACGCATTTTTCTTCTGAAATTCTCGTTTGCTAGAGAAAAGAGATTACTTTTTCCAAGATTCTTTTTCTCTGAAAAAAACGAGCAATTCTTTCAAATTTTGTATTTATAATACGTATCACATTTATCATCTTTTTTCAATAATTGCTCTTTCTGGAAGATTTTGATCGTATCGCAGTTGATTAGCACTTCACGGTCTTGAATGTGATTTTAGTATCGCAAAAAAGATCCAGAATCAAATGGTCACATTTAGCGTTGAGCATTAGAGGTGAATGCGAATCTCCCCGATGTGTCTTTATCTCGAAAGAGACGCTGGCGAAAGTGAGTGCTCGGGCTCTCTCGGCTTTCCTGGTAATTTGACAGAGCGATGAAGCCAGTTCTACCGCTCCTTTGAGGAAGATGTTGATTCAACGGTCACTGATGCATTAGATGATCGTCTAATCATTGATGTAGATATGAGTAAAGGTGAGGGTGAGATGCGCTTAATTAGCTTGACCGTGTAACGCGAAGCGAGGGCAGCTCGGAGATAAAGGGCTAAATTTATCCCCGATAGTTCTTTGAGCCCCTTTGGTTGGGCACTTATTGTATGCGTGCACGCACTTCCGCGTTTTAATCCTCTGACGCAGTACGTACTCGGTGTCTACCGCATTTAAAAGTCCTATATATAATGATAATAAAAATCTAAAAGTATCTCTAAAAGCTACTATAAGACAATTATAATTATCGCAGAAAGTTCTTTTATATTTCTGATAATCTTATAAGAGGCTTAATAATTTCAAGATAGACATTCCTAAGATGATAGATGTCACTGACGCGTACTTTAACCCTTCGTGATCACACATCTTGAGAATTTTACGTTGGCCACATAAAATGCGAAATAACTCTAACATTTTAATTGATTGCCGTATTTACAGCTTTCGTTCTTTAAAATCACAAAAATTACTGAACGTACTTTAAACATTGTAGAATACGGAAATGCAGTGGACTTTTTAATTTTAACATATTTAAAAAAAAATCACAAAGACTGACGTCCAAGGAACAATATGCGGCCGAAGGTACAAAAAAAGATATTTTGAACTTTGGATAAATGACATAAATGATTTATAAGTTCCATTTTAAGAAAGATTTTAGAAATATTAAAGCCTTACATCTTTTTGAGGGGTCCCCTCTATTCTCAGTGAGCACGAAGGGTTAAATATATTGTATAACAGAATATAATTTCAAACAAAAGATGCGGTCAATTTAAAAGCTACTTTGTGGAACCTGTTTATATTTAGATTTGGTTTACGCGCTGCGTGATCATTTTTACGAATCATTTTTAGAAATATCATGTTACGCACATTCCGCGATAAAAAGTTCCCGTTCGACTATCTGATTGACAAACTTTTGAATAAATGTTCGGATTTATATTTATAAATGTGTATTCAATATCGATTTTCTACTAATCTACTTTTGTTCTGTATCTTTGTCGGGATAAAAATTTGAAACGATCAAATAAAACATTCACATGACGATTGAAAATTGTTTGAATTCTGAATTAAGTCCAATACTGCCGTGCTTCGAAGAGGGCAATTTGAAAGCGATAATTATTAATTCGTGAGTGAGGGTGATTTTTCCCCTCGGAAGATTACGCCGGTTTGCGAATGTGATCGGATAGGCGTCGCTATTGTTATCCCGCTTGACCACAGCCACTTAAGCCCGTGCGCTAAACTCCACGAGTTCAACTTTACCCTTCAACAGGTGTTTAGGGAAATACAATAATGTCGCGCATGCGCGTCGAACTTCTTGAGGTCGCGAAGTTCGCTGGAACAATCTGACCGCGACCATGCCCGCGGGCGATGCCGGTACTTAGGACGAGATTAATTAAGATTACGCAGAACGCGCGGCGGTTCTCAACCCTGGCCCGGACAAGGACAAATTTCGCGCGGTTAATGAGGAATTCCGTTAATGCAGGCGAGATAGGAAACGACGAAGGTTGATTAGGAGGAGGTTGCACTGCGAGATAAAATCCAGCATCTATACTTGTCTTAATCAGCCTGAGCGAAATTCTAATTCTAGCGAATGCATCTCGTCTTTTTTTTAATATAAATGTATCATTATATAGTTTTCCACAATATTGTGACAATATTTACTGATCTTATGTATGATAGAATAAGAACAAAATTATTGAAAAGGAGTTCTTCTTTGCAATCATAACTATCATTGACTAAAATACGGAAATCCATTCTTTTACGATATAGATAATGTAGGAAAACGTAGATAGCACATCATACTGGCTTGATACAATGCTTGATTCAATTTTGTTTTTGTTTTTTCCAGATTTATTAAAACTTTATACTTGCGGAGTGTACAAAAATTGTAATTATGTAATTAATAGTTTTTCCTTTAATTGGCGTAGCAAGGAAGTCTATTTTACCGATAGTAGATAATAACTTAGAAAACTGATTTACTAGTAGTCGATAAAGTAGACTTTTGAGGTCAACGTCGGTAACAGCTTGTGACCTAAACACGCTTACCGATTGGGAAACTTGAAGGGAAGTTACCTTCTAGATAATAGGTGGCGTTTGAATATAATATAGTTCTTGAAGAGATTTAAAAAATACATATATATTTATGTGAACATTTGATAAATTATCGAATCGCTTAAATTATATATTTGCATTGTCTAAAATTGTAACACGGCAAAGAACGCGAAAATATAAAATCGCGTAATCTTGCTATTTATTGCTAGTAACACAAGTAACATTTTATTGCACATTAAATTATATTCACACGTAATAATAAGTTAAATTTCTTATCATTTCGTATATTCTGTTTACAGGCGTTAAATGGTGCCGAAGGTACAGTCCCACCTGGTAGAGTTTACAAAAAAGTCGCGATTGTGGAGAATTTCTTCGATATCATCCACGCCGTTCATGTTGATCTCGAAGGACGTCCCGGGAAGCATGCTGGTCAAAAACGCACCTACAGAACGGTAAGTTGCGGCTATAATTTAAAAAATTTATATTAAAAAAATGTACACTTTGTCTTCTCGGTTTCGAAATTTAAAACGTCGCATGAAACAGTACCATTTTGTAATTAAAGACGTAAGTTGATGTCTCCAATTGTCGAGCTGCGACCGCCCATCGCTAGTAAACAATATTTCTCAGTATTGGAGTTTTTGGTATTAGACTTGCCACCAACCATCGAGTATCCGTCGATCCGCGAATCGTATTCCGAATTCGGGCGTTATCGGCAAAACGCGGTGAATTCCTGCATGGTTGCCCGCGACACGCGATATTTACCGTTCCCGAAGGAAGGCATCGAGGCGTTCAAGCGTCGAACACTCGATACCACACGTCATCTCACATGTTCCGGCGCGCATTCGCGTAAACCTCTCTCTTGGGTATCATATCTGTTCTCTCGTTCTCTCTTCCTCTCTCTCTTTCTATCTCGCACCCTCAGCACGCCGTCTCTTTCTACCCTTCATCGTCGGCCCCTGCGATCACCCTCCCACTCTTCGGCCTCCCATCCTCTCTCCTTTCTCTCTCTCTCTCTCTCTCTCTCTCTCTCTCTCTCTGCATACCGCGATCTGCTTGTGATTCAAAACCTCAGGACACTTGTTGCATTGCCTGCTTACTCACACACTCGAGCGTTTGCGCGACGGTGGAACTGTTTTACGTTCAAGTCGGCGTTAGGCGGCGGGATTCATCGGCTCCAGAGAGGACAGCCCGCGTTACGTCACGGTGCCGCGTTGCGCAACGCGATACCACTACCGCTGTGTCAAGGATGGTGGATTTCGAGTTGATGCTGTTATATCGCAAGGGCTGCAGAAATTGACCGATTCGGTACACGCAATTTACCTTTGACGAACTCGCACCTTTAATGCGCGTCCGATCGATACGTTACGTGTTACAGTTCGTAGCGCGCAATTTGCCGTTCGAAGTTAATCGGGAGTCCCCCCCCCCCCCCCCGTAATCGAGCGAGAATAACGAGCGAAACTTCCGCTAAGCGGCTCTGTTGAAAGTCGTAAAGTTGCAACTACGTTTAAGAATGATTCATCGATTTATATTTATCGTGAAATTCTTTTAAATTTCCGATTCACAGCGGGGAGCTGAAGGATAAATGGAAGAGTCTTTGTTAAGTTACCAAAAGGTAAACGATATTGTCCGTTCGACGTATAATCTGTTTGCTTAATATATAATCTGCGTTGTTTCGTTATACTTCAACTCGCGGTCTCGCGTTAATAAAGCAACGAGTCGAGAAATAGCGTCGCTGCGCTTGGCTTAGGCACCGAAACGCTACCCGTCTCCTGAAATACATGCCATGTATTAAATATTATCATCGAGAAATCATCCTTTCGCAAGTCCGAAATGTTAGTAACTGTGGACTAACAGTCGAATGAAAAATACAATACATTGTTTCGAATTTTCACCTTAGAAACATATCTTTTTCTTTTGCTTGTATTTTCTCCGAGTTCGTTGCAAGGGGGGTTTCGGATAAATCTTATCAAATTACTACCCCTTCTTCCGTGGAATCGGTGCAGTTACGCGCACACGTATATACATCAGTCTCCCGTCGGCTTTCTCGGCCTCTCACAGAGGCTTGCCATCCACCTTGATTAAGTTATGCCGCCCCCCCCACACCCCTCTCCTCCCCCTCTCCTCCTTTCACTTCCTTAGAGAGAAACGTTTCCTATTAAGAGGCGGCGAACATCCCTCCGGCTGAACACCTCCTCTCGCAGAAGACATCAAAGTTCCGTTATACTGCTCATGAATTTTCCCCAGTGGGCGTCGCGCGTAAAACGACGCCACGTGACAGCGATACTCGGAGAGCGGGAAGGGCCATTTCGCGCGCGCATTAACGTGTCGATTGACAATGGTAGTTGCGTATTATTATTGCACGAACGTGCACTTGGGTACGGCGCCTCGACCGGGTGGAATTGCTTAATTATCCGACCGAACGTCGTTTCTGCCTGAATATACTCGTACGTTGTGGCGCAACGTTTGAGAAACGGAGTACGAGGATCTGGTCGATATACCCCCATTTTGATAGTCGCTATGTTTCTGTCGCATTTTTTAACATAAAATCTGGATTAGTACTAGCAACTTATTTCTGTATTAACACATGCGATTGTCCTAAAATACGCCGCTTGAAATGATATTCCTGTAGGAAGAAGACTTTACCGATTTTGTCCCATGGAAATGATATTAGTAATATTACCTGGACATATATTTTTATAAACAATATGGGGATTCATTTCTTGTACTTATTATACATATATCGTTGTGTCTCGCTCAAACTCATTCGTCTGTTCTTATTTAACATATTGCGACGCTATTTCTTAGTAGATCGAACACCTACCGTTAGACACAATTATTGCCTTGTTTACCATTCCGAGTCTTCGCTCAGCGTTCGCATACACGTCACTTGCAGATCGATATAAATCTTTCTTTTGAAGTTTTTAATCTTACGATTAGCTCCATAAACTCAGTATTGTTTGCGCTGAATGCTGCACTATTGTTTGGTCCCTGTAAGCTGTAAAATTTTTTAGTATTATGGAAACATCTACGTTAAATGACAGCTCTACGAGTTGAAAGAAATGTAAGTTTTTAACTTTTTTTCCGATTTTAATATAAAGTCTATTGCAGCACTCCTAAATTTTGCGTCTACTTTAATCCAGTAAAAGGATTTTTTATTTCGTTCAGTAAAAATTCGGAGATTTGTATCGATCTGCAAAATCCCAACAATTTGGCCACTCCAGCATCCCCTTAAGAAGTTTTATTTTAGACTGCATATGTGAAAACACAATACTAGAAATTAAACGTATGCCTATAACGGTCGAAGCTGGATTTTTTAATGCTTAAACATAATGCAATTTTGAATTACTATGTATACTTTATATGTATTATACTTGCATATATAGCATATTTGTACTTGTTCGAACTACGCGCCAAATTGTTTTCCCGAACTATTTTAATTTTTGGTATTGATATATTTTTATCTTGTTTCAAAAACAATCCATATATATATATATATATGAATAATAA
>NW_017305525.1:1144903-1148677 GCF_001594115.1 Trachymyrmex septentrionalis
TCTATGTACTTTATTGCTTATAATCTTTTAGCTAATAGAGATATACACATTCATTTGATGTTGTATTCCTTAATATCTGGTATTTTGTTGGTAAAGAAAATTTGTTACAATGTGTTCATTTTTATTAAAGTTACAAAAGTTTAGTCGAATATGTCAACATAGCGTGTCGCACCAGTAATAAAATGATGTGACGTTGAAGATGAAAATCTTGTCAGAGGGCAAGAGAGTGGAGTAAAGATTTGTTTGAATATGTTAAAAATATAAATAGAAGTTTTAAAGTGGGCGGTGTTCTTTCTCTCTTTGTTACAGATTACAGAGACGTATGCATTCCTGCCGCGAGAAGCAGTGACGCGATTTCTGCTAGGTTGTACAGAATGTCAGCGGCGTCCGCGGACGCCAAGTCCAACGAACTTATCTAATCAGTCGCAGTCCACCCAGCCAACGACGCTGGGGTCAACGTCGTCAACCCCGCTGAGCCCGAATCCCGGTAACGCCGCTCTTGCGACCTCGTCGTCGTCGTCGTCGACGACATCCTCGTCGGTGCAAAATAGCTCTAAGCCGCGTAACGGCGGCCAACATGCGTCATCGGAGGGCAAGAACTTGCACAGCTACAGGCACCAAAAGCAGCACAAGACCAGCGCTGGTAGCGCTGCTGCAGACTCGAAACTCGACAAGGACAAAGACGAGAAGTACAATCCACTAAGTATTACAAACTTATTGAAGAAGGACCCGGTGAACGGTGGTTATCTCGCGAGTTCGGACGCTTTGCCGGAGTCGAGGAGGACGCCGGAGTCGGATCGGGCGAGTTCGAAGAGCTCGGCATCGTCAAAGAGAAAACGGATGCTGCCGGAGGGACGGACACCATCGCCGCAACCAAGCCAGCCGTTGCCGAGGCCATGGAGCCCCGGGCTGGACCCCAAGAACACGCCCATCGACTACAGCTTACCTATCACCACCTCGTATTTGAAGCATCAGCAGAGACTGCTCCAGGAGAAGAACAAGGCAGCCGCCGCTAATGCGCTGAGAGAGCCCGAAACGGCGGAATCGAATGCCGGAATCACGACGCCGCTCGTCGAGGAGACCGAGAGCGCCGAGAGGGAGAGATTTTCACCAGCGACTGGTCTGATCGACACGAACCTCAATCTACTGGCGACCATCCAGCATCTGCACTGCCAAGTGATGTTGGCGCTCACCGAACGATTGAGACCGTCGTTCACCGTGCCGAGCCCTTTAGTCCTACCGCCGGCATCGACTAACGTTTTGGCGGGCACGATGATGATGGGCACGGAAGTTTCGGTTCAAACAGGAGAGAATCATTCGTGAATTAATCGGTGCGCAGGAGAGGAAGAGAATGACCGATTTTTATAGGGTGCGTCCTTTCTTAGGAGGTGCGTAAAAGGCAATATATATATTATGATTATCAAGAAGCGACAGATTAGTATTTCCGCGAAACAGAATTAATTCCCACCGATGATACTGCCTGAAAGTCTTGCATTATATCGAGATCACGTATTCGTTATAGACAAGCGTTCGCGATAAAAAAAGATTAAGCCAATTAGACAACGGAAGTTTGTTATTTAACAAAAAGTTAAAAAGTTCGACCGCCTTATTTGCGATTTTCTGCGCAGTCACGCGGTTGAGGCTCCGCATGCAAAATGTCGATCGCGGTCACTCCTCATCTTTAATTCGTTCCTAAATACGGTGTCCGTTCGACGTGCGCGATCGCGAGTACAGCGACGGCTGCTCGACCATCGCTCGCTTTTCGTCGAGAAGCGAAACGGCAGATAAACGCAATTACATATTGAACCGGACGGGATCGATTATTGTCGTCGGTGCTCGTGTCACATATTTCATCCGATCAGGCCGACCAGCCTGACGCTTGCTTGCGACGTCCGACGTCACCCGATATAGACGACGGGCCAGGCGGGCAGAATAATTCCCCAGGTCTGTCGAAATACCGGGTCGACGTGTCAGTCGGATTCGCGCTTTCTATGTCCGATATTTAGAAATCCGTTACGCGGAGAGCGGATTCGAATCGGTTCCGAATCGATCCATCCAGACGGGGACGCAAAAGCGACAGTCCGCGCGACGACACCGCGAAGGTCCTGAATATTCAACGAGCGAGCGAGAGGGGGGGGAGGGGGGGCGCGCGGAAGTCCGAGGGGAAAAGAGAGGGACGAAGAAGGAGATCCGATTTCTCGTTTTCAGGTGTCATCCGATGAATCCGACAACATTCAGCGTCGTTATCGACCTGACAAATTGTCTTTCATCTTTTAAGCGCGACGATTCGCTCGCGACTAATTATAACGTGTACCAAAATGGTCGATTGATGCTCTAGATGAATTTTTGTATTTTATTCGTCTTCCCGTAGTAGAGAATATATCTCGGCGCTAATAATTTCTGTGTTATAAATCATAAAAACAGATTTCGCCCGAGTTAAGCTTCGGGGCGATAAATAAATAATGTAACATTACCTGTCGATACTGTTCAATCTTTCAGAGGATGAACTTTCTTTTAACAGAATTTTATTTAAGGCTCGTTGGAAGAAAAGGGAGAAAACTTTTCCGGGGGAACGCGCGCTTGTCGAGTTTGAGGAAACTTGTTTTGCCTTTTTAAGCGATGTAGTATCCTCTCGATCTCGGACGGTATGAATTAGTGTCGATTAATACGCGATCGAGTAACATCTCGTTGACAAGGAAAGGGCCGGCGGCTGCATCTAGTCGGCGTCTTGTTCTATCTTTTGATCGTAATAATATCGCGTGTAATTACACGCATTGGGAGGATATCCAAGGCCTGAACGCGCGACTCGTCGCGTAACGTTTCCGCCGAACCGGTATTATCTGCGACCCACAAACTTCTCTTATATTGTACTAATTGTCGTGTTATTGCCATTATTAACGCAGCGACTTTTTGACGATACCGCGTCGCGATTGCCTGATTGGATACATTATTTCGTGATGAGAAATTGAATGTGTTTTTAATTAAACACATTTTATAATCTGTTTCGAATGAAAAAAATGTACGTTCAATCGTTACAATACAATCTTCTCTTTTATTTATTTTTTCTTTTATTAAAAAAAAAAAAAAAAAAAAAGATCTGTTCTTTTAATTTTGCTTCTAGAATGAAAACAGTCGAATCATGTATTTCAGATTTATGTCTTTCTATTAAAATGAACGTTGAGACGATATTATAGATTTGATACAATTGAGTTTTATTCGAAAAAAATATAAATAATCATTCTTCGATTGCTCGTGTCTTTTGTGAAAATTACTTGCAAGTGACTGACTTACTTGTCAGACATACCTTCGTAAAATAACTTGTTCATTTAGCGCGATCGCCGAATCCGATACTGAATATATACCAAAGGCAGCATCACTTCGAGCCCTCGCTTTGAGAGCGACTCTCGTCTTCGTAGAGCAAACCGCAGGTAAGATGAATCGGTTGCAGTTAGAAATCGATTGTTTCTCCCATCGAGACCACGACGACAGTCCTCGGGCGGCGAAATCCGTTTCGCGTGTCTGATTGTGTACGTAGCCTAGCCCTCTCCCCACGTGTATGATATTACTCGAAGTAGCTCGTCTTTCCTGTACGATATAATATAGCGTCGTTAGCCGGTGAGGAAAAGTAGGTAAGGTACACCGGTAAAATAGGCCTTAAGGTGTGCTTGCAGACAAAAAGATGTTTATACTAGAAGTTCGATAATTATCGTGAAAGTAGACGAGGGTTAAGAACCCTTCAGAGTGTTATCGGACATATTATACATATTATATATA
>NW_017305525.1:1148777-1150295 GCF_001594115.1 Trachymyrmex septentrionalis
TATATACACATATAATATTATTTTGTACATAATCGTTGTACCATAGTGCGTATAGTCTATACCGAGCAAGAGCGCGCGATTTATATTATTACAACGATCGTTCTTTTATCACGGTATTATGTATCGTTATCATTATTATTATTATTATTATTATAATCACACGGATGACTACTATTTTTAGTACTACTATTGCTCTTACTGCTCTCTCTTATCATTATTTTATTGTAATTATTAATTATTATCACACGAGTATTACATTGCTGTATTAATGTTATTATATTTAAATTGTGCGCGCAGAACAGATGGGAAAAATATATGAAATTGAAATACTCAAAAAATATTGCATATATAATTTATACCATATCCAAGAGGCGTGCATTCTTTCCTGTTTTTTCCCCTCCGATGCCTGTTTCAATTTTCAAGTCCGCTTACCATTTCTTACATTTTCCCTGCATCTGCCTTTTAATTAACATTATCGTTCAAGATATTGTTCGATTCTGGGAATGAAATCGTAAGAAGAATTAAGATTGTTTATTTCCGACAGCATATTGCATTCTGTCGTAGCGCGTAATAGCGCCGTTGCATATAATCGCCAGATATTCCGGATATAATGAATATATTATACGCAGGATGTAAGGAGCGACTGATGCGGAGTGATCAACTACGTCTGTTCCATTGCGACTGTCGCATTATGTGAATACGTAAGTATCAAGTTTATTTATATCCTATCAGCATTTCGAAATGTCCGAAAAACTTTGATCGATCGATGGACATGTGCGATGCATCGAAGAGAGACGATCTTGCGCGCACAACAAACGCAATTGACACCTCACCCCCTCCTCCCCCTTCCTTTTTCACTTCCTGCCTTGGTATAGTACTAGATAGAAGCAGTCGCTTCGGCGTCTGACGTACTTTAATATCGCGAACAAAGAGGACGAAATGATCGTGTTGCCTTTAACAAAGGAGAGGGAAGGCAGCGTCGACGACTCACCTGCTTTCTCTCTCTCTCTCTCTCTCTCTCTCTCTCTCTCTCTCTCTCGCCTCTCTCTCTCACCGTGGTGCGAGGATCGTTTCTCGCAGAGGAGGCACCATAGGTAATGCAGTCTTTACTCATCCGGCTGTTGCCAACGTTGTAGCGACCTCGTTCCATCAACTTCTACGCGTTCCCCCTAGCTAGCTATCTCCTTCGTTTCCTCTTTCCCTCCTCTCCTCTCGCTTTTTCTCTTTCTCTCTCTCTCTCTCTCTCTCTCTCTCTCTCTCTCTCGTTCGTTGTTTCTATCTTTCCCTCTCAGCCCTCAGCCCTCAGGAAAACTCAACCCCCTACCCTCAGTTCCAATAAGGCTGCCGCCTCCACTTCGTTTCCACCTCCTGCTCTCCCTCTGCCACCCTGCTCTGCTTTTCACCCTCTGCTTCTCTCACGTGCTCCCCTCCCCCCTCCCTCCTTCGACTGCGTCTCCCTTTCCTTCTCTCTCTCTCTCTCTCTCTCGCGCTGTTTCTCTTTCTCTCTTTCCCTTTTCC
>NW_017305525.1:1150395-1153611 GCF_001594115.1 Trachymyrmex septentrionalis
AACCCTCCGTCGTATCCTAAAGCCCCGCTTCCACAGAAGAGCCAAGCCTCTCTCGCGCTCTCTTCGCCACGGCATTGTTGCTATCGATTCGGACTTGGAAACGTGTTTTTCTTTGGATATTTCGTGGCCACCGCCGGTTACGACCACTGCCGCTCGACCGGATAACGAGGATTCTAGGAAGGCGGGTGTATGTCCAACCCTCGGTTCACCCTTTTTCACGTCTTTTTCTACGTGTGTGCGTGCCTCTCTGAGTTTCCACATTACCACTTCCGCCGTTATATTTCCCGCGCTTAAGTGCGGTGCGCCTTTTGCGCCCGCAATAAATATTTGATTTTACGTGCGAATTTTGTGTATTCGTTCCTCTCTCGTTTTCATCCGTACATTTTTGCTTTTCCCAAAGTCTGTTTACCTCATCTTTGCTACATTTGTGCATTCGCCATATTTGCGTAAAAATTCATTTTGCAATCGATGGAGCACGATGCATTTCCAAGTCAAATTCATAATAACAAAATCAATGCAAATAATCTTATAACTGTTTTTTAATCATTACAAATAATGTAATAACTATTTACGGAACATATACTATGATAATATACTATGATAATGAGCAATACATATGATTCGATTTATTCGACAAAGAATGTTTCAAATTTCTCTCCTTTTCCCTTTAAATTTATTTTTTATATTACATCTTTTTATTACCTTTATATATACGATATTTCCATAATATTCGTGACATCTACGACATTTAAATAATGATCGATATACTCTCCACTTGTTTTGTTTTCTGTATACGATTTGACTGCTTATAACTTTCAATGATTTGCTTTTGCACTTTTTGCGAATAGCGCTTTTACACGATTTAATGTATTTAATGTATTTTCAATTTTACTTTTTTTTCTTAAAATTTCATGTACCTTTAATCGTGTTTTTTTCTTTCTCGAAATTTCTTTCTGCTCCATAATTTGTGCTGGAAACGATAAAAAATATGATTGAAATATCTGCGATACCTACGCAGCACTGTAATAATAACCATTAATACGCACCAGTAACCGTGTTTAGTTCTTGTTGGTATTTTTTTTTATTATTATCTGTTCGATTTATCGTCACAGTCTAATTTTACTTCAATTTTATAAAATTACATAAATGTAAATTCTGAGATGTATCTACATACATGAATAAATAAAAATATTGTGAATATTTTGAGTTGCAATCATTTTTCCTCATGATGCTACAAATTGTTTTTACTGTTTTATCGATTTTCGGTTATTTTACTCCCGGCTCCGCCTTTGTATCAAAGCAGTAGTCGTGATCTGACAATTCGATACCGATAAGTCGCTGGCGGAGTTTGACGCGATGAGAAACTCCCATTAGACTCGATGGCCGTAAGCTGCGTTCCCTCAGAGGTAGACTCGAACCACTTTCGTCGTCTTTGTTACGCCGAGATGTTCGCCGGCTTGGCTTCGATTGTTTCGCAAAGGCCATTGAGGAACCCGTGCCACTTTACGAAGCTGACGCGTCGCTGCAAATAGACAAGCGGAACGCCCGGCGGCGAAATAAGGAAAATCGCACGAGAGATTTCAACGAACGTTACGATATTAAGCTGCACGTTCGAATGCCGACTATTTGCTTGCGACACTCTCGCAACCTTTTATCAAATGTCTGAACTTGCACTTAGGACAGTTTAAAGGTTTAAATTATACTGATATCTTTTTTTTTATTACTTACTACAGAGTTTAAGTAAGTAGTGCGTTTACAGCAAATATAAGAAAAACACGCGATACACGTGTTTCTTATATTTTTAATTTTTAATTTTTTTACTATTACGATTTGCTGCAATATTATTTCAATATTATTTCAATAAAAAAATTTTACATTTTTTAATACATAAGAAATAAAGATATACGTTCTATATTGTCCTTTTATTTGTAGATCACAGTTGTTCCGAGCCAAAGATTTTGTATTGATGTGTCATAGATGTGTACATATTACTTTTATACAAGATCCTGTATTACTTTAGTTCTCGTGGATGAAGAACAGGCCATAGTCGACCGCTTCGGATTCAGATCGAGCGACGTCGAAGAACGTCGGAGATTTCAACGATCGGCCATACTTTGGCCGGTGTGCGTGTACATGGAATCCGCCAATGCGTCGCGAAGAGTGCGCCATTGTCTCGCGATATACTCGTCGTTCATCGCGCTGCTATAATTCTCGTTTCCGATGGACCATCCGATTAAGGCGCATCCCCCGCGCAATCCCCCGTGACCCGTAGTGGCGATATTACTGGGGGCTTAACTCGATTGAACGGCGATTTAACATTTCACCCTCGCTGGCTTGCGCGACGTATGTGACGTCCATTGTCCTTCAGGGATTCCGATTAAAAAGGAGAGAAGAGAGAGAGAGAGAGAGAGAGAGAGAGAGAGAGAGAGAGAGAGAGAGAGGAAGGTTTACATGGACGAATAGATGACGAATAGTGATGACAATTGGAATTTTGTGATTTCAAATTGACTGAATGTAAGATAAGCGATGATTGACGTTATTGCATTAGTTTTTTCATGTTTTATGCGATGAAACAATTAATCTTGATAATAAGACTAAACAAATTTGTTTTTTTCTTTAATTTAAAACAAAATTGTCTACTAGCATCGGGGACTCCCTGAATGGGATTTTTCAAAATATAATTATAAGAAATATTTTTTAATTCAATGCTAATAATTATACAATGTGACATATATTTTAAGAAACATATTTACCTAACGGCAAAGATAATTTGAAATATCTTCGATTTTGATTAAAGGGTAAGAGAATACGCTGCAACATCTTCGATCTTCTCGCTTCCTGGAATACAGCAATTTTCGAGAATTTGCGAAGAACACTCCTAGGATCACATCGTCGATATCGATCGCATCTGCGTCATACAAACAGAATCGTAACGTATTTGCGAACTCAGACCCGAATTTCCGTGCGGTATTTTTTCACTACATTGCCTTTAGCGTACGATAATCTTATATTAACCGAAATTTAAGTTCAAGTTGAGCTAATTCAAGCTTTATTATTTTCTTTTAAACTACTATACACACACACACACACACACACACACACACACAGTGCATTTATTTGAAGAACATTCTAGGAACATTTTTAGGACATATCTACATTCTCTGAACATCTTTAAGTGATCTGTGCTATAATACTGTATATATATATATATATTAA
>NW_017305525.1:1153711-1154109 GCF_001594115.1 Trachymyrmex septentrionalis
ATATATATATATATATAATACATACCATACAGTTAGATGATAGTTGTGTGTATGTATATTTGCGTGAGAGAGAGAGAGAGAGAGAGAGAGAGAGAGAGAGAGGGACAACAATACATTTTGTTATTCGAAAAATTTTTCGCAAATAATGCTAAAGACAGAGTAATTTATCGCAAGAACGAATACCTTACAAAATTACATAAAATTTAAGAATATTTGTGCGTGTTACTTGTATAACATTTTATAATTTATATAACAATATATCCGAAATCCTTTATCTTTATCTATCTTGGAACAATTGTAACGTGCACACTGAACATTTACAGAATAAGATTGCGCTAGATTCGAAATTCAGTGAAATTATTGCGCGGTCGACAAAGCGGGGGGGGGGGGGGGGGGGA
>NW_017305525.1:1154141-1160187 GCF_001594115.1 Trachymyrmex septentrionalis
GACTCGGGTGGCTCGTCAACGGTACTGTCGGCTATTGCAATTCGTATCGCGAGTCGTGCGGGAAGATCTCTTATTTTCTCGTTGTATCCGACGAAACCTACCTATATCCTAGAGCGTCTACCCTCATTCCGAGCCACTATTCTGGCGTATCCTCGTAGCAGCAGCAGTAGCAGCAGCAGCGACGGCAGTCCTCTCCGTGTTCTCTCGACGTCCGACTCCGGCGGCTCTATCCTCCACGGAGGAGGAGGAGTAGAAGTAGGAGGAGGAGGAGGAGGAGGAGGAGGAGGAGGAGGAGGATGAGGAGGATAGTACGCCGAGCTCTAGAATGTAAGGGATGATTTTGGAGATAGCTCGAGGGTCGCTCCGGTACGTAGGAGTTGTAGGTTGGCGGACGGGGCGGTGTGCGGGGATGGAAACGGTCGGGTCGAGACGAGTGGTATAGGAGAGAGCTGCCACGGTTAGAGAGGACAGAGAGAAGGCAGAGAGGGCGAAGGGGCGAGAGGGAGGAGAGGTCGGAGGATACCGGGGAGTAGTATGGAGAGAGAGAGAGAGAGAGAGAGAGAGAGAGAGAGAGAGAGAGAGAGAGAGAGAGAGAGAGAGAGAGAGAGAGAGAGAGAGAGAGAGAGAGAGAGAGAGAGAGAGAGAGAGAGAGAGAGAGAGAGAGGGAGAGTGGTGTGGGTTTGTGAAACGGGGGCTGCGATTGGGATGCCTCCACGCGCGCGGGATCGAGGGGGATGGTTTGAAGCTTGGGGAAGCGAGCGCGGGACGCGACGGGGGGATGGAGGTGAGTCTGTGGAGTCTCAGGAGGGTGAGTTTGGCGCCGAGGTGTCGGCCTTTCTCTCCGGTGCTGCATGCGTGTTGGTTCCACGTGTATGTGGGGGTATCCACGCTGACGCGCGCGCGCGCTTGGATCGTTCGTAGCTGCGCGCGGTGACTGACTCGCTTAAATTTAAATAAATAATCCGCAAATGCACGTGGCGCTGCGTTACGCGACAACATTGATCTAAGCGGATCGCCTTGCGGTTCGGGTAATTGGCATTCGCGACCGACAATGAGCGGGCTGATAGCGGCCGATATCGATCGGCGCCAATGAGCGCGATGTAGGTTACGGGATATAACGGACAGACGTGTACACGTCGAGCGCGGTAGTAGGCGGTAGGTAGATACAGCTGGTGAGGAAGTTTATTGGGATTTAAGGAGATCAAACCGGGAAACCTATTTCGCACCTTCCGACCTTTCCGTCGGCGACTTTGTTTTACTTTTCAACGTAACGCACGCGAGTCGAAGAGAGGCAAGTGGATATTTAATACAATGCGACTGAAACATTCGCTTTACTTGAAAAATAGACGTGTATACATATATACATGTTTCATTCTCAGTGACTCGATATTATTTAGATTTGCGAAATTAATGAATGTAAAAAAAGAAAAAATGAATTAAACAAATTAATTAAAAAGAGCCGTGAGTCAAAATGTTTAGTGTTAAAATTATAAAACAACGATACTCTCTTGTAAAAACATCAACGAACGTTTTAACTTCAATCGTGTCATTCTCAAAGTTAAAAAATATATAATAACTAAATTGTACTGGATGCAGTGCATAATATTGATATCAAAATGGCGGTTGTATAACTAAATTTATAAAATTGAAAAGAAAATGCATTAAGTTTATTTAATTTTAAGCAGATAAATACATTAGATTATTCACTTAAAAAATAAGTCATTATTTTGATGAAAAATCGAATTTTGTGATACCTTAAAATTAAGAAAAAGTTTTATTGAACAATTTGTAACGATCTATATATTTTACAAGTACAGATACGGTGAAAGTTTTTAACAAAAAGCGACAGTTTTCGTTGCGAATAATGTTCCAACCTTGTAAATTTTCCGGCATCGACAAGAAAGTCATGAATACATTACAAGACAAATAACAAGATGCGCTTTACAGATAGACTTCCAATCGGATTTTGTAAATGTCACCCGACTGTCTCTGCCGCGCGGACGTGATTAAAAAGTATCGGGAAAATATCGGATAAATCGGGTTAATACAAATTTTCTACTTTTGACATCTGCCTTATGTCGCGTACTTTGTCGCGACGGTTCTCCTCCGGACTTTGCTTACTTACGTCTACGTTATTTCCTGCGTTAAATTTGACACCAATCTATGGTGAAGATTTTGAGTTCTTCTCTAAAGAACATCATTTTTTTTTCGTGTTTTTTTCATTTCTATCGTGATCAACAGTTTCCTCCTAAACAGTAGCGTATCGGACATAATACGTTGGAATATTTTATAAGACAAGGTTCTCTAAAAGGGGATAATAATACTGACGTGCTGTTTGCACTTGTTACTTGAGGAAATTTAATAAGCGTTTTAATTCTAGGACGACTTGAAAATATGGTTTTAGATAACAAGTTTTATTTTTTAATCACTTTAAAGTTATTTTTCAGAATACGAAACTTTATTACAAAGATCCGTAACATTGAAACTTGTTTGCTAAAATATTGGTCATCTGTCCGTTGAAAAAACAGCTGGTCAACCATTATACATTTATCTGTATTTCTTATATCCTTCTCTCGTTTCTCTCTAGATATTTTTAATCATTAAAAATTAAAATGTATTAAACTAATGTCTCGCGTCAAATTTTTGGAGCGATTAAAATCCTAAATCTTTGTAAGAATAGAAAATTTTGTAAGAACAAAACTTTATTTTAGTTTTCTCGGTCTCTCAAACAAGTCATGTACACATTAAATAAGCTGCGAACGCAAAATAAGCCGTCGTCTACAAAAACAAGAATCTATTTTCTTCTCATCGCGACGAAGACGGTGTAGTTGTACGGTGAACGGTGATATACAGGGAGACACTCGAAATATACGAAAGCGCGTGGTCGCCGTTGAAATCGGTTTAACGTTTACCGCCATTAATGTCGTTTCGAACAATGCAACGACGGAAAAGGCAGTCACGAACGTCGAGATAAAGGGGTCAGAGCGTGGCAAGAAAGGGAGTAGATGGGGCAGGGAGGTGGAGGTGCAGGTAGCGGGCCGAGGGAGGAGATTGAAACGGGGTTACTAATTCTCGAATAATGAAGGGATGAATCGCCGTCCCCTCCGCACACTTCACGAAAGGAACTGCTGGCTCGCGCATTGCGCATTGCTGACTCTTTATTTTCTTCCTCGACCGCATGTTACGCATTATTATTGGAAACAATGTCACCGGGACAAAGTTTTCACCGTATTCCTGTCTGACATTGAATCTTTTTTTTTTGAGAGATCGAATTTTTACAATCGTATAAAATATTAAATCCTCAGTGTTTTTTTTTTTTTTTTTTTGGTGCATTTCGCTATTAGAAAATAACGATTTTTTTTGTCGTAGGAGAATTCCTTCTATTTGAAAAGAAATAAGGTTACATTTGTAACGAGTGCAAAAAGTACATGTATCCGAGGAAATTTTTATAAAAAAGCTTTATTTGTAAAAAAAATAGACATTCATTAGTAATGAGTATGTTTTGCTGTAATATAAGCGAAAGACCTTCGCGTGTTCCTACTCTCTTAGAAGTTAAATTTCTCGATTATACGAATACGCTTCGACGTCCAAATAATACAATTTTTTGTTATTTTTACTTATATATTTTTAAGATAACGTATATATTTTAATTATTATGCACACGGTAGCTTTTTTTAAGTAAAATAATTTCGATAAGTATACAGTTTATTCTTTGTTAATAAATTGTTAATTAGCTGTTCCCTTTTTAAAAATAAAATTAAAAAAATATATATTTCCTGTACGAATACTTTTTGCACTTATTGTGTATTGTGTGTTGTTTTGACTGTTGTAAGTGCGGCGTCAATTTCAAGCGCCACGTTAGAACTAAACTTTTCTTTATTTTTCGCAAGAACGAAAATATAATGTAACAAAAATATAAATGTAAGGAACGTGTGTTTTTACTTTCAATACCTAGTAATTCAAGAAAGTATTTAAGAGTATACGAAAATATCTCGGCTCGTAGATAGATGAAAGAATATACAAACAAATATCACCATGATGGGATCTAAATATTCTCATGTCATCAATACGATCTCATAGACGTGTGTTCCTAGACGGTAAAAACACTCCACGACGTCATCGGAGGACAAGCGTTCAAACAAACGAGTTGCTTTTTTTTCCCAGCACAAGTGGATTCCGCAAGGCAATGTTTGCACGTCACTTTATTCCTCTTTCATCCCTCACAGCCGACTCGTTCTTTCTCTTACGACGCCCACTTATATATTGTTATGTAATTTATCTTGGCCACTCCCGGCACGAAGGAATGCGCGCCCTTCGAAGTATTAGCGACACCGAAGGGGTGGCCTTACTTTTCACTCACGCTAATTTCGTGCTGCGAGAAGCGACCCCAAGCGACCGGGTTTACAAGGCGACGCACAATTTCGCACTTTCCCGTTTGACAAACGTGCCAGCTTATCCGAAACTTTGGCACTCTGTGAAAGTTTGTTTTCGCGAGAGAGAAAGAGACAGAGAGAAGAGCGAAAACGAGTCGCGCGACGCTAGGCGCGACTTCCCCGTATCGATACTTTCCGATGGAAAGAGATTAATTGAAATCGCGGCGAGAATCGCGCGAGTCGTAGCTGAAAAAACTAATCCATTAGGAATTGATTCCGTTTCCTGTTGCTTGTCATTTATTTAGACATGTTTGAAGTAAATAGAATTTATTAAGAATGCATTCCACGTACCTATGTTTACTTTATTAATATCTACCAGTTATAGGGTAAATAAATGTCCTATCTCTCTTTTTATTGATTTTAGGATGCAAACGGTCAGATTAGAGATGAACGAATAAAATATGTTTTGTTTCAAGCGCGTTTGTCTTTATCAATACATATACCGATTTTTTAATAAAATTACACATGTAAAAATAGTTAAAAAAATTATTAATATATTACAAAATTTTAAAAATGTGACAAAATGGTTGAAAAAAATTAACAGAGTAACTTATTGTTGAAGTGAAATGAGATTTCAAGGTGGCATACGTATTTCAACTGCGTATCCATATTCATAAAAGCTAAAAAGTGCTTACATACGTAAAAAGGTTAAAAACGCTTAATACTGCTGCTTATACTGTTTCTTCCGTACCACGAAGAAACCATATTTATAAGAGCCGAAGCCATACTTTTATCCGCTGATGCGCACACCTCACGTCTATTTCGCATAAATGGTATATGATTTCGTGTTGAAAGTAAACCGCTGTCAGGCACCAGACATAAAATAGTCCCATCAACTGGTATCGCATATGTACGTACTGACTGAAATATTACTTCGACTTGCTGAGATAACGAAAATTATCATATTTTATCAATTAACTAAATTTACTACCTTTTCTCAGAAATTTATTCTTTCTATTAAAAAGAGAAACCGTTATATACAACGATTTAAAAAAATATTTTTAGACGAAACGCACTCCATCAAGAACTTATTAAACATTTAAAAATAGAATCTTTATTAATAGGAATATCATTTAATTCCTTTATGAAACAAAAAATATCGAAGGAGACATTAAATAATTGAATTTTTGTAATAAATGATCTGAACGTTTAAAATAAATCAAACAATTCGCCGATTTTCTGAATTAGGTCATCGAATTATACGTTCTTACTTATTCAACGAAATCAGCACCGATTACAAATTTAATATTCTGCATTCCACTAGATGTTAGATAAAAGTAAGATAGCGCAAATTAAGTGGTATATTTCAGTTCGCCGCAATTAGTTTGGTATTGTAGAGATTAAATTTATTACGTTTATGTACATATTGGAATAGCGAGGCATTTTTTGCATATTTGTAAAATAGGCGAAAGTTAAACGTACATACGACAAAGTGACATGGCGAAATGGCCGCGCGTAAGAAGCTTTAGAACTTTGCGGTTCAACCGCCGACTGTACCTTCGTTGTTGATTCTTCGCCAATATGTATGTATAGGTGCGCGCGCGCGTGTTGTTTGTGCGCGATACGCCATACCGGTGAAGCAAAAGTGTTGAAACTGCTCTCGCTATCGTTTC
>NW_017305525.1:1160287-1161779 GCF_001594115.1 Trachymyrmex septentrionalis
TGTGCGTGTCTGTGTTTGTGCGCGATATGCCATACCGGTGAAGCAAAAGTGTTGAAACTGCTCTCGCTATCGTTTCCGCGCATTCGGGGAAAAGAGCCTCTCTCGGAAGAAGTCCGACCGTTTGCATGTGCGTGCGCAAGAGCGCACCCTCTGACGTGGCGCCTAGCGTTTTCAGTTTCTTCAACGAAGAAAAGGTTCCGCTGAGGCGCCGCGGACTTCGAAATGCATCTTGCGTTCTCCAGCTAGGGCACGTGTACAAATACATCCCGCGTGAATATGTAAGCATTCATCTTTCTTCCGTATCTCCTCTCTACTGCGGCCAGGCCAATCCCCTTCGTATCCACGTGCCATTCACTCGGCTTATCATCTCGGCTTTTCGCCATCTTGCACAGAAAATAATATTAGCCTTTCCAATGCATCATCCTACTACGAGTTTCTCACGAGGTTTACCGTTTAAATTCTGAGAATTAAGACGGTTGTGAGAGAGTTAAAATGCGAGGGCGAATATAGACAAGATGATATTTAATTTTTCCATTAACATTAATAGGAAAATGAGGAATCTGAGATTATTTCTAAAACGTAATACAGTGTCGTTAGCTACTTAACGTAATTTAGCACGTAGCCCTCTTAACTCTCTTCGTATTACAGTACTATTATATTTTATTATACATATATACTATGTACGCGAGAGGTACTACAAAGAAAGAACGAAATGTATGAAATAAAAGACGCGCGGGATACGAAATGTCGAGATACGAATGCACACACACACACACACACACACACACACACACACACACTCGCCTGCTAAAATATCATCCGTCGGAGTCACTCGATAATAAGCAGCTAGCGATATTCATCCGTTACTTAACTCCCTGCGTAGCCGTCAGCGTAACAAAGCTAACCCTATCCGCGCAAAGCAACCCTATTCCCCTCGAGGATGCATCCCGCGACGTGCACCTGCGCTGAGGCTGCTATGCACGCCGGTGGCAGAGGCGAGGGGGGGGCAAAAGGGGAGATAAAGCGAGAGTGCAAGACGCGGATGAAGCGCGGCAGCGAGAGTGGAGAGAGAATGCTGAGCAGCAAAGGGAAGAGAGCCACCAGGGCGCGAGGAAGGAAAGGCGGCGCGGCGGCTGGATAGACAAATAGAGCGAGAACGAGATAGGGAACGAGCGGACGTGCGGAAGGGAGACGGAAGGAGCTGCTAGGGATGATGTTAGGGTGAGAGGGGGAACCCGGAGAAAGATAGAGCTTCACGTAGCACTTTTCCTTGTATTACTTAGCCCAGGGTATAACCCACCGCGGCGTCGGCGGTGCCTATATCTCAGCCGAGGAAAACCACCCTCCGTGTGCGCGTATCTCTCCCCCCCTCCCTCCCGTCCCCGGTCTTCCGACCCCCCGCGCCACGTTCGCCCCGTTCCATCGCACTCTCAATCCACCTTCTGGCAGCTCACTCTCGTCCCCCGCACCCTCTAACCACCCTTCCCCCCCC
>NW_017305525.1:1161859-1178304 GCF_001594115.1 Trachymyrmex septentrionalis
CCCCGTCCCTCCGATCCCACCCACCTAAGACCCCCCTGACACCCACCCTACCCATCCCACGCTTCTCTCTACTCTATACCCATGCTCTACCGTTCCCACTCCCCCCCCCCGACAATCCCCCTCACCGCTGCCTCCATCCGGCGCTCCGACTCAACCCAACGCCAACCACCCGCTGAAGGTGGGTGCGCCCTACTGGCGCCTGAATCATCCCGCCCGAGGCCGCGTCGAGGGCGAGGGGATGAAACGGGGGGAGTACAGAGGGGAGGGCGGGTGGCTGACTGAGCTAGGGTTTTGGCGGTAGAATGGTAGTAGTGGCGGCTGCTGCCGCTGCCGCTGCTGCTGCTGCTGCTGTCGGGCGAGAGTTGGCGAGGGGACGAGAGGGTGATTCGTTGGTTGGTTGGGTTGGCAGGGAAACAGGAGTGCGCGGGGAAGGGGTGGACGAGAACGAGAGAGAATTCGAGCGCAAGGTACGTCACCCCGTGGGGTTGAAAGGGGAGGGGGGGGAGCGTCAAGCCGCCGACGTCGTCGTCGTCGTTGTCGTCGTCGTCATCATCATCGTCGGGGACCGAAGCCTACAGGCGAAGAGAGAAACGAGGTGCCAGGAGGGATATAAGGCTTCACTAATTATTTTTTTGTCGGTCGCTCGACAGGGGGGTGCGACTGCCGGCAATGACTGAAATTAAATGAATGAGCACCCCGCCTGCGTCACGTGGGGGAGGGGGAGGGGAGGGAGAGGTGGGAGGGAGGGAATGATATGGATGATGGGGGAGCGGATAGCTTCTGGCGGGATTTCGCTACAAGGGTGGCCTATAGGGGAGAAAGCCGATGTAGGAGCGGAATGCGCAGCGGGGGCGGTCGCGGACCGGGGGGGGAAAGGATTATGAATAGGCTGTTCATTTCTTTCTCAAGTGTGAAATTATTAAGGATGGCGCGCCCACGAGAACCCCCGATTCCTTTTTCACCGTCGTGTTACGTATTGCACATTGCGAGTACCGCGCATGGGAATATCTCTTGTTTCGTCGTTATAATCCGTGTACGCGCTTGCAACTGTCGCGTTCGTGTTTATCATACGTAGCACTGTGCATAAGAAAAAGAGAAAGGAAACGCAAACAGCACCATTTGTTGAAAACACTTTTTTCTTTCTTATATCCTACAGAAAATAATTGACTTTTACAATTATTTGATATCGCGAGAAATGAAAAAATTCATCTCCAATCTTATCATTGAAGAGCATTTGAAATCAGTAATTTTGTTTTAACGAGGCCACGACAATTGAATAAAAAATTGAAGATAGAAGTATAATATATTTAATGAAAAAATATTTTAGATAATTGAAGATAATTCATGGAAAATTGTAGATAATGATACGCTTTTCACAAATAAAACTGGATAACTGAAAAAGAAAATGAACGAAGAGACAGAAAATTCCTAGAATCGGGGAGTCGATGTTGGAATGTTGCGAGTTGGGAGTAACGAGAGTCTCAAGTGAGAAAACTTCTTCGCGTCCGTGTCAAGAAATGGATATTATAGCAAGGATTAAAGAGGTCGCGCGTGGAAAGCCGGTGGTGGCCGCGGCGGTAAACGTTTTAAAGTGTGAATTCACTTCTTGGAGAAATAGTGACTTTTTTCCTCTCTTCTTCTCGCCCAGCGCAAGATTTAAATAGCGCAACTCTTCGAGTTGACAAAGGATTCGCTTAACAATCCGGCGGTACACACCGCGCTCAGATTACACACTGCAAAAATTGAAATTGTATTCCAAAATTGTTTGTGAAAAATGTGGAACGCGCTGAAAAAAGGCAGCAATATTTGCGAAATTTATTTTAGTCAAATCGACTGCAAATTGATCAAAGAATGCGCTCGCAATTTTATATATAATACTCTGTTTCGAAATGCAACCCCGGAGTGTAACCATTAAATAAATTTAAATTTGCATTTATACTTTGCCAACAGTTCTACCGCCAATCGTGTTTTCCGCGACTGAAAAAAATCAGCGATGTTGCAAACTGCGTTAATCTATTCTAAAGCAATTAATTTCGCGCGCACGTGTACCACCGCGCGCAGACTCGTCGTTAAATCTTCGTGGACGCATGTGTGAACCATTCGCAGGTTTGCGAGCGGGAGAGGTAAGTTTCAGGACTGCGAACTACGGGAGATACGCGTGGCGAAGAGTCGGGGACGCATCATAACAATAAGCTTGGTGCAAATACAACCGCATTGAGCTAACATAAATATACGGAATGAGATGGCAAAGTGGTTATAAGAATCGTTCTATCCTTTTTCTCAGAGTACTTAAACGACGGTCTTAAGCATCGAGCGCCGTACGTGCACGCGGTTTTAGTTCGGTACAAAGTATTTGTAAAATTAGGACGAGGGATCGCGGCCGAGCGGAATTAAAATCACCCCGCTTATTACTGACGTGTGGCTTTCCGGGCGTTGTTACGAAATCGACCGATATACGCGTGTAAGAGAGAGAGAGAGAGAGAGATAAAGAAACACCCCGTTTGCTGTTATATGGGTACTTAATGACTTTAGAAGGGTGGCCAGCCTCGCGTGTTCTGTAAAAATGAATGCCACCAATTTGGCCCGCGCCCCGCGAGGGTCACATGCGGCTTTATATATACATATGTAACGGCATGCCACATTTTTTTCAAATATGACTTTTTACGACTACATGGTGTATTGCAATTACATTCTTTTTTAAACGATGAAACACAGGAAATTTAACTTCAAATTGCCCAAAGTAATATGTTAAAAAATTACAAATTGGATAAAAAATCCAAGTGCTTGTCAGAAGTTTTGGTTGCGATAATTATGATTTTTATTATATTAATTTTTTCAATGTATTCTCGATAATGCATTTCCTTTCTGACGAATAAACACATTCATATGAAAGTTAATGATCAAATCATTTTTATAATAATTGTGAACAAAATATATAAACTGTGGGTGGTTTTCATGGTTGAATATTATATTTAAGACCGTGACTTGAGAAGTCACAAACCAATCCAAGAGGACTGCATTAGCATCTTAAGACATTACTTAAGATGGTCTTAAAATAAGACCTATGAATATCACTCTATATCTCTTCTTTTTACTTTAAAAGTAACATAACTAAAATAACATCGATTTTCAAGTTATTAACATAAATGAGTTATACAAACATTATCCTATGAATCATCAAAAGTGACTTAACTTAACTTTAATTTAAAAATCGGTAAAATAACTCGAAAGAGATGGTTTCCTTAAAGTCTATGAAACAAAAATAACAAAAATGATATTTGTCATTGGTTAAGAATAGATTCTTTTTGCCGATGTTATTTGTGTTAAGTCAATAATTTTCTCAATTTTCTATCATGTTGAAAAATAGTGTTTTCCTTTTTCTAAAAAGTTCCATTTTTTGAATTGTGTTACATTTAAAGAAAACAATACTATTCACATAAATCTTTTTTTCAACATGGTGCACTCTAATGACGAATCGATGTAATTTATGTGATAAAATTGTGCAAGAATTCAATTTGCGAAATAACTTTTCACGAAGACTTCGAAAATTACGGTGGCATTTCTGAAAACAACGTCGGAACCCCTCCGGCCATCGAGGGCCAACTTTTTGGTAAGGTACTGGTTCTCCCCTCAAATTACATTCTGCCTAGGTCAGCCGCGTCCTTGGTTCTTCTCGCTTTTTACCGCGACGTAACTTTCCACCTCGGGAAAACATCCCTTACGTAAGAATCGATATGTTCGTGATAGAGAACTGCGAAGGCAAGGGAAAAAGAGAGAGAGGGGAGAGAGAGAGAGAGAGAGAAAGAGAGAGAGAGAGAGCTTTAGTGTGTGCACTAAGGAGTACCAGCATTCGTTCCGGAGTTCCCTCGGCGATGCTTCTCGAGCGCCGGAAACATCCCTTATCCTCGAAACGCGGTGCCGGGAGATTCTTCCTGCCGTTCGACTGCAACCCTCGACCTCCATCTCTACCCCTTTAACTCTATATCTCTCTCTCTCTCTCTCTCTCTCTCTCTTTCTATCCTTTACCCTCTCTCCAGTCCTTTCCATCTTCCCTTTCTTCAAGGGGGGGTCCCTTCTAACATCTCTCGCTTGGAGGAAGACCGAGTAGATCGTCTCCGAGAGACGACCTACACGTCCCGTGACGTGCACGTAGAAACGTGCTTTGCAGGATGCTTGAAGGTTGGCCCAGGGTAGAAAGCGGGCGACGAAGGATGAGGGGCCAGAGAGAGCGGTGGTGAGAGAAGACGGGAACGAGAGAACGACGTCGGTGGTACGACGTCGTAGCGGAGCCGGGCGAGGGTGTTTGTTCGGGACGATAGTGTAAGACGGTGACGTGCACATCCCTTGCCAGCCAGCCTGCCAGTCTGCCAGGCAGAGGAGAGTCTGCTTGCCTCTGCCTTCGCTACCACTGGAAATGGAGGGTGGTTTCAACCCTTAGGTCGAGCACGGAGAGCTTCGGTGTGAGTGTGCTTGCGGGAGGCGCGGGGGGGGGAGGGTTGAGGGATGAGAAGGGTGAGAAGGGGGTAGTTTGAGGTGGCGAGGCCGAGGAGGAACGATGGTACGGGAACGACGGTGGGTAGGGTGGATGGGGGTGGTGGTTGGGTTGGTTGGTTGGGCGGAAAGGGCGGACTGCGGCGAGAGAGGGTGGCGGAAGAGTAACGAACAGAACGAGGGGTAGAAAGAGAGTAACGGACTCGCTCGCCACCCTGTACGCCACACAGTAGTAGCCAGGGGCCGAGGAGACTTTCGAGGTCGCTCGGGCAGGGCCGCCTTAATTATCCCTCGCTGAAAACTTTCCCGTGTCCACCTCCCCCTGGTCGTCGGAACTCCTTCTTCGAGGTCGCTCGTCGTTCTTACGTTCTGCCGGGCTTTGTTAGAGCGCAAAAAGGTGTATAGCGATCTCATCATCGAGCTCGTCGGTCGATGACGACAAAGACGGTCGCCTCGATACAAACGGCCGTGTGCCGTTATCCCGTATGCTCATAGAATGATTTTGCGGCGAACGACGATCTCGATAATGAATGGTGATTATGTGCCCGGATACGAGGATGGAGATTAATGCAGCGAGGCGCTTACGCGAGATGCTTCGCCGGTTGGCCCATTGTCGTAGTTTGCCTAAAACAGATAGCAACGAACTACCCCACGCGAACTACCCCTGTCCGCATTGTAGAGATAACGCTAACGTTACGATGATAAAATTAACTTTGCATGCTTTTGCACATGTTTACGGAGACGCACGAGTTCCGAGTGAATTAATTTCGAAGATCGAGATAAATCTAACTTGGATACCTATTAATTTGTCAGATTTATGAGAGGATACGTGAGAGAGAATTTTTTCAGCAAATTATGTCATAAGAAGTGAATTGAAGAATTACGAACAACAATTAAATTTTTATTAAGACTACTTAATCAATTTAGATTGTAACGCGATTGTGTAAAAGATACTGTTATGATTAAGTTAAACAAATATCTGCGTTTAAGGGTGTATCAGGTGTATAGTCTCTGCAAAAAGTGATGGAATTTAGAAATTTATAGAATGTTATATACATATAAAAGTTCAATAAAGTCAATATTTACATATTTAAAAATACAACTTTACAGTTTAAATAAAATTCTTGTTATTTCATCTTAATTACTTTTTTAAATACGTCTACTTTTTATTGTAGACACCTTTTATATAGGTTCTAAATCCCCGCTGAACTTTTCGTTTCGCTTAAAAATTTTACGATATAGGGAAATCGGTAATTTTCTTCTTAATTTCTTATTTTGTTAAAATAATACGTGTGATACATCTTTAATATGATTAAAAGTTTGGGAGATTATGTAAATGATAATAATCTGAAAATAATTTTATTTATTTCATAATACTTGCTATATCGATCGTAGCGCCATGCGACGTTTACATATAGATAATCGATAATAGAAATAGAAACAAGATGGATTCTTAATTTTTATTTTTGCTTTAACCACCCCGAAGCTCGGCAGAACAGCGTAAAGTGATCCAGAAAATGAAGTATGAAAAAAGAAAAACACGAGAAACAGACAAAGAAAAGCTGCCGGTGTTGTATATTTCGCTGCGCGTTAACGAGGGCATGCCGAAGAAATGTCCACCTCCGAGAGAAGCACGAGAGACCACGCTCGACGGCGTCGGTGTTACGTTTCCATGGTCGCAAAATTATTAATATCCCAAGTAATTGCCCCGCTACTTCTATTCACGTTATTCCTTCCTCCTCTCACCAGAGCTCTCAAAGATTCCTGGAATTTCCAGGAAAGGACGCTTAACCTTCGGGACTTCGGTGGAAAAGTTGCGCCACGATTCCAACCCCTCATTGCTGCTCGCTGTAGAAAGAGCGTAAGAGCGGGACGGAGGAGACGGGGAGACACTGATGATGGTAGCATTGCGGGGGGAGAAGGGGAAGTATACAACCTTCCTTGGATTTTGGAATTTTACACCGACGTTGTGCGTCCCTGAAGCCAGGCGAGAACGTTGGAAGGTACTATGTTGGCGACGAGGGCGGTAGGACGGGGTTGCGCTCGTAAGGCTGAAATGAAAGAAGGAGGGAGAGGGTGAAAGGAAGAGCAAGGAGGGTGGAAGAGAAAGAGAAAGAGAGAGAGAGAGAGAGAGAGAGAGAGAGAAGAGCAGAGAACCCTAGTGGAGCGAGAGGGCGGACCGGAGTTCTGGCGATGCTCTCTACGTTGGAGGGTGAGTTACCGAGGACTCGGGGACCCAACCCTCTTTTCTGGACTCACACCCTCGCTCATCTTTCGCTCACCCCTAACCACCTGCAACTCACCCTGTCTCCCTATCCCTTCCCCGCGTCCCGTACACCCTTGTCGTACCCACTGCCGCCTTTCCTGCCTTCTACGGTACTCCGACTCCTTCCCCAACGGCAAACACGGCACATTGCTCGGAGTGTTGCGTTGTTGCCTCGCTAGGCGTCCCTCCTTTCTCCTCCGAAGTCCCCGCCGTTCTCACCAACCGTCCTCCACGTTCAATTTTGTATAACTATCCGGCGTGCATTACGAAAGTTGCTGCGAAACTTTTCCCCTCCCCCACGCGAGATCGCCCTTTTCAACCTCCCCCCCCCCCGTACTTGGCAACTCGGAGCCGGTTCGATTAACTCTCTTTCTCTCTTCACGCGCGCCACTCATCGCGCGACTCATCGGAGTTGTTTTTCGTCCGGTTGTCCTTGCTGTTTCGTTTATTAATATGCCGGTTCTCCAAGAATGCTACGCTTTTTTGTATATTGACTATCGTGACCATCGTGTGTTTTTACCAACCCCGCCAAATATAATATGTAAAAGTTTATACAAATTAAAATTGTTTGTGCAGTAAAAAAATATTCTCTTTAATTTGGATAATGCAAATATGTAGTTTAAATAATCTACAGATAATTCATATAAGGAAAGAAAGAGAAATAATTTTTCGAGAAACGAATGAAATGTATAGCGTACATCGTTTTAAACTCTCTCATTTTTTTCTTCTATTTAGCCCCAAATTAAGGCAGATCTAAAATACTTGGCTCAATAAATAATCGTCAAGTACATTTTGATACGGTTATCATCGTAATTTTGAAATTTTGGGTGACGAGAAATGTGTCATCATTCATGTCAGAGAGTGAAGTATCCTTCAGGGTCCGAGATATCGTACCAAGGTTGAGTGAATTATCCAGCTTGCGTATGTGATATCTTGCATATGTTATCTAAATTACGCATCTGACGTGTCGGGTGCACTAACTGCATTACGTTGCTTGATATCCGAATCGAATGATGTGCTTTGCTAGTGAACCTACATCAAGTCGTTTGTGACAAACTTTGACCTGTCGAACGTTATTAACTTAGACATCATTATCAATTATATACACCTGTTAGTATCATTATGCGCATCATAGATGCATATCTATTTGTTTTTTTTTACAAATCCATTTAGGATGTAAATCCAAAGAAAATCTTAAAAACAAGCTCGGATTGTTCGCGGAAAACTTTTTCTCTAAAGATACTTTATACGTAGATACTTTAGATAACGAACACTTTCCTTTGTAATACATCCAGAGAGAGTTAAGTCAATTAACTTTTTAATTTTAATAAATTAATTTTAATTAATCTCCCTCTAAAAAAATCTATAGAAATCTATAGGGTTACAGGAATATCAGGAAACCGCCCCCGTGACGGATACATTATCATTTATAAAATTGATATTTAATAAAGCTATCGTCGCGCGCGATAGGTCAAATCCATATAAATTATATTAAAGGAAAGTTTCGCAAGACATTAAAATCCAATCAATTTCACTTATTGACTTATATTGATTATCCTCCGAGGAGCTGAAACGCAACCGCGAGACTTCGCCGAGTACGTGACGCTCCTATATCCATCCCACGCGTTCCAAGAATGCACCAGCGTACCGTACGCCCGAGAATTCACCTGCAAAAAATTCCCAGCTGCACCTACCTTCTCCCGGTGGAGTATATATACTATATATATATATAAGCGCGCGCGCAAACGTACACACACATACACAGACAACGTGCACTACATCGAGGGATGGCGTGCACGGCCGATCATCGTTGCAAGTTCGCGCGATGATGCACGCGAGGGTACAGTCCAAGTCCATCGTAATCCCCTTTCGATCCAACAAGAGAGCAGGCGAGAGAGAGAGAGAGAGAGAGAGAGAGAGAGAGAGAGAGAGAGAGAGAGGGAGGGAGGGAGGTAGGGAGGCAGGGAGGGGAGAAGGAGGAAGAGAGAAAGCTACCCTTTGGAGGGTAGCGCCTCCGCCCTTCGTAACCATACCTCGTATCCGTGACAAACCCTTTCCCTCGCGGACGCATGTCAACCTTATGCAGCGCACCTGTGCGCTTGTATGCGTGCTGCTCGAGCGTCCGTTCGTTCGACTAAATGCACCCCTAGCAAGCTATAGCAGAGCAGCAGCAGCAGCAGCAGCAGCAGCAGCAGCAGCAACGGCTGTAGTGACGGGCAATAGCAACAGCAGCAACGGCAGCATGAGTTTCCTCCAGCAGTAGTAGTAGTGGCAGCGGAGGGTCTCCTCTGACAGCAAATCGATTGAACGGTATAATTTATACCACCCTCTGGCTCGTTTCCCTTTGGGTGCCCACCTACGTGTGGCATATACACACACCTCTCCCCTGCCGCCCGTTCTCCATCGCCTCTCCATGAGCCTCTGGGGTACACGCCGTGTACCTTTCACCCCCTACGAAATCCTCTCCCCCCCCTCCCCCCTGAATAGTCATCGCTCGAGCGTTCTGCCTGTCGGGCGAAGCGAGCCGACGGATAATGGGGAAACCGTCAAATATGTGTCACTGTGTGCACGTAAATGCGTGGAAGTCTACCTGGTAAGTGTTTATTGTGTGTCCGTGACTATGACGAGCGACTGATGTAGGTGAGAGCGAACCACTCGCTCGTTCCATCTCTACGCGCTCGCGTCGCACATGCGTGCCCACGTGTACGAGAGTGTGGTACATGTACCTCTCTCTGTACGAGTATGTGTACGAGTATACGTACGCGCGGTGACACGCGTGTGTCTGTTAGGTGAATTGCGCGTCGGTTAGAAGCGCCGTGGATGTGGCGCCGGTCGTCACCCTTGGCTAACAGCACAACCTGGACTTGACCACGCTATAGAGTAGGCGCGCATATGCCATGCATGCGTGCGTGCGTATGTGTGTGTGTGTGTGCGTGCACACACGCGCAATGCCGCCTACTTCACCGCCGGAACTGTTGATTGCGGTCGGCGGGATGCGAGGAAAAGCGCACCACCACCCATCATCCACTCATCGCGACGCCCACCCCCTTTCCGCGTATTCGAGCGCGCGAAAGTGCGTCCCATCTCGTGCTTCTCGGCCAATTTAAAATGACTCTGTCTCGGCGTGGTATTTTTAATTTCGAGACCGATAGGTTTTGTATAATTCAGTATAACAGCGTCCGATATCATATATTTGGCCATGAATACAACATACGAGATGTCGATGAAGATTTTTATGTGAAAATTTTAGGAGGAGAGGGGACGATTTTGCTAAAGTATTTCAAAATTTAAGTAGATATACACACAAACACACATATCTGAAAATAATTTTCTTTTGTATTATCGAAATAATTATGTAGGACGCTCAAGCATAATAATAAGCAATACTGCAAAAAGTTTCGATGTTCTAATAACTAATTTGAGCGATTGTTACACGATTATTTTTGATGCTGCAACAAAATTATTTTCAGATTCAAATTTAAATTATGAAATCATCTAAATTTTCAAATATTCTAGCAAAACCATTTTTTTCACGTTGAAAAGCAAAAGTATTATTTGATATGAATGTTCTCATCTCCCCCAGATATTAAATAAATGTACAAATCGCAGTTTGAAAGATCGTAGTTATATCTCGTCAGAATTTGCTTTTTCGAACATCGTTCATTTTAAGTGAAAAGCGCTATTTAAAATTATTTCAAGAATTAGCGCTTGCGATACATTTACATTAGCATTTATATTACACGACGAGGATAGTAATATAGCTTTTAGTTTTCAACATGTAGTTCTTGGGTAAAATACTAGAGCTATATACTGTTGATATATATCTCAAAAATAGCATCTGTGGCATATACGTCGGTGGGGAATTATTATGTTAAAGCGTATAAAATGTGTGGTTCTCCATTAGATGAAAATTTAAGTAGATGTTATTTCATTTGATTTTTCTAGTGTATTTTTGCCACAGATGACACCACGAGTGCGTCATTACTAATAATGTAACCTCGATGCGTCCATCTGTGCGATGAATGAAGCAATTCATAACTACGATGCAGGAAACCGTAGGTAGCGCGACGCTCTCTCTCGTGGAGGTTTTATTAATTAACGAAAATTCGCAATGCCTGTCGTACTTTTTAAATATTTTAGCGCGGGTTTCTTATCGCGACAGTGTAACACGCAGCGTAATATGTTAAAACGCAGAAAAGTAGGTCACGAGCAATCGATAGTACGTGAGGGAAATAATTTTTTGCGTTTGTAATTTTGGCGCATAAGTAAACGTATGCACGTTTGTTTGTAACACTTTTTTGACTTATACTACTTTAATTAACTCGGAATTATTATATATCTTTGATATTTTGAGATAGATTACGTAGATCATAAATTTTAATAATCACGCTGATTTGCCTTAGGTATTTGATACACATATATTGTTCTATTATTTTTTCAAAAGTAACACAACTAAAAAAAGCGCGATTTTAAATTTACTATTATGAAAGAGTCAAGTACAAACATCATCCTATCAATTGGTAGAAGTGAATTAATTTTACTATTATTAATATTTAATTTCATAAAAAAAATGATTACAACTTAAAAAGGATGAAAATAAATAAAGGACAAACGGGGAATTGGGAATTGGCACAGCGATCAAAAGTATAATACTCTTCAAAAAAGCTGTATTTTACATAGATGAAATTGTTTTGTTAAGATGGATCTTTTTCTATATCCTTTTCTATATCCTTTTTCTATTCCAATTCTTTAATAATTTAACAGAATAGATTCTGAAGATATTTTGTATACATCCAAAAGAGAGAGATAATATTCCCAATTGTCTTTTATTTATTTTCATTATTTATTACGGGAATTTTCAATATTATTACCTTTAATATTACGGCTGAAAAAGGGTTAAAAAATATCATCCACATCGTTCAACAATTCAAAAAAAGGTAATTTTTATGGATTGTAAAGAAGAAAAATGATATTTGATCATGTTAAGAATATATTCGTTTTTGTCGTCTTTGTCCGATTAGTCAATAATTTTCTATTAATTTGAAAAACAGTTTATTCTCTTTTCTAGAAAAACTCGTTCCTTTTATAGTTCTGATCATTTTTGAAATAAGAAAGCAATATATGCGTCTGTTGGAGACGGTGAATTTTATTTCGACCCTAAAAAAAATTTGTACTCCGCCGGCTGAAAACGCAAAACCGCTCTCGTTCGAAAATCCGCTCTTGAGTACCTCGGGAATGGACGAATAATGTGACTATTGCACGTCCTAGATTTATTTTCGCATATATCCAGATTAGTCGGTCGCACATTCGTCCGCGGGTCCATTGTTTGTAATGCCCGGCGCAATGCGTTATCACGCGCCAGCGCTTGACACAGAATCAGCCTGGAAAAAGCTGCCGCAACAAAATTGCACAATGTCGGTACAACCTCACTTGTATTTTATTACCCGGACTATACGCCGCGTCGATGTGCGATGATGGCTTGACGCATCGGCCGATAATCGATTGCAACCAGAAAAAAAGGTGTCCAACAAGAATCAGCGGTAAACGACTCGCGCCGTGTTTACACGCTCGCACTTTTTCCCCTACTTCGCTTTTTATTTTTTGTTTGGAAACTTTTATTCGCGTACGCGCATCAATCAGCCAGGTGGGAAATTATTACAATGACTTGTTAACAGTGAAAATTCTCATGACACGCCCCGTTGATGCACGATGGCTCGTTACAGCGGGAACACCACGCTGACCTGAAATATTTTGATGACGCTCGATAATAGTGTCTCGCAGCCAGAAGCTCGCCCATCGATCTGGTTATCGCATGCACGTGTAATTTAAAAACTGCACAGACGACCCGCTTTAATGGTTTTCAATGATGGAGCGGCGACATAGCGACGCAGTGAATTTCCTGCTATCAAATCGATCGCGGAACAAGAAAATACGATTAATAAAAGCGGACTGTAACGATCATGTGGAAATGCATAGCAAATATTCGCATTTTGGGCAAACGACGGGCTCTTTCAAATTTTCCGGATTTACGTTACACGTCGCAAAAGTGGCCGTACTCTCTCGATTTGTCAAAATAATACGGAAGACAATTCGTATCGTCTGCTTCGGAAAGTAATGACGCCAAATTTCATCTATCGGGATAAATGGACGATGCGTAAATGGATTTTTACAAAAAAAACAGGACAACATTTCTCGGTAATTACGACACGTCGCAATTGCGAGTATAAACAATTCAATCGTGTCACGCGATGCGTTTCGACGAGTCGCAGCCGGTCCCAGGAATTTTGGTCCGTAATGGAACTATCGGATCATCGGCGCCTGTGACGTCAGCGCGAAACCGTCGGGAGCCCTTTTTGCGAAATCGAACCAGCAGTTCGCCCCAGTTGGTCCCGTACACCCGGTACGCCCCAACGTGAACGTGGATGGATTCGCAGGCGCGCGAGTCGGTGTAATTCAGATCATTTCTATGAATGTGTGCGTGCGTGTGTGTGTGTGTGTGTGCGCGCGCGCGCGACATGCACACGTGTACGTGCGCACTGGATGCGCTCGCGCTGCAATATCAGAGCCAAAGGGGTAGATTTGCCAGCCGTACGTATGTACGTCTGTTCAAAGTAACTCCCAGCATGAATGAAGTCTTGTACGAGAAGAAAGTAGCGCGGTAGTAGAATGAAATTATTATCTGCGATCGCTTCTTTAATCGTCTTATCGCTCGCCCAATATAAAGAAACTCGGAAACGTGTCTCGCCGTGGGCCACCGTATCACCTTTATAAAGATGAATTTACTGAAATCTCTCCTCTTCTCCTTATATAAGGATCGAGCTTCTCTCACTGCATTCCCAGTTTTATAATTAGAAAGTACATCGGATTAGTACCGCGGGAAATTTGAATTAGAATCATACGAATTTTGTAAATTATCATATTTTCACTGCTTTATCAATCGTCTACTTTTTCCGCCGGTACGTTTTTTTTCCCCCTCTTGCTTTAGCTTTCCTGATACGCGATATACGTTTTTGTCGGAACTGAAACCGAGAGACATCCTTATGTTAATTTTAACACACAGCCCCTATGATTCCTCATTCATTGTTCTTGTTAGTCAATCACTGGCGTTTACCCCAATACCTCTGAGAGCAATCGACATTCAGCCAATTACGACAGACCCGATTACAGATTCATCCGACCTAGCTGATACAGTTGGCACAGATCTCGGTCTTTATCGACCCCTCTGTCGCCTGACCGTTGCAGCGAGGATATCGCGATTAAAGCGGAAATTTATCGTCCATTAATAATTAGAGGTTCGCGAAGGGAAGAAGGGATTGCCTGGCGCCTTCGACGTATGCCGTGTGTACGTGCGTCCGTGTCTACGTGTTTGTGCGTAGGAACACGCCACTCTTATATAGCCCGTCATAACAATCTAACAGTCATAACTCCGTTTTCATCACCTCGTTTTATAACGTCGGTGTATCGTTGTCGTAAAATCTCACGAGGTTACACCATCCGTTTCGATACGATTTATTATTCGGCCCGATAGTTGTTGATTTTTTTGTCCACTTTAAGTGGACAAATTGATTTGCGCATGCAACCTGTATATAAGTACGAAGACCTGTATACACACATATCCTTTGATTGCAAATTGATTGAAAATTTCTGAGCAATGATTTTATAAATTCGTAGAGAAAAATATCATTTACTTTTGAATATAACAAAAAGTCCTCGTACTAATATCAGTTTTTGAATTCTTGCCACGAAAGAGTACCTCTTGACAATAATCCTTTCTCGCAAACGTGTTGTTTATTCATGAATGGAGTAGTTCATCAAAGGGACCCCAAAAATTCGTTCTTTTAATTTAGCCAAATACAAATGCGTGACAAAATGCGCGGCATCATAGATAGTCTTTAGAAGCACAATGAAGTCAGTGAATTATGATTAGGGCTTAAGGAACGCTTGTAATGGCGGGCGCAGTACATCGCGCGACTTTCCCTGCCATTTTGATTCCATCGTCAGCTAATAATCTCTTCCACATTCAGCCGCCATGGGGTGCCAGGTGAAACCGGAGGGTATGGGCGCGCCGTAATTATGAATATAAATCGGCGAATGATGGTGGTGGTGGTGGTGGTGGTGGTGGTGGTGGTGGTTTGGGTGGAGAACTGAGGGCGACGACGAGGATGGGCTTGGCGGTGAGCTAGGGGGATGGAAGCGGCGGTCTCAAAGCAGCGGGACGGGGGGGGGGATGTAAATGACGCCGGGAATCCGGCGTTTGCCGTCTTTTAATTTTAATTAAAGGAAGGTTGGGACACGCGCGAGGACCCTGGCGAGAGGGTTCCGTTGATGGTGGCGGCTCGCGGTGGAAAAACAGATGCCTGCCATTAAGGTAAAGGGGTGACTGCCGGACGCTTTCGTATTTCTCCACTGTTGGGTCGCGTTATAGTTTCTCTTTTTTTCTTTTCCTTTCTTCTTACGATCTTTCCCCATCAAAAATTGATGTCACATTCATTTTAATTAAGAAGGAGATCAGCGCGTTAAGTTGTTTTCAGCTTTTAAGGGATCCGTTATTAAAATTACGATCAGATATTTTGACAGTCGTATCGTCGTAGCGTAGCTGTGGGTTTTCTTCGGAAACCAAATGATATATTTTTTAACGAAAATACGACCAATCCTCTCGTATTGTCCGGCGAATGTTAAATATTGAAATGAAAAACGTGCAACGTACTTTTATTCGTAATTTTTTTCTTGGAGTCTAAGCTTCCTTGAGGTTAAGAAAAAAGAGGATTGTTAATCACATCTTTAATAATTGCTCTCATCAAGCTTCTGCAATGCAAAAATCAAGGATAAATTTGAGAACGAAGAATGGTTGAAATATGATGCAGTGTTTGCAGGTAGCTCTATACAGTGATCTTCGTTGGGGATAGTACGTGTCGCATGATCCCGTTTGCATCCGCTAGCGTGGGTGAATGTTTAATAATACAGGGAATTTATCGTACGCGCGCGTCTGATATTTTTAAATCGAACAGGATGTCGCTTCTCACTTTCCACGCAGCACGCGTGGAAATTCAATTGACCGGCGCTCTAGTTTTTTTCCCCTTTTCCTTTTATTTTTTTTTTTTTTTTATTCTCGCTTCGCGGGGAAATTGTTCGAATCGAGAGATAAATTTCTAGCGGCACAATAGCTACCGGCAGCCTCTGAACATTAAGCCTCATTCACAACGGCCATTATCGCTAACGTGATTGCAACGTTGTACGCCGTGTAGAATGCAATGCGTTCCTAGGAGCGCCGAGATGGCCATTGCCACCCCTCGGAGGAAGGACCACGCTTGCACCCCTCCCTAGTAGCGCACCCCTCGTTGGATAGGTCGATACACGTACGAGAGCGCGAAAGTTCGCAGCGCACGGAGTAATAAAAGCGAAACGGTTCATACAAAGAAACTCGATTCGTAATAATTAGTATGCGATGCGAAAGCGAAGGAAACGGCGAAAAATTCGTAAGCGTACAAAAGATCTTTTCTTTTCAAATAATTGCGTTTTTATTGCGAAACGAAATGTACAATAGTTAGAGATTTATATTTAGAATATTTTTTTCTTTTCGCTTTAAAAATTTCAAGTTGATTATTTCAATTTGTACGCAAACTATATATTTTCCTTTACTGATATCGATTTAATAATATTCCGTTTTCACTTTTACCAACCACTTTTC